>NC_059104.1:99868104-100173282 GCF_020740685.1 Jaculus jaculus
TTGGCATAGGCACCTTGGGCTCACAGATGCATGTGCCACTTTACAATCAGCTATACATGGGTGCTGGCAAATTGAACCAGGACCAGTAGTCTTTGGAAGCAAGCACCTTTAACCACTGAACAATCTCTTCTAGCACTAACTCCAGTTTTTAATATACTTAGCTGCTTATCATTAACAATCCACTCTTCTTTCCATTGCCCAAGAATCATTGATCTCTCTCATCCTTTACTATTTACTGTTCCATTCTCTGTGACCCACAGATTTATTATGTGGTGGCCACTGGAGAGGGGTGGGAAGGGCTCAGAAAGTATCAGATAGAAAGCATCTATTTACCTAAAGTGAATATTACTATTTCATGATGCCTGGCAAATCACTGGTTGGATAAATATTAATTTCTTTTCTCCTTCATGCCATTCTTTCTCCCAGGCTATATTGCTCCATGCATGTGCAGCAACCCAAAAATGAAAGATGATTTTTGGACACAAAAATTCTTCCCTGAGGTTCACAATAGGCCCCATGTATGTCTCAAATTCCCATAGAGAGAATCACCTGAGACAACATTTCAAAGAGTTCTGTCTGCAAAATAAGTAGGATGGAATCTAGAAGATTGGATGCTTTGTCTAGAGGCTCACTCCCCCGTGATGGGATAACACATGCTATTTTCCCTTTGCAGTGATCCCACTGAGGAAAGATGCTAGTATACTAGGCTTCAACACATAACTTGTTTGGACCAATGGGATGTTGGCAAATGATATGGTCAGGGGAGCTTAAAGGCAGAGAAGAGGCATGGTTTATCCTCATAGTTCCTGGAACCCACTATCAAAAGAGCATTCCTGGGGCTAGAGAGATGGCTTTGCTGTTAAGGCACTAGCCTCCATAGCCTAAGGACATAGGTTTGATTGCCCAGTACCCATGTAAGCCAAATACACAAGGTGTCGCATGTGTCTGGAGTTCGCTTGCAGTGGTTAGAGGCCCTGGTACACCCATTTTCTCCCTCTCTCCCCTCTCTGTCTCTCTCTCTCATAAATAAGTAAAACATTTAAAAAGAGCATTCTCAGGAAGGTCCCTGGAATGAAGATATATGGGACAGCCCTGAGGTCTACTTTAAAATCTGGAATCCAGGGAAATGGAGGCAGGATTATATCCATGAATCCAAATAATTAGGCAGCTTGCTGTTTCCCAGGGAAGCTGTGATATGCAAGGGACTGTGGTGACCAATGTTCAGCTAAGCAGAGACACACCATCCACAAAGGAGGAGAATCCACTGCAGACACAGGTGCTTTCAACTCCTTGGGATAAAGGCCAAGTTCCTTCCGTAGCTCACCATGGCTGGCCTATTTCCCCCCATTCATGTAACCCGCGCTCTGGCCTCCTTTCTGTGCCTCGCTTATGCCTGTCTCCTCTACACTCTGCTCTTGCTACTCCCCTCTCTAGTCAGAAGGCTTGTGGGAGACTAGCTCTGCAGGCTACAGCTCTTGTCTCAGGTCACCACCTGGGGAGGCTTCCCAGCCTTCTCTGTACCTGTGGTCTGTGTTTGGTTGTGATGACCATGGAGGATTCATCACCTTCATTGATGATATTGTTTATTAATCTATGGCTTTACTTTCTGATCTCAGTGAGGATGAATGCTCCTTCAAGGAAGGGAACATGTCTGTTTTGTGGATTCCTGAGGTCAGTAATTAGCAGGCTGCAAACACTTATCTGAGTGATTAAAAGAATCACCAGGAAGCAATAGTACAGGCTGGATAGTGACTTAGTAGGTAAAGTGCTTGCTGCCCAGTACCTGAGTTTCGATCCCCATCATCCATGTAAAAACCAGACGTGTGTGGTAGTGCATCTATAATCCCAGTGGGTGGGCTACAGAGACAAATGGGATGCCCTGGACCAGCTGGTTAGTTAGAGTAGTGAATCAGTGAGCTCTTGGTTCAAGTGAGAGACCCTGTATCAAAAGATAGGATGGAGGGCTGGAGAAATGGCTTAATGGTTAAGGCATTTGCCTGCAAAGCAAAAGGACCTTGGTTTGATTCCCCAGGACCCACATAAGCCAGATGCACAAGGTGGTGCATGCGTCTGGAGTTTGTTTGCAATAGCTGGAGGCCCTGGCATGCCCATTCTCCCTCCCCGCCCCCCGTCTCTCTTTCTCCCTCTCTCTCTCTTTCTCTCTGTCTGTCTGCCTCTTTCCCTCTCTCACTCTCTCAAATAAATAAATAAATAAATAAATACTTTTTTTTTTTAAAAAAAAAAAAGGATAGAATGGAGGGCTGGTGAGATGGCTTAGTGGTTAAGGCATTTGCCTGCAAATCCAAAGAATCCCAGTTCTGTTCTCCAGGACCCACGTAAGCCAGATGCACAAGGGGACACATGCACCTGGAGTTCATTTGCAGTGGCTGGAGGCCCTGGCAAACCCATTCTCTCGCTCTCTCTGCCCCCTCCTTCTTTCCCTCTCTCAAATAAATAAAATATAATTTAAAAAATAGGATGGAGAGTGATAGAGGAAGATACTTGATATCAATTTCTGGCCTCCACAGTCACCCACATATACATGCATGCACACCTACACAAACATGCAAACACAAACATGCAAACACACACATACACACACATTCATAATACATACACATGGAAGGAAAGAAGGAAGAAAGGCAGAAAGGAAGGAATTACAATCCATGCTCATACTGAGTGGACTTGGGTGAGAAATAAGGACTCTGGGTTGTATTTGGTAAGCAGTAGGGAGCCATCAAAGGCACTGGGGTTGAGGGATGGGATAATCAAAGCTGTCCTTCGGCAGGTCTGAATTTGGTGGGGGAATGGAGTAGAAACCAGGATGCCAGTGAAGTCCAGCAACGTTAGGTAGCAGAGCTGTACGATGGGAATGGACCCTATTGAGAGGTGGAAAGAAAAGAGTCCTGATTTGCTTTGGAATTTCAGTGTGAGATGATTGTTCCCATGAGCCCAGGCCTCCCTTGCCTCTTCCTGTTCTAGAATGTGCAGTGTGCTGCTCGCCCCAGGAAGCAGGCTGGGCCGGGGCTGGCAGAATGGGGAAGTGCTTTCTTCTCTGAAGGGGTCACAGCTGCCAGGTTAGTGGCTTCTTCCTCCTTGACTGCCTTTACACTTGGAGTTTCTGAGTACTGTTCCCTACAGTTGTTTTCCATTCTCCAAGGCGAGAGCAGAGCCAAGGGCCGAGTTCAGGCAGACAGAGGGGAGCCACTGTGCAGGTTTTGCCTTCGTTAATCAGTTTTCCTGACAGCAGAAGGAAGTCCTTCCAGTCAATTCTTTGTAGTCAATTCCTGATCATCATCCTCCTGTTGCTAATATTGTTGTTAAACTCCTGATGCCTCACTGAGTGGAAAGCTAATTATAATAATTAACAGAGAACTCCTGAACTTGTCAAAATGGTAATTATAAACCGCGGGGACTTTTATCATTAATAGATGCCATGGAAAGTGAAGGCACAGGGGTGCTGGCAGGGACAGGCGCACAGGAGATGTTCCAGTCCAGAGCCAAATCCGAGTGCCACCAGGACGCAAGGACATGGTTTCTCTTGGCTCTGTGCCCTACAATTCTGCCTCTGCCTTCTGCAAACTAGCCTTGAGTTTCCCAACAAGCATACCTTCCCACTATGACATCTGAGAAGACCTTACTTTCTTCTCTCTCTCCCTCTCTCTCTCTCTCTCTCTCTCACACACACACACACACACACACACACACACAAACACACACACACACAATCTCTCTTTTTATCTGTTTAAATGTCTAAAACACACACAGGGTCAGTTTCACTGTGATGGGACTTTATATTAGTTCATTCAATTCATCAAACAATGTAACAAAATTTTATTGAATATCTACTAAGTAATGGAACTTTCTTTGGGGAGCAGAGATAAAACTGTGGTGGTGCATGTCTTTAATCCCAGCCCTCAGGAGACAGAGGTAGGAGGATCACTGTGATTTCAAGGCCAGCCTGGGACTACAGAGTGAGTTCCAGGCCAGCCTGGGCTAGAGTGAGACCCTATCTTGAAAAAACTCAAAAAACTACTGTGAATAAAACACAATACCTCTACTGTTTGAAAGCTTTTATTCTACAACCCATTTGTTTATTTTCATTTTTATTGCGTGAGCTTTTGTGATCATGTCCGATGTCATGGAATTTTACCCATTTTGTCCTAATAGTCTATCATTTCACTTCTTACAAGTCCACAATCCATGTTAAATAGATTCTTGTACAGGATGGGGGCAAGGGTCTTTTTCATTCATTTGAATATAGATATCAAGCTTTCTCAGATTTCACCATAACACCTGAGTGTCCATTAATAGATGACTATATTAAAATATATGGTACACACACACATACACAATCTGGCCTTAGAAAACATATGAAATTTTGTAGTTGGTGGCATCACAGATGAACCTAGAACAACATTATGCTAAGTGAAATAAGCCAGGAATGGAAAGACAAACCTAACTGGTTTCTTTTCTATGTGGAAGCTAAAAATGTGGAAATTTTGCTAGGCATTGTGGTGCATGCCTTTAATCCTAGCACTCGGGAGGCAGAGGTAGGAGGATCACTGTAAGTTTGAGGCCACCTTAAGACCACATCGGGAATCCCAGGTCAGCCTAGGCTAGTGTGAGACCCTACCTTGAAAACACCAACAACAACCCCCCCCACAAAAAAAAATAAAAAAAAGAAGATGAAGAAGAAGGAGAAAGAATGAAAGAAAGGAAGGAAGGAAGGAAGGAAGGAAGGAAGGAAGGAAGGGAGGGAGGGAGGGAGGGAGGGAGGGAGGGAGGGAGGGAGGAAGGAAGGAAAAAGAAAGAAAGAAAGAAAGAAAGAAAGAAAGAAAGAAAGAAAGAAAGAAAGAAAGAAAGAAAGAGAAAAAATGTTGAACTTTCAGGAGTAGAGAACAGAAAGTATGTCAAGAGGCTGAAGGTGAGAGTGAGAAAACAGGAGGTGTCAGTGATTAGGTACAAAGTTGCAATTAGACAGTATGAACACATTATGGTGTTCTACTCCACAAACAGGTGACTATAATTAATAATGATGTCTATTTCAGTAGCAAAAGGAAAAGATTTTAAAATGTTACCACAAAGAAATGATAAATATTTCTGGTGATGGGCACCATGATTTGATCACTGCACAGTGTATGCAAGTATCAAACATCACATTATATCCCAAAATATATGCAATTATTACTTGTCAAATAAAAATACAAATTTAAGCCAAGTGTGGTGGCACATGTCTTTAATCCCAGCACTTGGGAGGCAGAGGTAGGAGGATGGCTGTGAGATTGAGGCCACCCTGAGACTACATAGTGAACTCCTGGTCATCCTGGGCTAGAGTGAGACCCTACCTCAAAAAAACAAAATAAATAAAATTTAGAACCTTAAAGGAACAATGCTTGTCTTCACACAGACTATAAACTGCTAAATAAAGGGACAATCTTTAAGAATACTTTATAATACTGCAGAATTTTACACTTGATCCAATGAAGGCAGTCATGAGATACAGTGTGAAACAGGAATGATGGACCTAAACCTGCTGTAATGGGGAATGACTCTGGATCAAAGCAATTCAGGACCAGAATCCAAGATCCTACTTTTAAAGTGCGGGAGTTTCTTCAAACTTTTTTTGCATGTTTATTTTATTTTTTCGTTAAGTAGAAACTTTGTATGGATACATCATGTGTTGGTACCATCATTTCCCTCCTCCTGCCTCCATTCCACTGAGGGCCCTTCTCAGTGAGATTGCTGATATTTACCACAGGGTTGTAGGTTATGAGTTGTAAGAACAACATTCATTCATGGGGGGGGGGGGCAATACCTCTGGATATTGTTTCCCAGCCTGTGGCTCTTACAATCTTTCCACCCCCTCTTCTGCAAAATTCCCTGAGCTGTGGCAGATGTGTTTATGTCTACTTTAGTGTTTTGCTCTCAGCAGCTTTTGGATGTCTGCTTTGGTGTGTTGTGACTGTCCTCAGTGTCTGGCTCCATGACCTTAGCACAGGTTTTCAGGATCGTCATGGAAGCAGCACTCTTGCTTATCTTGCCGATTCCTCTGTGGTTTCACCTGGGCCCTGGCTGATGAGGGGTGGTTCGTCTCCTGCAAGGGAGTCACCTATCTCTTCTTGTCTTGTTGATAGATTTTGATTGTCCTCAGTTCTCACTGCCTACGGAAAAAGAAAAATAGATGCTTCAATAGAAAGTGAGATTAGCATAGATTTAAGGGGATAAGCATTTGTTAATTTACAGATATTTTGATGAATATAGCCTTTCTTTTGGCCAAAAACTAGTGGGAGCATCTCACTGGAGGCTATAGTCTTGGACTCCATAGGATTCTGACTCAGTTCCAATTCTAGCTATGGGTTCCTTTCCACTGAGTGGATCTCTTGCCAATCAGAAAGCCATTGGTTACCTACCTAGGCTGGGTTTCACCTTTGCACAGGTGTGTACATCTTATCAGGCTGGTTGCTTTCTTAGAGCAGTGCCCCCTTTTTGCTCACAATGTGGTGTGCCATTATCCCCCCACCCCAGCTCATGTAGTGCTTTATGGGCTAAGCCTCTGGGGACTGGCTTCCTTCCAGATTCCAACTGGAGCTCTTGATGTTCTGTGTCGGTGCTATGTGATATCTGCTGCAATAATGTCTTTCCTTTTACCTAAGGTGGGGAATCAAGTGCTTTGACAGAAGGCTGTCCTGCTTTGGGGACCTCGTAGGTCTCTCTAACCAACAACTCATTGTGCGTTGTAACCAATTTCTGTTACTGGGAGTTACAAGCCAGAGCCAAATGTTTTAGGGTTAGACTTTACCCCAGCCTCTCCAGGGTCTGTTTTACCAGATTATCCACCCCCCACCCCAAAGTCCTGTTGAGGGATATATCTTTTAGTCTACTATCCAGGAAGAAGCTTTCTATGGTGCCAATTCATGTGGGACTTAGTGTGGTGTATATCTTTTCCCACCTTCCCATTCCACTCCCCGTAAACTCTTCCATCCCCATTATCTCTCCCTTGGGTTGCCTGTCAGGTGTGCCTGCAATTCAAGCCCTTCCAGGTTAGGAACCACAGATGACAAAGAACTTGCTGCATTTTTCCTTCTGTGCTTCTCTGAGTTTGCTTACTAGGATCTGTTCCAAGTTTGTCCATTTTCATATGAATTTCATTATATCATTTTCCTTACTGCTGAGTAGAATTCCATTGTATAAATGCCTTCAATTCTGTTCCATTAGTCTATATGTCTGTTTTTATGTCAGTATCATGCGGGTTTTGTTACTATGGCTTTGTAGCATAGCTTTAGATCAGGTATGGTGATACCTCCAGTGGTCTTTTGCTGAGGATATGTTTAAATATCCAAGGCCTGCAGCCATTCTATATGAATTTTGAGATTTTTTTCTATTTCCATGAAGAATGATACTAAGATTTTTTTTATTACTATTTCATTGAATCTGTATATTACTTTTGGTAGAATTGCCATTTTCATAATGTTAACTCTACCTATCCAGGAGCATGTGATGGCTTTCTATCTTCTCATGTCCTTCTCAATTTCTTTCTTTTTTTATTTTTTATTTTTTGATTTTTCAAGGTAGGGTCTCACTCTAGCTGAAGCTGATATGGAATTGACTATGTAGTCTCACGGTGGCCTTGAACTCATGGTAATCCTACCTCTGACTCCCGAGTGCTGGGATTAAAGACATGCACCACCATGCCCAGCTTCCTCCTCAATTTCTTTCTTGAGTGTATTTATGTTTTCATTGTACAGGTCTTTCACATATTTAGTGTTATTCCAAGGCATCTTGTTATTTATGTGTGTGTGTGCCTACTGAAAACAGTATAGCCTCACATCTTTCTTTCTCTATAAATTTGCCTTTTACATTATGAAGGCTATATGCTTTTTAAAAATGGTTTTTGTTTGTGTGTGTGCTGAAGGGATTTACCACCTTTAGAAGTTTTATGGTAGTGTCTTTTGGTCACTTATGTATAGGACTATGTCATCTGCAAAGGGCTTTTTCCTTTCAAATTTATATCCCTTTTATATCTTTCTCCTGTCTTATTGCTTGGGCTATGACTGCTTTACTATGTTGAAGAACAGTGGTGAGAGTGGGCAGTCCTGTTATGATCCCAACCTTAGTGGAAACGCTTGAATCTTTCCCAATTAAGTTGATTTGGGCTTTAGGTGCTTTATATATAGCCTGTATTGTGTTGATATACAAACCCTCCATGCCTAGTCTCTCCAGCTTCCTTTATGGAGTGATGTTGTATTTTGTCAAAGGCATTTTCTGCATGTATTGGGATGATCCTATGTTTCTTGGGTTTATTTATGTGGTATATTATGTTAATCAATTTCTATATTTTGAATCACCCCTGGATCCCTGAGATCAAGCCTGCTTGATTGAGGTGGATAATGCTTTGGATGTGTTGGTGAATTTACTTTGTGAGGATTTTGTTCACGATATTTGCATCTAAGTTCATCAGGCATATAGGTCTATAGTTTTCTTGTTGCATATCTGTCTGGTTTTGGTATTAGGGTGAAGCTAGCTTCATAGGAGGAGTTGGGGGGAGTATTTCCTGTTCTCTGATTATGTGAAAGAGCTTCAGAAAAAGTACATTAAGTTCTCTGATGAAGGTTTGATAGAATTTAGCTGAGAATCCACTAGGTCCTGGACTTTTCCTTTTGGGGAAGTTTTGATTGAATTCTCAATCTTCATGTATATAAGAGGAGATTTATCTGTTCTGAATTTAATTTTAGTAGGTGGTATATGTCTAGAAATTCATCCATTTCTTCAAAGTTATCCAATTTTGTGGAGTACAGGTCTTGGAAATATGTCCTGATAATTCTTCCAATTTTATTGATGTCTGTTGTGACTGCTCCCTTTTCATTTCTGATTTTGTTCATTTGAGATATTTCTTTTTTTCATCTGACCAAATTAGATAGGGGTTTATCAATCTTGTTTAGTTTTTCAGAGAACCAGCCTTTTATTTCTTCAATTTTCTTAATTTCCAATTCATTAATTTCTTCTCTGGTCTTAGTTATTTTTTTACATCTGGAACACTTAGAATTGGATTTTTCTTGTTTTTCAAGTGTCTTTATGTGTATGGTTAGGTTATTAACCTGAGATCTATCTGTCTTTGTTATGAAGGCATTTCATGCTATGAATCTTCCCCTGTCTTCATTGTGCTCTGTGAGTTTTGGTGTGTTGTGTTTTCATTATCATTCAGTTCTAGAAAATTTTCAATTTCTTTTTTTATTTCTTCCACAACCCACTCATTATGTAACAACATATTGTTCAGTCTCCAGAAGCTGATGCAATCTCTGTTGTTGTTTTTTTGTTGTTGTTGTTGATAATTTCTAGCTTTAATGAATTGTGGTCTCATATGATGCATTGTTGTCTAATATAATGCAGGAAGTTACATAAACTTAAATTTATGGGGGTATGCTGCTGAGAAGAATGTGTATTCTGCAGAACTGGGGTGGAATACTCCATAGATGTCTAGTTGATCTATGGTGTCATTAAGGTCTATTATTTCTCTGTTGATTTTTTGCTTGGATGATCCTTCTATTCATGATAGTGGAGTATTGAAGTCCCCTGCTATGATGGTATTGGGATTTATTTCTGGTTTGTTGTCAAATAGGTTTTGTTTTATAAAATGTAGTGTATCTGTATTTGGTGCATATAAATTCATGATTGTGATATTCTCTTGTTGGACAGTCCTTTGAGGAGTAAAATGTGGCCTTTTTCCTTTTTGATTCCTTTTGTTTTGAAGTCAATTTTGTCAGATATTAATATAGCCAAACTTGCTTGTTTCTTATTTCCATTTGCTTGGAAAATCATTTTCCATCCTTTTGCCCAGAGTAGGTATGTATCCTTAGTGGTGATGTGGGTTCCTTGAAGATAGCAGATAAAAGGGTCCATTTTTCTGATCCACTCTATTAACTTGTCTTTTGATGGATGAATTAAGACCATTAATATCTAAGAGTATAACTGTGAGGTTTGATTTTATCCGTGCCATGTTGAAGGCTTTATGGGTTTGGGTGCTTTCATGAGCTCTGTACATTTTTGTGCCTGCTCTCGTTTTGGTCACTGTGTTCTTCCTCTTGTGGGCTCTTGAGGTTGCTTGTTCAACTCGTCTGTGTGGAGTATTCCTGGAAGTATTCTCTATTGGTTTGGCTTTGTGTTCATATGCTCATAGAGCTGGCTTTCATCATGGAATGTTTTTCTTTCACCATCTATTATTAAGGATACTTTTACTGGGTATTGTAACTTGGGTTGGAAGCCTTAGTTTTTTAGACTTTGAAGTGCTCTATTCCTAGTCCTTATGGCTTTTAGGGTTTCCATTGAAAATTCTGAGGTAATTCTGATAAGGTTGCCTTTGTATGTAATGAGCTGTTGCTCTCCTGCTGCTTTCAGCATGCTCTCTGTTTTCCTTGTTTAGAGTGTTACTAAGGATGTGTCTTGGAGAGATTCTTTTTTTAGTTCCAATCTGTTTGGTTTTCTGTGAGCTTCTTATCTCTGGATGGGTCTCTCTTTTGAAAGGGGGGGGGGAAGTTTTCTTCAATAATATTGTTAGCTATGTTCTGCATGCTTCCAGCTTGAATTTCTTCCCTTATGGTATATCTCTGATTTGATGATTGGTCATTTTAGGGTATCCCACAAATCTCTCATATTCCGTTCACATGATTTTTTAAACTTATCAAAGTTTTTGGACTCCCACACAATTTCTACTATCTTGTCATCCAGATCTGAGGTTCTGTCCACCACATGATTAACTCTGCTAGTGAGGGTTTCTAGAAAGGTTTTTACAAGCTCAATTTGGTTTTTGTTTTCTGTTGCATTTTTTCAGTATTATATCCATCCCTTTGTTGGGTTCCGATTTCAGATTGTGATCTGAGTTTCTTGATGCTTCTTGGAATTCATTCTTGCATTTGATCATGTCTTCATCAAGCTTAATCAGCTGGTTACTGAGATCCTTTATTATATTGACTCACTTTCTATTCATTTCTCTTTTGAGGTCTCTCTAGTTTTCCTCAGTTAAGTTAAGCCTAGCGACGAAAGCTGTATACTGTAAGAGGTGACTCTGTTGCATTTCCTTTATGCAATTGTTGGTGTGGGTGGGAGCCCACAGGTATCACCAGGTTAGCTTTGGTTAAGGGGGGAGTGTGGTGAGGTTGTCTACTTGCATGGGCTGGGTGACCTAGGGTCTGAGTGGTGTCCTCCTTGTGTGTGTCACCTCCAGGTGTGACTCTAGCCTGCTTGGCTTGTTTGGCTGTGCAAGCAGTGCTCAATTTTTCCAGTGTTTGCTGCTTACTTTGTAGTGTGATCTGCATTGGGGTTCTATGGGGCATGGCAGTGATGCCTCAGGCCTGAAAATCAAGTTGTTTTGAACTGAGACAGTCTGTTAATAGCTACCACTGGGCCCTCCAGGGCAGCACACTCACCTCATGATGACTTCCACACTTATCCCACAGCTAGCCCCTGCTGTGCAATTAGTCCCAAGAGCATGTGGGCACTAGGGCTGCAGCCACAGGTTTGACAGTTTGAGTATTCCTGTGTAATGGGTCTTCTCCAAGCTTGGAGGAGTTGTTGCAACTTCCTGTATGGGGCCCCAAACATGCCTGTAATCAGCACTTCCTAAACACGATGACAATCCTCCTCTGGATCAGAGTTCACAGGTCCTAAGGCACTTTTAGCTTCCCTAAGCACACAGGTCCCCAACACAGTGGCAACTCACCCAGAAACACCTAGCAACTTACCTGGTCTGAGAACACAGGCCTCAAGCATGCAGACATCTCACCAGCACTGAGTACACAGGCCCCAATCAACTTGTCTAACTTTTTTTAGTTCCTAAATGCATTCAAAATCTGGATGGAAATGATGGTCTCTCAATTCAGTCACATACTCATTCATGCACATGTGTAAAGTCATTCCTGGAATTTACATAGTCTGTGAAGAACTCGAAGACCATGTGGTTAGGACTCTGTGCTATAGAACTCTATGCTAAGAAATTTCTAAATTGTAAGACACTGAGCACTTTGCTTAACACAGTGTAGGTACTCAATAAATGATAGCTCATTAATATTGCAAAGGCTGGGTAGATGGTGCCATGGATAAAGAGCTTGCCAGACAAGGGTGAAGAACTGAGTTCAGATCTCTGGAACCTGTGTTAAGCTGGATGCTGCTGCAGGTATCTGTGATCCCAACATGCCTTTAGCAAAAGGGAGGTGGAACAGAAGAATGCACCAGAAGCTTCACAGGTCACCTGACTAATGGAAAAGTAACAGTGAGAGTCCCTGTCTCAAAAAGAAGCAGAAGGTAAGGACCAACACCCACAGATTTGTCTTCTCATCTCTACACGTGCACTGTAGCGCCTACATCTGTACTCTCATACCTGAACACACACTCGAAACAAAAATGGCAGCACACAACTATAACCCCAGTGCCAGGGGATCCCTGGAGCTTGCTGGCTATCTAATAGATCCAAATCACTACATTCTAGGCTTAGGAAGCTCAAAAAGTCTCAAAGTTGGAGAGTGACTGAATTGAATATATGATGTTGACATCTAGCCTCCACATGCATGCACACACATACAAAGATGCACACACATACACCATACAAAAAATAAAATAAAATATATTGTCAGACATGGGTGTGATGGTTCACCCCCTGTAATCCTGCATTCTTGAAGGCTGAAGCAGAATGGTCCCTGCAAGCTCAAGGCCAGTCTGGGTTAATCACAGTGAGTTCCAGGCCAATGTGGGCTACACTGTAACACCCTCTCTAAACCCCTCCACCAAGAATGTTGTCATTGCCACCCTTTCTTGTTGGGAAGACAAAACGAGGTATATAGAAGCACTTGGCTAGTTCCAAAGAGCAAGATGCAGGCTGACTATTATCATCAGCCAACACTGACTAAGGGCCTTGGCATTTTCCTGTTTAAGTGCAGGAAAGATATCATGCAGAGCTGCCAGCCTATGGTGGATTCATCTCTGGAATCACAAGTGGAAAGATGGATCTTCAGTTTCTCCTCTTTATCCTGCAAGGCTGGCCAAAGGCATCACAGACCACCTCACACCAGAGAAGGCCAAGTCCTTCCCCAAGGAAGCCTTGAGAAGAGTCTGTCTCCTTCTGCCAGACTGTGGGTAGAACTCATTCTGCTCTTGGGTGTGGTCCTCCCTCCCTGCCACAGATGTGTTTGTAGAAACAACTGCGGAGAGGAGGCTTGGGGAGATGCTAAGGGACCCCCACCCAATCTCCAGCAGCTCTCTCCAGACCTTGTACGTCAGTCTGCAGTCCAAATTAAAACACATTCTCAAAGACACAGGCCTCCCTCCAAACCACAGTGCCTCTCCCAAGTCCTTCCTAAATACAAATGTAGGGACTTCCATAAAAAGCAACTCTCTTCAAAGTCAGCCTAAATTGCACCCCAGCATAGATCCTGGGGAATGAAAGGGAATGTGAGGCCGCCTGAGGGATACATGGTGATCTGGCAGGAGGGGCAGCAGCTGGCTGGCAACCTGCTCCTGTCCAGCTGGGCACCCTGTGAAATGTGGGGGCTTTTGCTGCCAGAGTGAGAAGGGCCAAACCAGTTCAAGCAAGGGCAAGGTCTGGGCCCACTTCAAAGTCCCTGGCTAATTTTTATTTTCAGTCCAAGTCCAAAATTGTCAGAAAAACTTCAGAGGCCTCCCAGGTCAACAGTATCATCTGGTTTAGGCTGGAATAAGAAAGGGGCATACCACAGACTCAGGAGTAACACTGACAGGGGCCTCAGGCCAGTTACCTGGATGTCCTGGAGGCTCTGAGGAGCTCTGTGGAGAGTCCAGGGTAAGAGACAATATGGGATTTCAAGTGACATCAAACTTTCCCTTGTTTTCAGACAAGTGTGGAGTTTCTCTTGCAAGAGGGGACTGGGTCAGGCCAGTCTGGCTTTATCAGGTTTGTTTCTTGCCAGAACCACAAAAGACCAATTTCATCTGTGAGAGCTTTTGTCTTCAGAGGAGCTGCAGCTCATCCCGGGAGAAGCCTTTGTTTCTGCAGAGGATTTTTAGATCAGCTGCTGGCTCCTGGCGCCCTTCTCCTGCGAGTTCTCCTCTTCTCTTTGTGCCTCCCCGTTTTTCCCTGGACATAAACAACGAATGGTCCTTTTCACCCTGGAGATAAGATTGTGCCTCTCCCAAAGTCACCGCTGGCCTCTTGCGGCTTCTGGAACTGTTTGAATAATGAAGCTGTGGTTTTATCCCTTCCTTCCTGGAGACAGGAGGTCCCCTAGGCATGCCAGGTGGGCAGTGCCTACAGGGGTTACCCAGAGCTCCCAGCAGGCAACAGCCCAAAAGAGCCTTTTGTTTGTGACATTGGTCTGGACACTTCCTGGCTTTTAAAAATGGTTGTATATACTGGTTTCTTTCCTTTTGCTTTTTAATTTTTTTTTTTTTCCTGTAAGGCAAACAATGGTTCAGTTCCTATGTAGATTCCTCATCTTCCAGAAATGGTGGAAACCTTCCGCCTGTAGTTTCTTCCATCTTCCAGAAGCTGCTATGATACCCGGAGACTTGGGAGGGGAAGGCAGAGGGTTAATGACAGAGTGACGCAAATAATAAGCTAGTGTAGTATCTGGAAGCACCTCTACCACTGGGATTCTGTCTATCCTGCCATTCCTAGTGGTGTTAGTGCTAGAAGACCTGGAGTTTTGTTACACCTGTGCTGCTGCCTAAGCCTGTGGCCTCAGGCAAGGTTCCTTCATCCTCAAACTTCATGTTTTTAGCCAGTTAGAATTGGTGGACTTTCTCACTAGCTTTCTGTGTGTAAGGAGACTGGAGAAACAATACTGAGAGGGAACTGAACTGACGAGTGATAGAGAAATGTGACCATTGTATAATTCCGAGTATTCTAAAGGTTGTTGTCACTATCTGTGGCAGACTGCTTTATGACAAATAACCCAATCTGTTTCCAGATTTAAATTTAAACCATGGCTCTGGCATGTATGTATGTATGTGGAGATTGAAAGATGGGAAGGATGTAAAGCATACCAGGGCCTCTTACAGCTGCAATCAAACTCCAGACATATGCTCTGCTTTGTGGATCTGGCTTTGTGTGGGTATTAAGGAATCAAACCTGGGCCAGCAGGCTGTGCAATCAAATGCCATTGGCTCTGTCATTTATTAGCTCTATGACCTTAAGCAAATTATTAAATTTCCATATGTCCAAAATGAGAATAGTACTTAATTCTTAGGATTGTTGGGAGGTTTAAAAGAGATAACATATGCAAAATGCCTGGTGCACAGCAAGTTCTCAATGAATGTTATTTCCCTTTACCTTGTATTAATTTCTCTAGGCATCTCGTCAATGTTTATTAAACACCTGTTATATGAAAGCTGGTGCCATGTGAGAAATAAGGATCTGAGAGACCTAGTGCACGCTAAGGTGACAGAGAAAGAACATCACTTCTGCAGGCTAAGTAGTTTGTGCAACATACCACAAGATCGATTAATTACTTTCTGGAGCTCAGAATGGCACTTGAACCATAACTTCAAAATGTTCACAGGGTTTTACCAGGCAGAGTAGCCAGGTAAAGGCATTTCAAATAGAGAGAGTTCATACAAAGGCCATGAAGAGCTGGGCATTGTGGCACATGCCTTTTATTTAATCCTAGCACTCGGGAGGCAGAGATAGGAGGATCCCTGTGAATTCAAAGCCACCTTAAGACAGCAGAGTGAATACCAGGTCAGCCTAGGCTAGAATGAGATCCTACCTCGAAAACAAAGAAAAGTCCATGAAGCATGAAAATCTGTAAGCTGTGGATAATAGAAGATAAGGCTGTAGGACACAGGGCCACATTAGCAGAATCCATGCAAACTCTGTGAAAGGGTTGAACCTCATTTGAGGGCATTGAAACCCCCTGAGTTGATATGTCCAGGGAAATAGAATGGTTCAGAGTATATTTTAGAAGTCCTGCTGTCAAGGATGGAAAGGACTGGAGTAGAGGAAAGGGGTAGATAAGAACAGAGGCAAGAGAGAAAACCAGGAGAAATGGAAGTAATTCAGAAGATAGATGAGGATTATGTTAGGCAGCAAAAAAGAAAGGGTTCTAAACACAGTGAAAATTTAGCTGTGTAGAGTAATGGCTAGGAGTTGACTTCGATGACTGGGTCACAACAAGGGAGAGTGGTGATGTCACCAACCTGGGCAGGGAACACATAAGCACAAATGACCCATCTCCAGCTGCGCCTTATTCAGAACAAAAGAAGTCAGGAATAGGATTGACCTCGTGTCCAGCAAGAACAACACTTAGGTGAGGCTCAAAGGCTAATGTCGTCAACTCACTTCACAGTGAAAGAAAACAGATCTCCCTCAGATCCAATGTGCTTGGGTGTTTAGAAGGGTAAATAATACAGGGACCCAAGTAGGTAATTTGTATGACCATAGGTATTACATAATTTCATAGCTAGAACTAATGCATAAAAAACAATGTGTTTCCTGCATGTGGTTATCCAGTTAAGACATTGTTCTGTACAGCAGCAAGAGACCTGTCTCAAAGAAGGCAGAGCAGACCATTTGAAATTGTCCTCTGACCTCCATACAAGCACTGGGGCATGCACATCCATGCGCGCGTGCACATGCACGCACAGACACACACACACACACACACACACACACTCACAGAGTATTTTTTAAAAGCTCTAAGCATAATAGAAAGGAAAGCTGGTGGTTACACATACCTGTAATCTGAACACTCAGGAAGCTGAGATAGGAGGATCACAAGCTCAAGGGCAGATTGAGACATACACAAGACCTTGTCTCAAAAAAATATGAAAGGAAATGAAATAGGAGGAAATTATTATGAGAAAATGTATCCATAAAAAAGAAGAAAATCAGGCTGAAGAGATGGATTAGCCATTAAGGTGCTTGCCAGCAAAGTTAAAGAACCCAAGTTTGATTCCCTAGTACCCACAAAAAGCCAGATGCACAGGGGGTGCGTGCATCTGGAGTTTATTTGAAGCGCTATGCCCATTCTCTTCACTCTCTCTCTCAAATAAATATTTTTTAAAAAAAAATATTAATTGAAAATATTGAAAACTTTCTCTTAAAGTCCTTTGAAGGAAGAAATAAGCCAAGGATAGACTTCTGTTCTAAAATTTACTATAGCCAAGGCAATAAGGAAAAAAGAAACATAATGATTATGTGATAGCTAAAACTTCTAATATTTGTATATGTGATTATTTTATACAAAGATATTCTAGAAGAATATGCAAATAATCAGAATTTTGAAAAATTATTTAGCAAGATTGTTGGTCAATATACAAAAATTAACTATATGCTTGTGTAGTGTTAGCAGTTAAAATGCAAATTATTCTTGAAATACTATAATCTATTCAAACAGCATAAGCAAATACAAATTACTCCTACATATTTTATACTTGTTGATACCTCTATGGTTAGTCTATCTTCAAATTTAGTTATCTAGTTGCCTTCATCTCCATTTGTCATTGATTTTCCTTGTTTCATTTTTCACTTTGTGAAATTGAAAACAGTGTTGTAAAATTTCCATAAATGTGCAGGGTAAGACATTCTGAAAGAACAACAAAAAGATAAAGACATCATAAAGCAACAATTAAAAGAGTGTGATAGCAGCACAAATGTATCAAATAAACCAATGGAACCGAAAAAGAGTGCATAAAAACACGATATATCTGAAGACAATAATTGTTCACACTGAGGAAAATGGGAATAACACAATCTTCTCTATAATTGGTCTGGAAAACTTGAATATTTACGTGGAAAAAGAGAAAACTTGACCTTCTCGCCATGAGCTAGATCTTTCTGCTGTTGTGGCAGGACACACAAACACAATGTGCTCTCGGTGGTTTGCATGTCTGAAAGGGACAGATGACGCCATAAAGCTTCTGTATGGCCACATGAGATTCTGCCTCTGTGCACTTGGTAAATGAATTCCTTGAAAGGACACAACAGTATTGGCCATAAAAAAGACTGATACATTGGACTACACTAAGATTAAGAACTTCTACTTATCAAAAGACATCATTAAGTGAGAAAGCATAGTAAGTGAGGGAAATGATTTATAATCTATAGAGAAAGATACATTTTTTTTTTCCCGGAAGCTCTTACAAATCATGAAAAGATAGATGGTTCAATTGAAATGGATGGGAAAAGTATTTCATAAAAGGGAGTATGTCAATGGCCAGTAAACATGAAAATGATCAGCCTTATTAGTCACTGAGAAAATAAAAACCACAACAAAATGGAACTACATTCCCAGCAGAGTAACATGACTGGTGACAGGCACTGGCGAGGATGTGTAATAAGGTGAGCCCTCAGGAAGCATTGGCAGAAACATACTTTGCAACGATTGCCTAGAGGTCTGTGTGGTGTTGCCCACTAAACTGAGGCTTCCCCATAGTCTGTGACTGTCAGGTATACTTCACCTGGCAGAAATAAGGACAGATACACATCAGAAGACGTGGGTAAGAAAGTTCACAGCAACATTTATAATAATAGTGCCAACTTGGAAATAAGCCAAATTCTATGAACAATAGAACAATTAAGTAGATGTGGCATATTTTACAATGATATACCAAGCAGCAAAAATAAACTACAGCTGCACATAATAGCAGATAATACACACACACACACACACACACACACACACACACACACACATTGCATTGATCAAAATAATATGAAATATGAGCCTATAATATAAGGTCTAAAGCTAGGATAATTAATCTAATACCTCAGAAGCCAAAATAGGGGTAACTTCTAGATACGTAAGCTTCAGCAAGGAGAGTGGTGATGAGGAGAGGACAAGGATGGGGTCTGTGGTACTAGCGGAGTTTTATTGCTCAGACTGAGGGACGGTTTCACAAGTGTTTGTTTTAAGATAAGTTTTTGAAGCTCTACATCACATCATGTTTGTGCATATTTCTGCATGAACATTATAACTTTAACCAAAATATGTTAAAGGAAAATAAATGTCCAGAGTACTTTATAAATAGTTTAAGCCTTGGCCTATCCAGGTAGATTGAAAAAGAAAGGTCAGTGAGATTTTATAAGGAGAAGAAAATTAACAGAAATATGAGAGTAGTTCAAATAGCAAATTCACTGAAAATGACACTCCTTTTTTTTCAAAGCCAACAGTCCACTTCCTTCCCTTTTGCTAAGTCTTCATGAATAGTGCAAAGCAGGCTGCTTGCCTTGAGTTCCACACTAAAGTGACTCCTCACGGTTTCTTGTGTCCTCCCCACTACGGTAAACAAGTCCTAGCCAAAGGAGACCTGGAAGCACACAGCTTACTTTTGCGGCCTCCCACTTCTCCCTGTGGCTTTGGTGCAGTTTCACACTCACTGGGCTTGTAGTCAGGACTTCAATAACAAGTGCAACCCAAAGATGTGGAATGTAGCGACACGGGTCCCAGGAATGGTTCCTTGGCATCTCTGAGTCTCAGGCTCCTCTTAGGAACAACAGGGAGAACAAAAGGACCTGCCTCCCAGAGTATGTGAAGTAAGGGACCCAAAACATTTGCACAAATACACTCACACACACACTCACGCACGCGTGCGCACGCGAAATCTCAACGTACTGTAAACCTGGAAATGACTGCACACCTTTGTTCCCATTTCCTTGGCAACCCCTATTTCAGGTGTCAACATCAACCTGCTCCTTCACCCTCCTCCCTCTGTCATACTTGGAAAGAATCTGATATCAGTAATTTATATTCCAAGGGTTGATTGATTATTCTCCAACTGGAGCTCAGCCAGGCGTTTGCATTTTATGCCTTTTATCCCTAATTGTGGCATGAAAGACTTTTTCCCTTGTTAAAAGAATTTGAGACATCAGCAAGAAGGTGGCGAGTCGTGGAGGAGGGAGAGGGAAGCTTGAAATCACATTATCCAATTCTGCAGGTTCTGAAGGTGAATTTGATACAGCCCTTTTCAAGTGCCTTTTGTTTTGCTGGAGGTGGCCTGTAGGCAGAAGTGGACCCCTTGTCACTCAGCAGTCCCGGCTCTCCGAGATGGGTCAGGGAGGAGGCAGACAGCTATACGAGGCAGGTCAAGTCCAAGCCATGAAACAGTGAAAGAAACTGGGTCCATCCAGGATTATTTTGGAGACCGAAAACAGCCAGCCCGACACAAAGATCAGTTACATTGCTGTGCCCCCACTCTCAGGGATGTGCTTTGCTCTGAGCCCCACTCAGCCGTCTCCTCCAATCCTGACCTTTACCTGATCCCTGCCGCCCTTTGCCTCTGTCCCCAGATGCCAGGAGGACATCCAGATCTTACTTAATTTCGCCCTTTTAAAAATTGCTCAGACTCCAATTCCCCTCACCTGTTATACCATAAATTAATCCTAGGCCTCACTTGTTAGTTATACATACAGACATAATGTTTCCATGCAGGAAAAAAAAATGAAATGAAATGAAATGAAATAAAATAAAATGTATTTTGCAATGTTCTTAGTTAACAAATATATTGCTAGCCTCAATATACTTGAAGAAAAAGGAAGTTAAGACAAGTAGACAAAACAGAACAGTAGCTAGAAGGATGAATTTCTGCAAATTCTTAAGTCTAAGACAGTACAAAGAACAAACTGTCTGACTATAAAAACCAACTAGGGTGGAGTGAGCAGAACTCCTGAGATCTTGTCCAGACCAACGCCAAGTGCCTGAGGATATGACTTTGATAAATAGGCTCAGGGCTGAAACCCACAGAAAGCAGAATCTCTGAGATGGGATTTGGACAGCTGCTTCATCGCCAGGGCAGAACTCTGACAGCCCGCCAGAGCTGAGTTAACCAGAAACCCAAGCAAAGGAAGTACAAAGTGTGAAATAAGAACGAACCTGTTGAGTGCTTGGCTTCAGAAATTAGCACACACCTGTGGACATGATCCATTTGAAGGGAGCCACACGATGGGAACTCATTTTGCACTGGAGGCGCCTGGCTGAGCACTGCCAGGCCTGAAGAGTCCTAAAGAGTGGCCTGTAAGCCTGAGGGCAGAAGACAAGAAATCATGTGTCCCTGGAGTGGATGAAAATGATGGACTGAAATATAGACAAGTGTGGACATGGTTGGAGGAAGTGAATATTTCTTGAGCAAAGGGGAAGCATACCATAGCCATTTGTCATAGACCTGTCCCTAGACATTCACAATTTCTCAGCAAAACACACATTTTTTCTCCCTTCTCTTCCCTCCGCCCCGCCCCTCCACACCTGATGCTCAGATCCACACGCTCAATCAGAATATAAGAATTGGAGGCTCAAACTGGGCATAGAATCTGTAATGTAAGCACTGGGTTGGAGTGAGGAAGATCAGAAGTTCATGATCATCCACAGCTGCATTTTGAATTAGAGGCCAATCTGGGCCATATGAAACTCTGTCTTGAAAAGCAAAACCAACTCATTAAAAAGGCTCTATGGCTGAGACACAACTCAGTCAATGTGGTGGTTTGAATAAGATATCCCCCATAAACTCATGTGCTCTGAATGCTTGCTCCCCAGCTGGTGGCAATTTGGGAGGGGGAGCCTTGCTAGAGGAGGTGTGTTGCTGGGGATGGCCTAGAGTTTCTTAGCCTCTAGCTTGCCAGTGTTTGTCAGATCACTCTCTTCCTGCTGTTTCCACATACTGTGGCAAAGGTGATGTCCAGCCTCTGTTCATGCCATGCTTTCTCCCCAGCCCCTGCCATCATGGAGTTTCCCCCTGAGACTGTAGGTCAAAATAAAAATCAAAAAACTTTTCTCCCATCAGCTAGTTTGGGTTGGATGGCTTATCCAAGCAACGAGAAAGTAACTACAACAGTCAGTAAAGTGATTGACTTGCAAGCAGGAGGATTTGATTTTGATCCCCAGATGCCATGTTTTTAAAAGCCAGGTGTGTTGGCATGTGGGTATATGTTGCAATTACTTGCATGTTGCTGGCACAAAGCACCTGAACTAAATCAGCTTATAGGAGAAAAGTTGCTTATTTTGGCTTACAGACTACAGGGGAGACTCCAGGATGGCAAGGGAAAACGTGGCATGAGCAGAGGCTAAACATCATCTCCTGGCAAACATTGAGTAGACAGTTAGAAAGTATGGCCAAACACTGGCAGGGGGAAACTGACTAGAACACCCATATGTCTGCCCCCAACAACATACCTCCTCCAGCACAGCTACAAATCTGAAATTGCCATCAACTGGGGACCCAGCATTCAGAACACATGAGTTTATGGGGGACACATAATTCAAGCTAGCACAGTGCATATCTCCTTGCTGGAGAGGCAGAGAAAGGTGGATCCCTGGGACTCACTGGCCCACAAGCTTACCTAATTGGTGAACTTCCAATGAGATCCTGTCTCAAAAAAAGGGGGAGACACTGTTCATAATGAAGGATACCCAAGGCTGCTGTATTCATGCCTCCACATATACAGACACATACGTACACATACACAAATATGAACACATATGTGTCATGTACACACACACACAATTAGCAAATTAGAAGCTTTGTCTCCAAGTCCTCGTTGGGAAGAAATAGCTTCCTTAATATTCACATTAAAATTTGCAGATGGGAAAGAAAAAGAATGGAAGGGGGAAAGTAACTAAATTAGCAGTGTTCACTCAGCGTGATTTTGCTTTAATCCAGGCCTGTGAGCTTGACAGGGCTCAGTAGAAATGAAAGCAGATGCGTCCATCATGCCAGCGGATATATTACTACTAATCCCAGACAAGACGAGGAAAACACATCACGACCTAGCACCACACTGTTTCAGGCTTAATCCACCTCTAATTGTCTGGGCACAAGGCCTGCACACCTCAGTCCTCCCAGCTCTGGGTTTCTGCCCCATGTGCTGTCAGCCACCACCAAAGTGGCTCTTTTTGTAGGATCAGTTAGAGCATCCCCAGAGGAAGGGAGGGGGAAGAGGATGACATAGCCAGCATAGCAGGAAGGTGATGGCAGCCAAAGGCCGAGATAGACCCTGGGGTTAGCCACTCACCTTGGCAGAACCTTTTTTTCATATTTTATTGAGAACATTAATGCATGAACAGACTGTCATTTGATTGTGTTCCTATTCCATCACCCTCTTTTGTCCTCTCTCCCAGACCCCATCCCACTGAGTATGCTACTCTTTCCAAGTGGCCCTTCCTCTGTTTTGATGTCTCCTTTCATTTATCCACCTCTGACCTCCATGCCAAAATGTTGATGGGCTCAGAACTGTGTAGATCCTGTGGGGGTCATGATAACCACTGGGAGGTCATGAATATGCCAGTCAGTTTATGTACAAAAGACAGTGCCCCAAATTACTCAATACCACCCTCATGGCTCCTACATTCTTTCAGCCCTCTGTTGCCCAATGTTCTCTGAGCCTTGGAGGACATGATAGACATGTCTCATTTAGTGATGAGCTCTCAACTGCCTCTTATTTTCTCCTTTGATGAGTTTTGAGTCTTTTCAGTGTCTACTGCCATCTCCATAGAAAAGGTCCTGTGGCTAGCAGTGAGAGCAGCGCTTACATTCATACTAAGGCTTCTTCTACAATGTTCCCTGAGCCCTGGTGGTGTGACAGAGATGTCTTTTCCAGTGCTGAGCACTGTCTTTCTCTTCTTCTTGTCACTTTGATCAGTTTTGAGTCTCCCAAGTGTTCACTACCATCTGCAAAAGAAAGCTCCCTAACCAAAAGTGAGAACAGCACTAATAAATGGGAATAGAAACCAACTTGATAGGCTTAATATAGCCATTAAGCCAAAGAGCCACAATAGCTTCCCTCTAGGCCCTATGTCCTTTGAAGCCAAAGGCTTTTGACCGGGTTCTCCATACCAGGCATGAATTCTGTCCCATACAGCAGGCCTCAAATCCAACTCAGCCAGTGCTACCTTCTTCCCAAAGCAGTCTTCATTTGTTGAATACCTATTCTATACCTACACACACATCCCCTAATTACTTTCCTCAAATGGTTATATATATTACTGTAAAAATAAATCTGGTAATACAAAAATTGATCATTAAAAAGTAAATGTCTTCTTTTATTGTTTATCTCTTCAAATACCACTCCTCAGGGATAGTCATTTTTTAAAAATATGTAAGTGCTTGGGATGTTATTCAGTGGTAGAGCACTTGTATAGTTTGTGCAAGTTCCTGGGTTTAATCCCCAGCACCAAAAACCCAACAATCAATATATATAATTTATTTATGCATTTAGCAATGTAGATACATGCATATATATTTATATATGGAAATATATGCATGTATATATTTAGCAATACATAGATATGTTATATAATATATATTGCCAGAATATATTATGTATAATCTTTTAACTATATGTGCATATGTTTATGTATATACACATAGAGTAAATAAATCTACATATCTATATACATGTATGTGAGTTTGGGGATAATTGGCATCATATCATACCACTTATGCCAAATAAGTAGTATGATATAATGTCCAAATTTGATGTCTATATGGACATGGTGGTTCACACCTGTAGTCCCAGCATATGAGAGGCTGAGGCAGGAGGATTATAAGACTAGAGCCAGCTTGGACTACATAATCAGACTCTGTCATAAAAAGTTTTTCTGATGTTAACATTTTTCTATAATCATACCAATGAGTCTATTTCATTCTTTTAACTATAGTATATTATTCCATTGAGGCAATTTATAATTCATTATTTTTAATTAGAGTTCAAATTTAAGTCATGTTCAAGTCTATGCCAAAAAAATAGTGTTTTTTCTTTCTTCCAACTCAAATTAGTCTGTACTGCACTTCTCCAGTTTGTCTAGTAACAAGAAATGTAATCATGTTGAGTGCTGGCAAACTCACTTGAGGACTTTTGGCTCAGTTATTTCAGATTTCTGCTCAATGCACTGGAATTTTTTCCCTTGGGGACATCTCCCCAGAGTGTGACATCGGCATTCTGGGTTCCTGTGGCAACACCAGTCAGCAAAAAGCCCCTGAGCTGCGACCAGTCTGATGAACTGAGTGGTGACCACTATATCCTGACCACATAGGGCAGGCGTGGCGTCCACAACCCAGCCACTCTCTGCTGTCTGTTCTGCCATGCTGGCTGTAGCCTTTGGCTATCTCTGGGGCCAAGGTCATCCCTGCAATCTGTGTGCTCCACCTTGCTGGCTCAAGAAGCTTTCCTCTGATACTTTACAGGCTGTCCCCAACTTGAGCCATCTAAGAATATTCCAGTAAATAAACACCATCAATCAGCTCAGCTTCCTGGGCTCTCACCACCATCCAGATAGAAGTCATGAATAGGCAGGTAGGCTTCCATGGAGCTGACAGCTCAGTGCCCTGAAAGGTCAAAGGGCAGTGGGCTGGGCTACAAGATCTAGAGACAGGCTGCTCTGGGTCTTGGTCTGGTTTATGGCATCAAGTGCTAGAGGTCAGAAACATGTCACTCTCACGGCTCAGGTCAGAGGTTTTTCACTCTGGGCTTTGGCTCCATACCAAGTGACAAGGGGTGCATGAAGCATAGTAGCAGCTAACATTACATCCCTAAGCAATGACCCATATTATGCCTCTCAGCTTTGGGGCTTCCTCTTAAGAAAGAGTCATTGTCACAGTGCTTAGGCCTTAGCTATCAAGAGTCTTGGTCTTTAGACTTTAGCAGAACTCATCCAGGAGCCTGGGCCTGCAGTCCCTCCTCTTTGATGCTTTACAGCCCTCCCCCCGTCTTCTGGTAGCCTTATTGGTTCAGCCGCCCTTGTTCCCAGAATGTTTTACTCCTGATCACTCTATGGAACTATTCTGGTGCCTTCTCTCTACTGGGATGGCTGTTGTGACAACTGCCATTTCCTCTTGGTGCTATCAGCGAGGCCTGCTCTACCCACAAAAGAAGATCACAAGAAAGCAAGAAAGAAAAAAACTGTTCAGAAGAACCTTGCATTACACCTGATGTTGTAACACTAGGAGGCAGCGCAGAAGAGTGTCTCCTGCCTGATTTTAAAAGGTGAGTGAGGTCACAGGATATTGAGAAATCAAACTAGAACTGACATGGAAGCCATCTCCCTTCTGGCTAGCTCTCAACATGCTGGAAAGCACGATGCAAGCTGCTGGGGATAAAAGTCACTAAATAGTGTGAACAAATAGTAGATACTCCAAGCTGCAAAATCAACCAGTCAGACAAGTTATATTCACAGATGCAATTGTGGCACATAAATGATGGGAGTAATCAGCTGCTCTCTGATTGTAAATGAAACCTACTCAGTGGGCGGGAGGGAATGCATGCCTGGTGCTGAGAATCAAGTCAAATGCCTATGGCTTGAACCCTAGAGAGAAGCTTCTACTGTTCTTCAGCTATAAGGGGAAGTTATGCCCATCAAAAGTCCTTTTAAATGTATATGTTTACCTGTTTTATTAATGGTGCTCTCACTGTTGGTTAGAAAGCCTGCTTTTTACAGATGGCTGCAAATCCCAGAGAGACCCAAGACCTCTTAAAACAGCAAGAAGAGAAGGCCAAGTGCCTAGCATTGGAGAAGTCATCTCTATCACACCCACAAGGGCTCAGGGAACACCATGGAAGAGGAGGAACAGGAAGAATGTAAGAGCCATGGGGTAGGAAGCATTCTAAGACACCAACCTCCCAGCACATAATGACTGGTGCCAATGGAATGGGAATGAGGAGAGGGAACAAGAGTGGATAACCTGGTGGGAATATGACCAATTACAGTATGTTCATATATTAAAGCTCCCAATAAAATTATTTTTTAAGTGAGTGGGACAGCCTGACTATATAGCCAGAAAAGGGAACAATGTGAATATGGCTACTTAAAGGGAAATTGAAATTTGTATCAACCACATCACAGCGTCCAGTTCTACCAAGTCTTGCATGAGAATCAATCATAAGCTTTTCATCACACCAGCCATGAGCTTTCTGCTGAGCCATCTAGAGCTCACCAGATGTCTTCTCAGACTGAAGCAGGCTGTCTGCAACAGTGGTGACTGGAACATGGCCTCCTGAAACAGAGTTGAGTTTGAGAGGTGAGAGGCAGTGCCTGCTGTAATTTCTGCGTCATCAGGCTGCCAAGGAGGGCAATGTTGCCAAAGAATGGGCTGCTTGGCCACCAGTTTCCAACTCAAGGTTGTCAGGAATAAGGGAAGGGTCTGTCTGCTGCCATGGGAAGGATCAAATGGCCCATTCCCAAGAAGAAAAATGAAGAAAGATTAAAAATTTATATTTAAGATTAACATTCTTGGCATATGAAACAGTATTTAGCTCCCAGCAAAATTACCCATAGGGAGGAAGAGTTTCCTCTACCCTATCTCATACTGGCATGAAAATTCTTCATTGTAATATATTTTTATCATGCTTCTTTCTCCCACGTCACCTCCCAACTATTACTGGCCACAGGATTTATTCTTCCTACTGACTGCTTCTGACTAAATAATGTATTGAAGCAACTTATACCTGATTTGTTAACGTAAGCCCCGTGTTAGGAAAGATGAGAATAACAGCTCACTTTCCTTCTACTTTCCCTTCTTCCTCCACTTTCTAAATTATGTTATTATTTTGTTTTCAAGGTAAATAATTGTATTGTAGTCTCTAACTACATGTTCAGTCTTAATTTTTTATTTTATTTTATTTATTTGACACAGAGAGAATGGGTGCTCCAGGGCCTCCAGCAATTGCAAAGAAACTCCAGACACATGTGCCCCCTTGTGCATCTGGCTTATGTGGGTCCTAGACAATCAAACCTGGGTCCTTTGGCTTTGTAGCCAAATGCCTTAATGGCTAAGCCATCCCTCCAGCACAATTTTTTATTCTTTGCACATATACACTGTGTGTGTGTGTGTGTGTGTGTGTGTGTGTGTGTGTGTGTAAGGGCACATGTGCCACGGCACACATGTGGAGGTCAGAGAACATCTTTGAGAATTGGTCTGTTGGAGTCAAGGTCTCTTGTTGTTCACTGCTGTCATGTCAGATGGCCTATGAGCTTCCAGGCAATTTCTGTCTCCCACCTTCCTTCTTGCAGGAGATTCACTGGGGTTAGAGATGTTGGGTTGTGAGGATCCAAACTCAGGTATTCGTGCTTACATGGAAAGCACTTTATCCACTGGTCCATCTCCTCAACCCCCTTATTTATTCTGTTGTTGAGCAGAGTGGTTCTAAAATACAAATCAGTAGTTCACATTTACAGTATTATGATTATGAAAATAGGGCTTCCAGGGCTGGAGAGATAGCTTAGCAGTTAAGTGCTTGCCTGTGAAGCCTAAGGGCCTCGGTTTGAGGCTCCATTCCCCAGGACCCACATTAGCCAGATGCACAAGGGGGCGCACATGTCTGGAGTTCGTTTGCAGTGGCTGGAAGCCATGGAGCGCCCATTCTCTCTCTCTATCTGCCTCTTTTTCTCTCTGTCTGTCGCTCTCAAATAAATAAATAGATTGTAATGGGGAGGTAATATGATGGAGAATGGAATTTCAAATGGGAAAGTGTGGGGGTGGGGAGGGAGGGAATTACCATGGGATATATTTTGTAATCATGGAAAATGTTAATAAAAATTAAAAAATAAATAAATAAATAAAAATGAACAAAAAAAATTTTTTAAGAAAATAGGGCTTCCATAGAACTAAGTTGGTAATTGGACTCATACACTAGGAAGTATAAGCAAATGCCTGATCTGATGTTCATCTTCTCTCACTTCTCTGAGTCATAATTCCATCTGGAAATATTGTTTGCAAAGTATTATACCTCATGGTTTACATTTATAGTATAACTATTTCAATATGTTTGACTTTGCTTTCTTTTTATAAAAGTATTTTATTTATTTGAGAGCAAGAGAGAGAGGAAGAGGCAGTTAGAGAGAAAGAGAGAATGGGTACACCAGGGCTTCCAGCCACTGCAAACAAACACCAGATGTATGCACCCCCTTGTGCATCTGGCTTATGTTGGTCCTGGGGAACTGAACCAAGATCCTTAGGTTTTGCAGGCAAATGCCTTAACCATTAAGCCATTTTCTCAGCCCTGACTCTGCTTTCTTATATGATTTTCTTTTTACATTTTCATGCTTATTCATCACATTTTCATCAAATATACTCCACATTATCCTCATTTATCCTCTCTGTCTCACTGTACTTCTCATCTCTTATTGATCTAGTTAAAGTTAAGTCTTATTTTATTGGTTTTCTACCATATATATTCATATATATATATATACATGTGTGTGTATGAATATATATATACATACATACATATATATGTATATACATATATATACATATATAAATATATTGTTTTTAGTCCTACTTCATGTTCCCTTTAATCATTTATATTGCAACTTTTCTCCTCTTTTTTACTTCCATCCTCTTTTATCATTCATTAAATGGATATTTTTGGAAGTTATATTCTTTTCAATACCAATGTTTGAAATATCTATCTTTCATTTATAGCAGTATATTTAAATGAATACTTATGCCATTTCTTAAATAATACAATGAATGCATAATAAATTATGGGTTTTTCTTTGTTTACTTTGTTCTGTTTCTGTCCTATAGATTATTTCATGTGCTTTAAATCTGATTGGGCATTGGAATTACTACTACTGTTTTGAAAAGTTGATATCCAATATATTTCCATGCCTGTTACCCGCGGGAGCACACTTCACTCCTTCCTGCGATTTGAGCACCCAGCTGCATTATTTCCTCCATATTTGCATTTTTAGTCAATGTTTATATACTATATCTAAGGAGAATTAACTCATTCAGAGTTTTACATTAAAATTCTGCATTTTCCCATATTTTCAGTGGTGTTTTGATGCACCATGTGATTCTTACTGGCTGTCCTGTGTATCTGTTTTAGCACTTCAGGCAAGTCTTTCCAGTATCTTCTGTCTTTTATCATATCTGTTAGAATATCAGCAGTGCTGTTGCTGTTCTTTGAAAGATGATAGATGGTGATTTTTTTTTCTAATTATTTTAACATATTCTTATCTTTGATTGTCAGCATCATGGTTATTATGTATCTAGGTGTAGAAAATTTCTAAACTTCCATTCTTCTCAATTTTTAAAAAAGCTTTTAATTCATGTTTCTTGTAAGATTGGGAAATGTTTTTCCTTATGATTTCTTCGGATATGGTATTTGTTCCATTGTGCCCTAACTTTTGGCACATTAAAGTCAGACACTTTTAGACCATGTCCCACATCTTATGCTCTATTTAGCCCAGTCTTCTGGCAGGAGGAGACTTCCAGACATTTGCACTAAGAAAAGAAACTCAAACAGATAAAGATGGTCTTACTGAGTTGGGAAGACATAAAATGAATTTCGAGGAGGCTGAGATAGTGAGAATTTCTAGGTCATAATGCTAGAGAGGAGACAGCTATGCAAAAGGAAGTCTTAGGCAATCATCATGGGGGTGTTTCTGATTTCTTAGCTGAATACCAATTGCACATATTCCAAATTAAATTGTATGAGGCTGAGAAAATGACAACTAGGTTAATAAAAGCTTAAAAAAAAAACTTCCAGAAATCGCAGAAGGTTGACATTCAAATTATTGCCAACTAAAATAGAGAAATGTTTCTGAACACTTGAGCTTAGTAAAGAATCACAAAGAATCATGCCTTGCAAGCAGGTATATGAAGGTTACTATAGATGTGCATATGCAAAACTCTTTTAAAGACCATAGAATGAATCCAGCAGATCAACAAATAATTTAACTACCCTCACCTAATGACAGTTTTTATGGCTGACAACACAATCCAATAGCATAACAGGCACAATGGCTAGCCTCCAAGTAGAACATAATACCTAGAATAAGGGCACACAACCCACAGTCAAGAGAAACATCAGCTATCAAGACAAACTCAGAGATGATAAAAATGAAGTCTGACAGAGAATTAAAAAGACATTTAAATGTAGTGAACTTAGAGGAAGCCATAGTCATAACTTAACTGAAACTATAAAACAGAACCAAATGCAACATCAAGAGATGAAAATTCTAATGTGACAAATGAGTAACTATTTGAAATACATACACACATGTGTATATATCTGACTGATTTCCAACTGCGAAAAGTGCTAACTTTTTTTTCAACAAATGATGCTGACACAAATAAGTGTCTGTTGGGATAAAAATAACCTTCAGCATTTATGGCATGAACAATAATTTACTTGAAATAAATTATAAAACTAAACATAGAAGATAACACCATAAGCCTTTGAAGAAAACACATAAGAAAGTAGACCCAAATTAAGACAACAGTTTCCTGGAACACAAATAATAAAGAGGAAATTTGTAAAAATGACTCCACCAAAATTGAAAATATCTATTCCACAAGAATCTATTAAGAAAAGTAGATGTGGGCTAAGGAAGCAGCTCAGCAATTAAAGTCGTTTTCTTGTAAAACTTAATGGCCCAGGCCCAGGTTCAATTCCACATTACCCATATAAAAACCAGATGGTCAAAGTGGCACATACATCTGGAGTTCATTTGCAGTAGCAAGAGGCCCTTGTGTGCCCATTCTCCCTCTCTCTCTCTGTCCTTGCAAATAAATAAAAACATTTTTTAAAAGAAAAGTAAATGATAAGTCACAGGTTGGAAAGAATATATTTGTCATAAATATCTTCTATAAAAGACTCACCTATAGAGTACATAAAGAAGTCCTATAACTTGATGACAACATACATGAAATTTTAGAACATGAATGACATGTATGAATAGGCTTTCACAAAGGAAGATGTACAATGTTCAGTGACACTTGAAAAGATACTCAGTGTTATCAGGAAAGTGAGAACTGAAAACTGAGTAGGTGTCTGATAATCCCCAGCACTCAGGAGGCAGATGGAGGATAAAGGCTATATAATGAGAACTTGTACCAAAATAAATAAATAAATAAAGGAAAGAAAGAGAAGAAAGGAAGACAGGAAAGAATTAAAAGAAGGAGCAAGACATCATAAGGGAGTGAGAGAGGGAAGGAAGGAGGAAAATTAGAAATACGAGTGTGTTTGCCACTTTATGTTTTGTTTTGCTTGGAAAATTCTTAGGTTATGCTTCATCCTCTGTTTTCTCTAATGTTTCAGAACATTATCTTATTCAGACTCTAGACTTCTGTTCACCACATTGTTTCAACTTTACCATCATATTCTCTGTCTTTTACTTTTTGTACTTCTAGGTGTGGGAGACAGATTTTCCAAGAGGCCAGAGGAGACAGGGTAGGGGAAGAGAAGGAATCTGGAGAGGGGTTGAAATGTGAGAGATGAGACTTGGAGGGTACCACTCTAGAAAGAGAATGCCTGGGGGAGGAGGCTTCTCTATTAAGTCAGGGAAATTTCCTTTCTTTTGACTTGGGATTTACTCTGTTTTAAATTCAGGTTCAAATATTTACCAGAAACTGAAGCAAAAGCCCAAAGTTTAAATGTACCCCATCTGCATCAGCTCCTTACAAGTAAACTTCCTGTGTTCCCCTGACTTTACTCCCAAGGACAACTGGACCAGGTCTGGGTAAAAACCACAGAGGTTGGGTAAGAATCGTTTAAGGCCATGGTGGAAAAACATGCTTTATCTCTTACAGCCTCACTTGACTCTCTCTCTCTTACTGTTTCCTTTTATAGTGCTTCATGGGGTAGCAAGAAGAGAGTTCAAGAGATACAAGCATTTTTGGCCATATTGACCTTCTGGGTGGCCTACAGCTTCTTAAGAGCCAGTTGCTGACTATAATGCAGTAGGTTTGATCTGAAAGCTATGGGCTGAGTTCACTGGATTTTGGCCTTGGGTTGGAGCTGTTATGATTGTAGGTAACCAATGCCACAAAGGGGTCTGAAAAATAGCTCCATGTTTAAAATAGCCTAGGGTGTGTCTTGTGTTTGCAAGAACCACTGGGAATGCAGCTTCATGAAACACAGCCTGGAATTTGAATCTTGCCTGTTTTCAGGGAAGGACAGTATTTGTTGGTTTATCTCTTTCAACTCCCAGGAAATTGGGAGGGATGCAGAGACTGGGGAGATAGAGCATTATCTATTTATTTCTTGCTTCCCTGCCTATTGGGTATGATGGAGATTATAGGATCACAATGCTTTGAGGTCTTTATGGATTATAGTGATTTATGTTGTGAGATTCCCTCATGTATTTAGTTTCACTGTGAAGCAAGGATTCCCCCCCCCCCTCCAGCTAGGAAAATGAGAAATACCCTTTCCTCTTTTTCTCTTCCTAAGCATCCCCTGGCACATGGTCAAGATGCTCAGCAAACAAGAGGTCCCTCCCACTTTGCATCATGATGCAGTCTGGTGATGGAGTGGTTAGAATTCCATCTGCAAACAACAGTGCTGATAAGAGGGGCAATCTGACCAGATTGTTTGCTCCACAGAAAATGTATTGTGCTTCCTCTTGTCACCCACTGGAGAGACCACTGTTCCTGTTGATTATCCAAGCCTGCTCTTCTAGCCTGCTTCTGCCAACTCTGGCAGCCTTCTGATAAAATTCAATTTTATTAAGATAGCAAAAAGAAAAAAAAAAGATTCTGTGACTTGCAAACAAAATCATATCAATTTATGGCATTTGCTTTGAAATTGAGAGGCAGCATAACACAAACAAACATGGGCTCAGGGGCCATGGTGCCTGGATTTGAACCTTCAGCTTTGCCCCTTACAGGAGTGAGAATTAGCTTCCATGAACAGCAGGTCCTCAGCTTAAGTGGTATTCTCATTTGGTGGTTTAAAATTTTTTTTGTTCATTCTTATTTATTAATTTGAGAGTGACAGAGAGAGAGAAAGAGAGAAAGAGAATGGGTGCGCAGGGCTTCCAACCACTGCAAACAAACTCCAGATGTCTCCGCCCCCTTGTGCATCTGGCTAACATGGGTCCTGGGGAGCCGAGCCTCGAACTGGGGTCCTTAGGCTTCACAGGCAAGCGCTTAACCACTAAGCCATCCCTCCAGCCCTCATTTGGTGGTTTAATTTGATTGCTTAAGAAAGGGTGTGTGTGTGTGTGTGTGTGTGTGTGTGTGTGTGTGTGTGTGTGTTACCAGAACAATACCTGGAACACAGTAAGCAATACTGTAATTATCAGAACTCCAATACAACATAAGAAAACCTGAGGCTGGTTATTTAGCTTAGATATTGCAAAAATCAATGGATATTCCATTATGATTATGGAATAGAACTCTACCTCATGGAAAGCAGTAATGAGATGGTAAATTGAATTATTTCCTTTGGTCATCTGAAATAAAATTCCTAATTAGGTAAACCTTGGTGACTAGAGATTCAAAGTCTATAGAATAAAGGACTATCTTAACATTGGGCCACTTTTTAAATGAAATTAAACTTCTAATTCTCATTTTTTTCTATGATCAGTATGGAAGAACATATCTTTTCAGTATACATCTATAGGATTGAAATAACTGAAGAACCAAATTTACCAGAGGTTTATTATGTATTATTATTATTATTATTATTATTATATCTATCAAAATAATCCATGCATGGTGTTCTTTTCAGAAGTGAAGAAAACATTGACTCCTTGGATTATATAGGGCAGAAGTTGGAGGCACCTTGGTATCTGAAAGCCCTACCCTTCACTGACCCTCCCAAGTTCTTGGAAGGAACCTTCCCCTGTCCATGTCCAAGGGAACCACCATACAAAAACAAGTAAATTTCCTTTTCAACCCACTCTCTCTACTTCTATTCCAACCCATTCTTTCCCTAAACTTGTAATTAAATTTGATCCCATTATACTCCATGAGGGGAAACCACAATAAATCAAATCGAGGAATAAAGGATCTTATTCCCAAAGAATTGCAGGACTTGTGAATTTATATCTGCATAAGTCATTGGAATGTGTATGAAAGCTAATTTAGATGGCCCTTATTAACCTGGAAGAAACATAGCTTGGGTTTAGACTGAATTTATCAGTATGAACAGATTTCCCCGAGATCCCTGTTTTGGGAAGTGTGTTGGGCTATAATAGTTTCTATGGCTAGTTAGCACATGCTTATGTTCAGTGCTGATACGAGAAACATTGTGGCATAGTGTAAATAAAGGAATTTTAATTTGGAAACATGTGCATTCTTCAATGGAAGGGGAGGTCATCCTGGGAGACAAGAAGAACCTCCATGATTCTGATTCCTATCAAAGTAAGAAGATGTAGAAACCACAGCCTTATGAGAATCATGGAAATCAATATTACCATCAAATATCTGGAAAATACTGAGGCAATGTGCCAAGGGACAGGCTGTTCTGTTCTTTGGCTTAGCCATGGTCATTGAGAAATGAATGCTGAAAAATAACAGTGGATTATTGTGAGTTGAATAATGCATGGCTCCAACCACAGGTACTTTTCCTCTCTAGTCTCCTTATTATAACAAATCAGTAGAACCCATGATAGTGAGTGTGGAGTTATTAACCTGATAAATGCTTTTCCCCCTCAATTTCCAACGCCAAAGGAATACTAGAAGCAATTTCCTTTTACTTGATGTGACAAGAGTATACCTATATTTTTCTCAGAGATGTCTTAAGTCTCCTTTGACCCTATATCTCTTTTCTGCTTTGCTGGACTGATGAACTCACTTAGGGATCTAGGCAGTTATTAATGATTGAGCCAAATGTTTGTAGAGTTGGAAACAGCAAACCTTGAGAATTGATGTATCAACAACATTGTGTCACATGTGGAAAATGAACATTTCCTACAGTAGTGAATCAGATGGACATGAGCCAGCCTTTTTCCCAGACTTCACAGTGCTTGGTTGAGGTAGATGGCTTTCCAGAGACACTTATACGAATTGAATCCTAAACCTGTACATATTATGCTATTTTGAAAAAGGAATTTTGAACATGCGCTGAATTTCATTGATCTTGAGAATAGAATGTTGCCGTCCTTATGAACCTAGTCTGGTCACATGTTTTCTAAGGAGTGGAGCAACTTTCCTGGTAGAAGCATGGGAGTAATTCAATATGAGAGTCAAGAGATTCAGAGCAGACAAGGAACTCAACCTACAATTGGTGGCTTTAAGTTCATATGGGGAAAACGTGAGTTAAAGAACGCAGGGTCGTCTAGATGCTAAGAATGGCCCCACTGACACCAGCAAGGAAGGGAAGAGTTCAGTCCAGCAACCTTCAAGGAGCCAAAGTTTGTTCATATTTTGAGAAAGCTAGGAAATAGGTTAATGCTGGAACCCCTGGAAAGAGACCCAACCATGTCAGCACAACACATTGATCTGTGTCAGATTAGACCTGCATCAGCTTTCTCACCTTCAGAACTGTGAGATAATCAATTTGTGTTCTTTAAAGGCACCAAATTTCTGGTATTTTTATGATAGCAATAGATAACTACCATATATCTCAGTGTTCTCACAAGCCAAGCTAAGGCGGCAGGGAGTTCTATTTTCAGAATACAGTCTATGTTCTGCAAAAGTGAAAATACACAATGATGTTTTAGAGCAACAGATGGAACGGCAATGCCATAAAGCCAAGGACAAGGCCTTTCCCTCACCTATGGTGCAAACATTGGCTGACGACCCTCTACTTTACAAGGTGACCAGCTACTTCTGGAGAAAGGCTGATTATATGGGCATCTTGCAAGCAAAACCATTCTAGATTGAGATTTTGCTTTCTTCTGTAACATAATTTTGTCACTCACCATTTCTGCTCTGAGCATATGCATTCTGTGTTATTGTGACAACTCATACATCATTTCTTATTCAATAATTCATTTTACAAAATCTAAGACAATAAATGGGCCAATGCCTATAGAATTCATTGCTTATGTCATGTCTACTTCACTCAGAAATGGACAAGAATAGAACAAGAATATAGACCTTTGTAATAATCAGTGCAGTTGTAGGATAATTCTGTGTGAGTGGAGCACATTGTTCTTTGAATAAGTCATAAGTATAGTATTTTATTTCTCCCTCTAATGTAATCCATGGGTCCAGAGATGAAGATCTAAAAGCCATGTGTGGGGTGTGCACAAGTATGTAGTATGCTGAAGAGCTGTGCAAGGCTCACAGTTATAGCTAGTATAGCTCTTAATTGTGCTTTGTTTGTTTTCTGCCCTTATAACAGTCCTATGTTTACTAAACCCTTGGTGTTAATAGCTAGCAAACATTTATGTGCCATGTGCTATTCTATATGATTTATAGGGAATAATACATTTAGTCATTGCAATATCAAATTCAGTATCTATAGTAAAACACTATATTATGCAATGTTTATGATTAGAAAACTGAGCTTAGACACATGGTGATCCTACCATTGACTCAGTTAAAAGTTCAGTTTGTGTACTCCTGACCACTATACCTTACTACCTGTCAGTGGAGGTGTAATTCCATCAGGGCACAGAAATTACTGGACTACATTGGACGTTGTAACTGCCTCTGGATGTTTTGGGCCTCTCATACCTCTTGGATAACATGCAAAAAGTGATTTTTTTTTTTTTTTAGTGCATTAGATAAGATATAAAGTTGCTGTTCAAAAGGAAAAAAGAGAAGGAATTAAATTCAAGGTTCTTTTGAGATACCTCTTAGTGACATCATTTGCAGTGATTAAAGCTCATGGACATCTAGGCAGGATCATCAATGTATCAATTTCCTCAGACATGAAAACTTGGTTCATGTGCCCCCTCCTGATCTAGGAAAGAAATTCAACTAACTGAGGCATATATTAATTACTTTACTTGTTGCTGTCCCCAAATACCTGAAAAGAAGCATGTCATAGATGGAAGCATTTACTTCAGTCTATAGCTCGAGAAGTATCATCCCATCCATCATGGTAGGGAAGGCATGGCAGCGGGAGCAGGAAGACGGCTGGTCACATCACATCCTTGCTCAGAGCACAGAGTGAACAGGAAGTGGTGCCATGCTATAAAATCCCAGGGCCTGACCCCAATGGACAACTTCTTCCAGCAAGTCTCCACATTCTAAAGGTTCTACAACCTTCCAGAACAGCTCCACCAGCTGGGAACCAGGTATTAAAACACATGAGACTGGGGGGAGGGTGTGGATATTTTACTTTCAAACCACAGCAAAGTACAACCCAAAGCTAAAGGAAACATGAACCAGACAATAGAGAGAAGACAAAAATCAACTTCAGGGCTTGAAATTAAGAGAATAGTTATCAAGAGAACTTCCATGAGGGCCTGAAGAGACCTGAGAGACTATTCAAGCTTAATCTCCAGAACCCACATAAATAGCTGGGACCACATATGTCCGTAACTCAAGTCCTGTAGGGGAGCAGACACCTGAGAATCATCAGAACTTGCTAAATAAAAATAAATGAATGAAACAGAAATTTCTAGGATCAGTAAGAGATTCCAGCTCAGATAAGAACAGGTAGAAGAGAGAGTCATGGGACATCCAACATTCTGCTCAAGCTGCCACAGGTGAGCGTATCCCACCTGTAGAATATGCACACACACACACACACACACACACACACACACACACACACACACACACCAAACAAAAGAAAGAAAAGAAAAAAAAAGAAAAACCCAACTGAAGTGTTATGATGATCTGCAGGACACATGGTTATGTATATTCCTTCCCTGTGGTGTCATGAGGTTCTTTTCCATGAAACACTGAATGGCCTTTATCAGCAAGAATGGTAGGCTCTCAGGCTGTCTCCCTCTGGTGAAAGGGTGAGTGTGGTGTGAAGCATGGCTGTGTTTTGCTGTGATTTCCTTTCCTTCCTCCATCCTTTGTTTTGTTATTGCTTGACATTTATGCTCAGGAAGTGTACATAAATTTTGGCCATACAAAGGATGGACTATAGTAGAAATTGCCTTTCCATCACCTCTTTTTAACATCTGTGATGACTTGCTCATTTTCTAGCATTATTTAGTCACATACATACTGCATGCTAACCAGTTACACCAGCAGAGCTCCACATATAATATAATTTAGAATTACCTCCTACATTATTACACTGAAATGCTCCTTTCATCTTCTGCTTCCCAGCAAGCCAACCGCAGGAGCACTTGGCCAGTATACTGCACCCTCATGCCACCACCTCAGATCTGAAGTCTGGAGTGAGGGACACTAAGATACAGGGCGACTGGAATTCACATCACCAGTGTCAGTATCCAGAAACTTTCTTTCTGAATCTTCAATTCTTTTTTTCCAGACAACTAGAGAGACATCAGTTTCCCCAGTAAAGGGTAAGGAGTGGAAAAAGGCTGCATTTTGCTCAATCTAGGGAAACTTGAAAGGAGTACATCATAAGTCAAATATGCCAGACTGGTGAGAGCACTGGCTAGCTGTTGGAGGGGGTCCTTCCTTTGTGTTAGATTAGTGAGGGTGCTGACCATCTGTTGGAAGATGTAGTAGACAGCTTCAGGTCCTGGAGATGAACTTCTAAACAAGGCACAGTTGTGGATGAAGGGATATTTATTGAAGCTTACAGATCCAGGGGAAGTTCCATAATGGTAGAAGTTTGTCTCCTCTTAAAAGACCAAGCAGGGCTGGAGAGATGGCTTAGCAGTTAAGCGCTTGCCTGTGAAGCCTAAGGACCCCGGTTTGAGGCTAGGTTCCCCAGGTCCCACGTTACCCAGATGCACAAGGGGGCGCACGTGTCTGGAGTTCATTTGCAGAGGCTGGAAGCCCTGGCGCGCCCATTCTCTCTCTCTGCCTCTATCTGTCTTTCTCTCTGTGTCTGTCACTCTCAAATAAATAAATAAATAAATAATTTTAAAAAAAGAAAGACCAAGCAGAGAAAGAGAAGCCCCAAGAGAAAAAACACAAAAGCCATACCACACATAAGCACACATAGAAATCCAGGCAGAACCCAGGCACTTTGCATATCTTGAGACTGGAAGTCCAGATCTACCATCACACCTTAGGGCTGGACCCTAAGATCTATCCAGTGACACCTCCTCCAACCAGGTAGCTGGAAATATAAGAAACTTTAATAAAACACCTGAATATATTGGGCGACATTTTTTCAAACTACCACAGAGAGGTTTGATGTCAGACTTTACCAACATACTTTTTTCCCTAATGAGATGGGAAGTAATTCACTCATAATTAGTTTTCTGTTAGTCATATAAATTGCTTACACAAATAAGATGGTAACAAAAATTGAAAGGTTTTTGTTTTTCCCTCAGTTCTCACTTTTAAAAACGAGTAAAGGCTAGAGAGGTAGATTACTGCTTAAGATGCTTGCCTGCAAAGCCAAAGGACCCAGGTTTGCTTCCCCAGAACCACATAAGGCAGCTGTGGCACATGAATCTGGAGTATGTTTGCAGTGGCTGAAGACCCTGGCATATGCCTCTTTCTCTGTCTCTCTCTTAAGTAAATATAATAAAATTAAAACTGAGTTAGCAACTAGTATATCAGAAGCAAGAAATCATGAAAAACAATAAAAGTAGATGTCCTGTAACCCTAACTAACACCCAAATAAGTAAGCACGAATGACCAACACTTACAATATTTAAGTTAGCATCTCTCTACTAGGTAAAAGCAACTTGGTGAGATCCCTCAGAATATGGGAAACCCAAGATGTCAATAAGCATCTGCTGGAACGTGAGGCCCAATGGGTAACAGCAAGGCAAGGATTCGGCAGGATCCGTTTTGTGGCTGAGTGCAAGAGGCTTGTGTTGGGCTGATGACAGAGGGCCCTGAACCAGTCTGAATATAAAGCCAGCCACATCTCACTGCTGAGACAGAACATCACACTGGGGCAAAACAACCCAAACTGGGCAGCACAGGGACAAGAGGATAAGCTTTAGCTGAAAGAAAACGTGTATCTCTTGTAAGACAAAATAGGAGGGAACTCCAGAACTCTCAAGCCCCTCCCTGGTAAGTCTGACTTCCCATATCTAGCCAAGGTGCTGGTGGCTTATATATCCATGCCTTGCTTACACAGCGGAGCGCCTTATATCCTTCCAGCCTCGCATGAGGGGTTGAAGAGTTAAAGCTTCAGGCTTCAGGTGATGAAGAGGCAGTGAATGGGTCTGACAGGGTGATAGAATGGATGGGTTTATAACTCGGCAGTGCAGTGATGGATGATGTAACTATGGTAGATGGGGACTCTCATCCATTGCGCGCTTCTTCTGAGGTACTTTCTCCCTATATGGTATGTGTTAGAAAGAAAACAAACCTACATTTCTCAGAGCCTGTTGGGTTTAAAAAAAATATTTTGTATTTACTTATTTATAAGGAAAGAGAGAAAGATAGAGGGGGTACTAGGTACACCAGGACATCTTGCCATTTCAAATGAACTCCAGACACATGTGCCACATGCATCTGGCTTTATGTGGGGACTAGAGAATTGAACCCAGGCCTTCAGGCTTTGCAAGCAAGCACCTTGAACCACTGAGCCTCCTTTCTAGCCCTCAGCTGGGTTTTGATATTAGGTTCAGTCAGATCTACTTGTGCCAGATTTGGAAAGCATGGGGAGAATTCTACTTCAGGTCTCTGCTCTTTTCTGCTGGCAAACATGGTCGTAAGCTATGTGGTGTGCAGTGTATACTCAGAGCCATTCACTGTCATCTTGAAGGTCAGGATGCTGGGCACCAGATGCCCATTGTTTCCTCAAGTGCAGCCCAATACCAATGAGATGGTCGTTGATATCCAACAATATACCATGGAGGTATCTAGACTTTGCCCAAAAAGGTCTATCCCTAACACCATGTGTCCTAGGGCTTTAGCTTTGGCTGAATCCTCGCCTTTCCAATTGTGCTGCCTCCCAGGAATTCATTCTGTGGTGTTTTGCAAGTCTCCGTAAAAGCACAGCCTGGCACATGCTCCATGGGGTTTTCCAGTACCAACCAACGTTCTATGTTTCATGTGGGGTTTTGTTTGCTTTATCTGCTTTGATTTTTGTTTTATTTTCATAATTCTTGTCATATGAAAAGAACCTCAATTTGTAAGAAGTCAAGAACTGGTTGAGCTGAGGAGTCAGAGAAATAAGGAAGGACAGTCTAGAAAAGCCTTGTATTACCTCAAAAAAGTGGAATAATAATTAGTAGACAGGGAGGAGGAGGGTGAGCAGTTCAGAGCAGAGTGGTACATGTGAGCAAATGTTCAGAGACAAACACCAGTGATGTTTCCGTGTAGGCGGACAAGGACATCAGAACAAACCTGAAGGAAGGAGTTCCCTCAGCAAGCCGTGAGATAGAACATGTGTTCAAGAGGCAAGGAGAAGCATGAGGACTCGAGCTGGAGAATGTTATGCTTGATGAAACAGCAACTAGAGGGCAGTGGGATCGTGAAGGAAATGCCAAGGTTAGATAGATAAGCATGTTCACGTGGGAGTGGGGAGCCTAGAAAGTTTGAATGGTTGCTGGGTATCCCAGTAAAGTGAATTCTTTCCTGCTTCTACAGAAGAGTTAGACAATGTGAGGCCCCTGAACTACCACCCCGCTACCTACCCCAGCAGTGGGAAGTTTCCGCCAAACATGACCCCTTTTTTTGCTAAAATCAGCCTCGGTCTCAAAGTACTTCTCACATACTTTCAAACCTTCCTTAACAATCAATAGGACTTGGCATAAGAAAGAAAATCTGCCCATGGTACCAAGTATAGTGAATGCTGTTCTAGAAAATCCTAACAATTATGATAAAATATTAATGTACTTTACTTATTTATTCACATATTTTAGTGTAAACACAATTAACAAGTCTATTCTTCTCAGACACAACAATAATGATTTTTGTGATTGAACTCTCAAAAGAACAACATTTCCTAGTCCGTGACAAATACAGGTTTCAGAAGGCATAAGCAGACTGTGTCAACAGTCTTATCTCCGTGACGGACTCTGAAGTGCCTCTAATTCTTATAAACATTTCCATGTGCTGTATTAAGTTCAAGATAAGTGACATGTGTTCAGCATTACATGTTGCAGAAACTCTAAGATTAATTTCAAACAGATCAAATAAACAGAGATGCATGTAATTCCTGTAAACGTTCATTTCATTCTCATCAGCTGTCAGCGTCAACATTAATAAGTGAGCCATCTAGAGGCCTGCAAGTTCATTGGCTGCTGTAGTCCCATGAAAACCAGCCCCACTCAAAGCTGAGAACACTGTACATCACCATTTCAAAGTTACAGACCTGTCATGCTAGCCAGAGATTCTGTTTTTTAGGGCAATAAACAATAAAATATTTTTGATGGCTTTGGAGCCAGGTTGACCTGACCCTGGGTGTGAGGTGTTGATGGTGTGGCATAATGGAATCCAGAAATTGACATTTTAAATTTCATTAGTTATCAGTAGAAGAGATATACTATAGGTGCCCAAGTATGCACACATTCCCAGTAAGTTAACATGTGGTAATATTTCCCTGTAGAATATCATGGGAAGAGTTGAATAGAGGGGATACAACTTGCTATAGTGCTAAAATGTGATTCTGTTTATCTTGTCTGGAAATTAAGTGTAAAACTATAAGCAAGCTCTCTCAAGAAAGTCATGTGTACAGAGAGGAGAGTGGGATTCTGTGATTTCTCCTTCTCCCCATCTCCACCTCTATGATCCTAGACCAAGTAACCTGGAAATCTCTCACAGATTACTATAGAAGCCTCCTGCCTTGTTTCAGCTGCTCCTATGACAAAGTATTTTTGACCCAGAAGTCCTTAGGTGATTGTTCCTCTGATCAAGGCTTCCAGGTCTTAGCAGTAGGCTACAGACTTAGTTGATGGCAGTCATCTAGGGATCAGAAACAGATTGCGGGCCTGGCTTTTACCTATCAATAGATATGAGCCAGGGCCTGAGAGGACATGCTGATTGATACTGGTAGCTGGTGACCACACATTGAGACACTGAGGTAGAATAAAAGACAGTCATCCACAAGGCTCTCTGAACCACGGAGATCTTGATCCATGACTGCTCTCCTATAACTCTTTCCTTCTCTCTGTTCCAGTCACATTGACCACTTGCCTGTCCTTGAATAGGCCAAGCATATACCTGCCAGTGAGTCTTCCTCTTACTTGTTCCTCTTCTAAACACTCTCCTCCCAGATAGCCTCATGACACACTCTTCACCTCCTTCAATCCTTTGCTCAGACAATTTACCCATAGGACTTCCCTCAGCGCCCCCACCCCAGCCCTTTTTAAACTGTATTCTTATTCCTTCCAGTACAGCCTCATTGTTCTTTCATGGCTTATTTTTACCACAACTCATCATCTAGCCTACTTCTATACTATATATGTCACTTATACGTTTTAAATCTTCTCATCCAATAACAGCAATAAACAGTAGCCCCATCAAAGCAGGGAGCTTTTTTATTTTAACCAACATGTTCACTACTGTATTCCATACCTCAGAGTTCTGGGCTCATAACAGCTGATCAGGAAGTATTTCTGTAATGAATGAACAAAGGAGTCAAAAAAAAAATGAAAGAGAGAGAGGAAAATAAGGAGAGAAGAAGAGAGAAAGAGAGATGGAGACAGAGACAGAGACACAAGGAGCAAATGTAAATGCACAAGTGCCATAGAAATCAAGCTACAATTTCAAAATGAGAGTTCATGATATATAGTAAGCATTATAAGAAGTCTGAGTAGGGTTGAAAACAGTAGAAAAGATCCTTTATAGCTAGTATTTTCTGTATGGCATGTAATTATTTTTGTCCTAGCTTGAGTTCATCAGAATATTTTACTTTATTATCTAAAAGCAGTATTTGAGAAATATTTTTATCTTGAGATAATTATAGAGTTACAGGAAGATGCGTTAAAAAAATGGACAAGGAAGTAGTACCCTGCCTCCTTCACCCAGGCCTCCCCACTGTTAACATTATGCATAGCTATGAGATGGTATCACATCAGGAAATTGAGGCTGCAACAACCCACAGAGCATTTCAGATTTCACCAGTGATATATGTATTCATATGCATGCATTTACACATACACAGGGGTGCATTTGAATAGCTCTGTGCAATTTTGTCTCATATAATACTTCATTAAGCCACCACCATAATCAATATATTTGTACCATAATCACAAGACTCCTCATGCTATCCATTTAAGACTACCTCTATCTTCTGCAATCTTTATCTCTGGGCAAACAAACACTGTTCTGTTCTCTGTTCCCATCATCAATGTTATTTCATGAATGCTACATAAATAAAATCATTGACAATGACTTCTTTTTTTAGCTTAGTATAATCTCCTTGAGTTTAACCTAAGTTGTTACATTATCAGTAGTTGCCTCCTTTTTATTACTAAGTAGTAAGTCATGATCTGAATATACAAGTGTATTTAGTCATCCACCCTTTGAAAGATATTGAAGTAGTTTCTAATTTGAGGTGGTTACAAATAAAACTTCTTTGAACATTTTTATTTAAGCTATGGTGTGGTTTACATTTTTCTGGGATAAATGCCTAAGCATGCAACTGATGGGTCATACAGATAGGCCCATTGAGCTGGACATGGTAGTGCACGCCTTTAATCCACACACTTGGGAGACAGAGGTAGGAGGATCGCTGTAAGTTTGACACTACCCTGAGACTATATAGTGAATTCCAGGACAGCCTGAGCTAGAACAATACCATACCTCAAAAAGAGAGAGAGAGAAAGTTCAGATAGGCCCATTCTACTTTTGACAGGAAATGCCAAGTTGTTTTCCAATGTGGTAGAACTATTTTACATTCCCACGAGCAAATTGTGTTGTTCTATATCCCTGCTAGCATTTGATGTTTATTGCTATTTATTTTGGCCACTTTTAAACCTGTCTAGTGTCCCGTTAATTTCTCTGATGAGTAAGGGTGCTAAACATCATATCCTTATTATCACCAGTATAGGCCTTATTGTGAAAATCCTGTGATGTCTCTTGCCTATTTTCTAATTGATCTCCTTGCTTTTCTGATGTTGTTTTGGTAGTTTTTTTCTGAGTTCTAGATAAAATCCTTTCTTAGGCATGTGGTTTTCAAAGTATTTTTTACTATCTATATTTGTCTTTTTGACTACTTAGTAGAGTCTTTTGTAAATCAAAAGTTTTAATTTTGATGAATCCCAGTTTATAATGTTTCATGTTATTTGTCAGTTCTTGGAGCCAAGTCCAAGAACTCTTTATTTCATCTTTGAACCTAAAGGTATTTTCTTATACTTTTTGCCTAGAATTTGGTCTATAATCCAATCTGAGTTAAAATTTGTCCAGAAGATGTGTGGCCCATGTCAAGAAACATCTACTGAAAAGATTGTACCTCCCCATTAACTTCTTTTGCTCTGTTGGGTATACTGGCATGTCAGTTTGTTTCTTGGTTCTCCATTCTTCTACATGAGTCCATCACTTCCTCCACCTGTTCTTGAAACCCTAACCATGTGGCCACTGCTTACAACTATTGCAGAGATAGCTATTTTACATCTCAAGAGTGATTTCTCCTAGTCTATTTTCTTCAAAAATCACTTTGACTATTATAGAACCTTTCTCCCTTCATAGGTATTTTTAAATAAGCTTAGCTATGTCTACCAAAAAAATCTTTTGCTGAGATTTGAAACAGGAATTATTTTGTACTTTCAGATCACTAGGGAAGCTGGTGTGTTTAGTGTGCTGAGTCATTCAATTCATGGTCATGATATATCATTTGAAGTATTTACACCTTTAGAGTTTTTTTCCCCATCAATATTTTGTAATTTTCATCATTCATAGTCTGTACACATGTTGTTAGAATTAGATCTAAGAATTTCATTTGCTTTGGACCAATTGTCAATGGGTTGGCATTTTTATATTTTAAGTTCTATTTGTTAATTGCTAGGACAAAGTTATGAAATAACCATTATTTGTTTTTCAAGGTTGGGTCTTGCACTATCCCAGGCTGACCTGGTACTCACACTGGAGTCTCAGGGTGGCCTTGAACTCATGGTGATCCTCCTGCCTCTGCCTCCATAATGGTAGGATGAAATGCACTTATTGATCATATATCCTATGACATTAGCATATACAGTTCTATGAGAATTTCTCTTCCATACATAATGCTGCTAGTTTCATTGAGATATGAATATATTTTTTTCATGGCAACATTTCCCATCTATACGCCTCTTAGCTCTTTCCTTTGCCCTATTGCTAGAGCTAGCACTTTTAATATTTTGTTGAATAAGAGGATAAAAGAGGAAATCTTTGTTTGGTTTTTCTCAAAGAGAGAAAAACATTCAGTTTCTCACCAATGCCCAGAGATTAGCCACAGTTTTCTCATACATGTTCTTTATGACATCGAGAAGAACATATTACCAGCATGCTGAAAGGTTTTGTTGTAAATGGATGTTGAATTCTGTCAAATGTTTTTACAATAATTGATGTAGTCATATGATTTTTCTTCTCTATTCTGTTGATACGCTGGGTTACATTGATTTTCCAGTATTGAACAAGTCTTCCATACCAAGAATAAATGTCTTTTTATGTATTGTTGAATTTGATTTACTATATTTTGTTAAGAATTTTTCTTCAAGTGTTTTTTGAGGAGGCATTTTATAAACTATTAAAATATAGTTTTTATGCTGTCATTAAATGGTTTTCCTATCATGGTAATATTGTTTCTTAAAATGAAGATGAGATTAGTCCTTTCTCTGTTAGTTTTTTTAAATATAGAATATTGGCATTAAATTCTTTTAATATTTGATACAATTCTCTGGTAAAATTATTTGGGCCTGGTACTTTCGTTAGGGAGAGCATTGAATTAATAGTTCAATTTTCTAATAGAATTCAAGTTAGCTTTTTCATGTTGGCTGAATTTCAGTAATTTTTGATTTTTGAGAAATTGACTTCTAAGTTGTTAAATTTCTGAATGTAAAGTTGTTTGTGATCCTTCTACTATATTTTAGTAGCTGTAGTAATTTTGAGAATATACCTTGCTAATTATTTTTTTTCTTGACATTGTGTATATGAGTACTAATTACTTTCTCATTGTTATTAGCAAATAACTTACCAGAAGCACTTAAAGAAGGAAAGAATTGGGCTGGAGAGATGGCTTGTCAGTTAAGGTGCTTGTTGGCAAAGCTTAAGGATCCAGGTTTGATTCCCCAGGACCCATGTAAGCCAGATGCACAAGGTGGTGCTTGCATCTGGAGTTTGTAGTAGTTAGAGGCCATGATGCTCCCATTCTCTCTCTCTCTCTCTCTCTCTCTCTCAATAAAATAAATAAAATAGGTGTTTTTTTGTTTTTTGTTTTGTTTTACAAGGTAGGGTCTCACACTAGTCCTGGCTGACCTGGAATTCACAAAGTAGTCTCAGGTGGCCTTGAACTCATGGCGATCCTCCTACCTCTGCCTCCCAAGTGCTGAGATTAAAGGCGTGCATCACCATGCCCAGCTAAAATATGTATTTTTAAAAAAGAAGGAAAGGATTTGCTTTGGCTATGCTTCAAGGGGATATAGGCTAAAATGGTCGGGAAGACTTGTAAGGCCAGTTGGTCACATTTCAGCTAGAGGCAAGAAACAAAGAGAGACTAAAAAGTGGGATCTGGTTAGAAAACCTTTAGGCCCATGTCCAGTGATCATGTCCTCCAGTAAGGCTCCACCTCCTAAAGGATCCACAACCTTCCCAAACTGCCATCAGCTGGGGTCCAAATGTTCTAACACATGAGCCTATGAGGGATATTTCACATTCAAACAATAGTGTGTGTATTTTCATGTACACATGGGTTCACATGTGTGTTGGTGCTAATGCATATGTGTGGGCATATGTGTAGAGGTCAGAGGTTGAATTTAGGTATCTTCCTCAGTCATACTTCACCTTATTTTTTGAGAGAGGGTACTTCAATGAATTTGGTTAGATTAGCTAGCCAGTAAATCCTAGGGATCCAGCTGTCTCCATCCCCAGTGCTGAGATTAAAGGCACACACCAATGCCCAGCATTTTACATAGTAGTGGAATACAAACTCAGCTCTTCATGCTTGCATGACAAGTACTTTTTCCTAGATCCATTTTTTGCTTTCCTCAGTGTTTTTTACACTTTCATGCATATATATAATATATTTTGTTACAGTTCCCCATTTACCCCCCTCATACCCTCCCACTATCACCCTATTCTTCTCATTAAATCTCTGTCCTATTTTCATGTCTTGTTCTTTCTTTTGACCCACTGGGCTAAATTAAAGTTGCTTGCATGATCATGAGTGGGATAGTACTTAGCAGAGAATGGGCAATGCACCAGTGGCTACACCATTAAAGGACATGACTCCCCCTTCCCAGCAATCACCAGTTGCCACTATATGCAGTTGGAGGTGTGGGGTCTTACGGATGGATCCCTTTTCATCTGTGATGAAATTGACAGGCTCAATCTTCTGTAGGAAACCACATCTGCTGTTTAGCTGACCTGCCATATTGCATTCATAGCCTCACTTGCCATCCTCCTACATTCTTTCTCCCCATCTCCATGAGCTTCTCTGAGCCTTGGAGGGGGTAGTTTAGATGCCATGTTTAAGGCCAGGCACACACTTATTCCTCATAACTCTGCCAGCTAAGCATCTCCTTATTAACCAGTGCCTTTGGATAAGGAAACTTCTGTGTTCAGGCAATACCATTCTACAGGAGCCCAACATAGTTATGTAGAAGGTAGCTTGACATGCTGTCTGATTAGCATGGTCACAGCATAGGGATCCCTTCCTAGGGCCAAAGTCCCTGGCTGCAGACTTTTGGCCATATTTACAGTACTGGGCATGATTTCCTTCCTGTAGAGTGCATCTCAAATCCAATCAGAGAGCAGTTAGTTACCCCCACAGTAGACATGCTATTATTACACCTTTGGGACCTATTGCCTAGCTGGTCAGTTGTGTAGCATGCATGGTGGAACTACCACTGGGCGAGACTATTAATGATTTCCCCAGCAGCCTGTATAGTATTTTCCAGCACTATGACAAAAGGGAGGAGGCTTCCAGCTCAGTTCCAGCTTGATTTCTCAGTCTCCTACAACCAAAACACACAATGCCTATAGCGACTGAGTCTTACTATCAAGTTCTGGCAGGCAACTCAGAGCAATGGAAATAATCTGTCCTGTCTTGGCGCTTCAGGGGCCTCTTTGACCAAGAACTCACTGGGACATATCTCACCCCTGGCACTGGGATGGTTTCTGGCATGGTTATCTACCCTTAGAGGGCGCTTGTACTTAATCTCTCTTTTAAAAATTATATTTTAAGTTAGCTAACCAAGAAGTGGGGTTTCATATGGCTTATTCATAATATGTTTAGTTTTTGTTCACCCTCCCCCAACTCCTGCTCACCTTCATTCCCCTGAGGGGCACATGGGGCAGGAGAGTTCCTGCAGAGAGGTGCGGTGTGGCATGCCTGGTCTAGCAGGAGGGACACACAGGACAGAAGTGTGCCAGGGAGCTGTGGGCCCACATGGGGCCAGGTTGCATGGCCCCGTCATCTATTTTTACTTCTTTGTTTTTGTCAGTTTTGCTAGAGATTCAACTTTATGGAGTATTTAAGTGAATTAATGTTGCTATAATAATCTTCTCTGTCATTCTCTTGTTTTCAATCTTATTTATTTATGCTCTTTTTTATTTTTCAAGGCAGAGTCTCACTCCAGCCCAGGCTAGTCTTTAAATCACAGCAATCCTCTTATCTCTGTGTCCCAAGTACTGGTATTAAAGGCATGTGCCACCATGCCTGGCTAATGTTCTTCTCTTTTTTTCTATGAAAGAGAGAGAGAGAGAGAAAGAGAGAGACAGAATTGGTGCACCAGGGCCTCCAGCCACTGCAGTTGACCTCCAGACGTGTGTGCCGCCTTGTGCGCAGGCAGGACCTTGCTCTTCTCTCACCTCATGTGTTTGGTTCACGTAGGACCTGGGCAGCCAAACATGGGTCCTTCTGTTTTGCTGGCAAGCACCTTACCACTAAGCCATCTCTCTAGCCCTAGTGATCTTATTTTTATAGTGGTAAAATAATAACATAAAGCAACTCATGGTCTAAACTACTTAGCAGCAAACCTGTTGTGATGCCCACATAAGTTCAATAGTGGCACACAGCCATGGTGGGGAACCAGCTGCTCTTGATTTGGCTAACTGATGCCCTCAGTGGTACGAGACCCATAGCTGGAGCTGCGAAACAAGTCAGAACCATATCCAAACATAAGCCTGCTCTCCATTATCAAGCTACCACCAATTGTGGGCTACAAGAGGGCTTACACCTATTAAATTCTCTATTAAAAAAAGTAAAGGTTATCTCATTTGTCCTTGTGCTAACTAACTCTCCATTGGAGAATTTGTTTCTCTTTTTCAGATAGATGTAGATCCTAAGGACAGAGCCCCCCCATCATACCTCAAAAGGGCTCCGGGTGAAACTAAGAAAAATTGGCGAAATAAGCAAGGGTGCTGTTTTCCTGGTGAACTGGGTGAAGGAGATCAACACAGAGAAAAATCAACTCCTACCAAATCAGAGAGCCAGAGACTCAGAGGCCCCCAACACCTCATCTCTGAAGCAGACCAAAGATGAACCCAACATGGCTCAGGGAAATTTTGCGGAAGAGGGGGTGGAAAGAATGTCAGAGCCACATGTTGGGGCATGATATGCAGAGACATTTCTCCTACCCGTAACTGTGGGCTAACTCCACAATGCACTACCCATATACCTCAACAAGGAGGGGAAAAGGGGAGGGGGTAAGTCACGGGTGAGTTTAATAATGGTACCAAACTGGCTGTATTTGCTGAATACAAAACTAATTAATAAAAAATGACATAAAATTTGCCATTTTAACCATTTTACCTGCGCAGTTCTGTGGCAGGAAGTACGTCTACACTGCTGTGCCACCACCACCATCCTGGGATTCCAGAGCTGTTTTATCCTCCCCAAGTGAAACCCCACACTTACCAAATACTAATTTCTCATTCTGCCCTCACCCCAGTCCTTGGAAATCACCATGCACCTTTCTGTCACTATGAATTCGACTATTCTGTGTACTTCAAATAAGTGGAATTATATTTCTCCTTTTGTGACTGGCTTCCTTGGCAAAATATCTTCAAGTCCTTGTCTTCCAGGCTGTGTTATCCATGGCAGCACATGTGCATGAATAATATTGCATACATATAAAATGATATAGATGTGTAACGCGTTGTATCTCCATCCTTCTGTTGGCTTCATATTGTGACTGATGTAAATGATGCTGCTACAACGATGCCACTTACTATTGCCATTTCTTTTCTTCTACTGGTTTTGCCTTTATTGTGCATATCTTTTTCTAGTTTCTTGAGGTTAAAATTTAGGTTGAGATTTTCTTCTTTCCTAATATAAGCATGCAGTGCTTAATTTGCCCTATTAGTGCTCTTTATTTAAGCTATCTATACTTTATATCCTTTGATTATGTTCACATTGTCATCTGCATTCAATTCAGTGCATTTTAATTTTTTTCTGAGATTTCTTCTTTGACCCATGGATTGTTTAACTGCATTGTTTCATGTCCAAGTATTTGTATAATTTGCTGTCATCTTTCTGTTACTGGTTTGTATTTTGATTTTATTGCTACTGGTGATTTCAATAACCTTCTTTAACTAATTTCAACTTACATACACCAGCATATTTAAAGTAAATTTGTGTAGACAGCATATAGTTAGACTGTGGGATGTGTACTTTTCTACTAATATCTGCCTTTTAGTTGATATATTTAGAATATTTACACTTAAAATAATTATTGACACATTGAAAATTATCTGTCATTTTATTGTATTTTCTGTTTATTTCCTTTATCTCTATTTCTTTTGTCCTTCCTTCTTGTGACTGAGATGAACATTTTAAATGTTATAGATTGATTTATTTATATTTTTTTGTTTTTGAAGAAGAGTTTCATGTATCCCAAACTGGTCTACAAATCCCTGCTAGATAGCCAAGAATGACCTTAAATTTCTGATCCACCTAAGAGCTGGGATTCCAGGTATATGCCACCATTATGTGGCACAGGGGATCAAATCCAGGCCTTTATACATGCTCGGCAAGCACTATACCAGCTGAGCTTCATCCCTAACCCAATATATTAACTATAGTACTTTGGATGGTGTTTTTAATGATTGATAGATGATAGAAGATAGATTATATAGATAGGTAGATAGATAGATGATATATAAACAGATCATAGATAAATGATAGATAGACAATAGATATTGCAGTCTACTAGTGTTATCTTCAAGTAGAAAAATCTTAATTCTATTTAAGTACCTTAATCCTCCCCAATTTTAAAAATACTTTTGTCTTCTTTCCTTTGCATACATTAAGTGCCACAACAGATAATGTTGTAACTTTTATGCTAGATTCAGCCAGGAAACATGACTAGGGAAATCATGGGCTGAGGCCAAATCTATTATGTTTACTTTCATATTTACCAATTGTATTGCTTTCCAGCTTTTCTAAGTTTCCAAGCCTTCTGTTATTATTTTCTTGGGCCTTGGGAGCCCTCTTCTTTCCTTGAGGATAGGTCATCTTGCAGCGAATTCTCTCAATTTTCTTTCATTCTAAGGAGATCTCTACTCTCCCTAAATATATGAAAGAAACATTTTTCATTTCAATGTCTTTTGCCAAGATTCAGGGTTGACACTTACATTCTTTCAGAACTGAAAAAAAAAAAGAATTTTTTCTTTCTAGCCATGTGGTTTCAGATAAGAAATCATCTGTTATTCAAATTGACATGTTTTGTTTTTTATAGACAATGTATCATTTATCTCTGGGTCTTTTAATTTTTTCTTTAACGTTAGTTTTCATACACTTAATTATATTTCTTGGTATAGATTTCTTTTGGTTTATCATATCTGGGTTTCACTTGGTTTTGTAGATCTATAGGTTTTTCCTCTCACTCATTTGGAAAATATTCCTCTCTTATTCATTCTGGGACTCCAATATGAATGCTACATATTTGCTACATAAACCCTGGATACCATTCATTTTCACTGTCTATTTTCTCTTCATTGTTCACATTGAATAAATTCTATTGATTTGTCTTCAACTTCATGGATTCCAGGCACTGTCATCTCCACTCTGCTGTTAATTCCATCCACCAAGTTTTTATTTAAGTTATTGTATTTTTGAGGTCTATAATTTCTGCCTAGTTCTTTTTTATAACTTCTATTTCTTTGCTGAGGTTTTCTATCTTTTCATTATTTCAAGAGAATTTGTAATTGATTACTGGAGCATTTTATGAGAGGTGCTTTAAAATTCTTGTCAGATATTTCCAGTGCCTGAATTCTTTCAGCATTAGCATCTGGGTATTTCTTTTTTTTTTTTTTTTTTTTCTAGTTGTGGGGTAGGGGTAGTGAGGCTCTTAGTGTGAAGGATGATTTCTTTTTATTGCATCCTGAACATTTTAGTTATTATGTTGAGAGATTCTTGATCCTTTCTAAATCTACTTTATCAAGGACCTGCCCTTTTTAAGGTTAGCATTTCAATTCTGCCCTACTTTTGTGGCTTCAGTTCTAATAAACTTTGGTTTGCTGAACCCTTGCGATGCTGTTCTGACCTCTGTCTGTGGAGTGCCATGTGACGCTTGCTGCCTGGTAGCTCTGTCTGCCATGCGGAAGAGACTTCCTCAGGCCACCATCTCTGGGAGACCTTTGGTGGAGGAGAGGAGAGAGGCCTGGGGCTCCTGTTGCTACTGAGTGAAAGGCTGAATGACATGGGGCTTCATTAGTCTGACTGCTGTGGGTGGTCGGGATGACCCAGTGAGGCCTTGACGGTATAGTAGAGGCTTAGACACCAAGGGCTGCGTTGTAGCCAGTGGGTCACCATCTGAGTTGGCTTATGAAGCAGAAGCTGGATAGATGAGGACTTTCTTGCTGTTGCCACTGCAAGCAGATGAGCTTTCATGAGTGGGACCCAGCTTCCACAGAAGGATCTTTATGTCTGACTGTTTATAGTTAATGAGTACTGCCAGGGTCCCCAGTGATGAAAAGGGGTTGAGTTTCCCCACTAGGTCCCTATTGTCCAGTCTTCTGCCTGGAAAGAAGGCTTGCCATTGGTTAGCTATAAGTATTGATTTGGATTCTAAACTCACCAGTATAGTCCACTGGCAAAAGGCAGCTGGTCACATTCAGTCACCGTAAGGGAGCACAGTATGATAACTGACGGTGGTCAGCTAGCTCTCACCATTTTATAAAGTCCAGGACCCTGGCCTATAAAATGGTGGCACCCACTGTTAGGGTGGGACATCCACCTCCATTAACCTCATCTAAACATGCCCAAAATTTGCTTCCAGGGTGATTCTAAATGCTATCAAACTTTCCACTGAGATTAGCTATCACACATGGTAATGTGGTCAATGAAAAGAAGAGCCAGGTAAATCCTCACATTGTCTGTCACTCCTCAAGTCCTCAGGTCTCCAGCCAGTCTGTCTTTTTCCTCCCAGCTTTGAGTCCTTTCTTCATTATCTCTGTAATAACTACTATTTAGTTATATTTAAGAGAGCACGAGCAGTAAAAAGTGAGTGGATCTATACCATCTTGCTCTGGAACTGAAAGTCCAGAAAGCAATATGATTTTGACTTCACAATCAGGTCTTCAATCCATCTGAAATTGATTTCACTGTATGATGTGAGACAGAAATCTAATTTCTTTTTTTTCCCATATGGATATCAAATTGTCTTGGCACCGTTTTTGATGGGTCTGTCTTTTCTCCAGTGCTCTGCAGGGCTCACCTCTGTATTGTATTAACAGCCTATTGCTTGACTTACTATTCTATTGTAATTGTTCAATGTTATTATCCCAGCACCAATATAGCACGGATTTATCATGTCTTTATAGTAAATGTTTATAGGACAATACATTTATTCAACTTTTTTATATTTTGTTTATCCGGCAACCTTGTTTAAACTCTTTTACTAAATTTAAAAATATATCTGTGGAATCATTTCAAATTTTCAATATCATTTTTTAAAACTATATTTATTGAGTTATTTATTTCAGTGAGAGAGAGAGAGAAAGAGAGAGGCAGAGGGAGACAGAATGGGCATGTCATGGCCTCTAGCCACTGCAAACACACTCCAGACACATGTGCCACCTTGTGCATATAGCTTTCTGTGGGTACTGGGGAGTCAAACCCAGGTCCTTAAGCTTTGTAGGCAAGCACCTTAACCATTGAGCAATCTCTCCAGCCCTGACACCATTTTTAAATAGTGGCTTATTTACCTTTAAAATGACTTTTTGAGGGGGAGAGGGAGATATTTGTTCTGTGCTAGCCAAATGTTAAGAATGATGTTGAATTGACAGGTGAGAGCTATAGAATTCCTCGTGACATTCTTGTTGTGGAAAGGAAAGCAAGAGGATGAAGAGTTCAAGGTCATTCTTGGCTACATAGAGAGTTCCAGGCTACATGAGACCCATCTCAAAACAAAGCAAAACCAAATCCCTACCGCCAAAACGAAACAGCCAAAAAATCAATCCAAAGCAAGCAAACAAACAGGGACTGGGACGTAGCTCAGTGGTAGAGCATGCAGTGAGCCTGTGCAAGCCCTGGGTCCAGTCCCCAGCACTACCACCACCAGCAAACAAGAGAGACAAGAGAAAGGAAGGAAGGAAGGGAGGGAGGGAGGGAGGGAGGGAGGAAGGGAGGAAGGAAGGAAAGAAGGAAGGAAGGGGAAGAAAGAAGACATTACAACAAAAAGAAAGCCTCTGAAGCTGCACCATTAAGTCTGAAGTTTGATCTAGGTTTTGGTAAATACATTTTATAATGTTAAAGAGGCTTCGTTCTATTCCTACTTTATTTTCTTTTTATTATGATGAATAGCAAATACTCCTTAAAGATAAAAGAATGTAAAGAGACATATTGTGCTAAAATTAATCAAAAGGAAATTAGAGTGCTTATATAAGTATCAGACAAAATAGATTTCATAATATTCTTTATTCATAATAAAGATTGTTACCATGGATAAAGACCTTTTTGTCATAATGATTAAGTGGTCAATTTATCAATAAGACATAACGATCCTAAATATTTATGCACCTAACAATAGAACTTTAAAATATATGAAGCAAAGACAGATATCACTGAGATGAGAAATAGCCCAATCCACAAGAACACTTGGAGATATCAATGATCTTCTCTTAATACTTGTAAAACAAATAACAGAAAATCAGTAATGATATAGAAGACTTGCATAGGATTCTCAAACAATTCACCTAACTTATATACATAGAATACTTTGCCAAAAAGCAGCAGAACACACATTCTTCCAAATGCACATGGACTATTTATAAAGATAAGCCATATTCCAAACCATTAAAACAAGTCTGACAAACTGAAGAGGATTAAAGTCATACAAGATATGCTCTTTGACCAAAATTGAAGCAAATTGCAAATCAGCAAGAGAAAGCTAGCTAGAAAGGTCTCAAATATTAAGAACCTAGACAACACACTTCTAAGTAACCTATGAGGTAAGTAAAAAACAGAAGAGAATATCAAAAGCATTTTGAACTAAATGAAAATAAAATACAATAAATCAAAATTGTGGAAGATCACTGTAAAGATACCAACTTGAAAATTTATGCCACTAAATGTCTATTGTAGAAAGAAGAATGGTCTCCAATATATTATCTAAGTTTCAATTTGAAGAAACTTGTAAAAAGAAAAAAGAAGCAAAAGACAAGAAATAATAAAGATTAAAATGGAAAAAAATCAAATGTGAAACACATTAAATTATTAAATAAGCATATTGAATGTAAAACACTTTGTTTCATTTTATATATAATAAGTGGCAAATTGTTTTTAGTAAATTTAAGTATAATAGGTAGTCAGGATTAAACTGAGAAAAGGAGGCTCATCATAGGAGGCAAAAGTTACAAATATCAACATACCAAAAGTCATGTCACATGAACTTTGAAAAAGTGCCATCACTACATAATCTACATATCTTCAAAAGTAATAGGGACTGCTGGTAATAACTTTGTGATAGTAGAGAAATGCAAGATTCCTTGAAAGTTATGAACTTTCAAAGTTAATTAAGAAGAAATAATCTGAATAATCTTTTAGCTATGAAATTAGATCAAATTTGCAAAGAAAAAACATACCAACAAAGAGAACTCCCATCTGAGTGACTGCATTTATGGCTAGCAACAAATGCCCAAGGAAACACCAATTAAATCTATTCAAATTTGTTCAGAAGATTATTCAAATAAACAAGTAAAATTAAAAATAAATTAAAAGAAAAGAAAGATACTTCTTCACCAGCATAAAAAGAATCAATAAAAACCTCTTTCATGATAATGAAAGATTAGATTAAATCACTCAGAAAGTTGAATTTATATTCACTTTTACTTCTTCATTGAATGTCACACTAGTATTTGTAGCCAGTACACTAAGGCATGAAAAAGAAGTAAAAGTCATGCACACCCTAAGACTCCATAGTGAATTCCAGGTCAGCTTGGGCTAGAGCAAGACCCTACCTCAAAAAACAAAAACAACAACAGCAACAAAAAAGAAACAAACAAAAATAAGTTATCCAGATTGCTAAGAAAATAGTAGAGCTTTCTTATTCTTACACAATATGCTTATGTATTCAGAAAAGTGAATAGTATCTTGGAAAAAATGCCAGATTTAATGTGAGTTTATGAAGATTGCAATGTGAAAGGCCAATATACAAAATTCAATATAGGACAATGATTAACAACCAAGATATATGAGATATTTAGGACTAAAACTGACACTAGATAGTAAAATACAGCAGTAAAAAGTAGAAATATTTACAAAATAAGGAACATACACACTTTGTGCATGAGTTAAAAGGTCCTATATTATCAATGCCAACTATCTTCAAATAGATTAAATAAAACCAGTATTAAAAAGTCCAGAGGACCTCTTTTGTATACATAGGCCAACTAACTGTAAATGATACATGAAATATATATAAGATATGGAATGAATGAATTTTAATAGAAAAACCAAAGTTGAATGTCTGGCATTATCTGTTTCAAGACTCAGTGGAAGAGATTACACTAAGTGAGGTAACCCAGTCCCAGAAAGTCAAATGCCACATGCTCTCTCCTCCCATATGTGGGTTCTAGATTCAAATGTTTAGAGTTGTTTGTGAGTTGGAATACAAGTCATTTGGCAAGACCATGAAGCTAGAAAGGGGCTATAAGGGAGGAAAGTGAGTGGAGAGTTTATGGGGAGAAAATAGGAGACATGTAGGCAGAGGAGCAGAATACTTGGGGGTAAATGGTCTAAGGGGAGGGAACAGAAGAGAGGAGGATTTGGGAGGGGGGTTAATCAAATTTAAGATTTGTGAACAAATGATATGGAAACCTACTTCCACACAAGCTAATCATATATTTAAAAAAGAGAGAGTTTGGGCGGAAGTATCGTATTCCCAGAAGTCATAGATTATTATTAGAAACTTTTTAATACCAATGGTGGCATACATTCCAGAGAGTTATTGTCAGAGAGGCCACTGATGCCCCACAAACATGGAAGGCTACTGCCAAGGCTTTTGGTTGCCCACCAAAACTAAACGGTAAGACCCTATTGCTGAAGACATTACCTGCTTGGGCTACAGCTCACTGAGAAATCAAGCTGGAGCTGATCTGGAGGCTTTCTAACTGTTGACCAGCTGTCAAGTGGCAAAAAAAAAGGTGGGGGAGGATAGTGTGAAGGGATTATGATCATATGTTGTTTCTATTTATGAAAGTTGATAAAACAGTTTTTGAAAAAGACTTAAAAGAAGCCTACAGTAATCAAGATGGTTTTGCATTTTGCATCAGAATAGACAAATGAATGGATGAGATCAATGAGACATAACAAGGGGTCTAAAATTACACACACACAGAAAGAGATAGAGAGAGAGAGAGAGAGCTAATTTTTAACAATGCTGCAGGGACATTTAAGATGACAGAGGATAGAAGGAGAATAGTCTTGTAAACAAATGGTGCTAGAACAGCTGGATATCTTTATACCATCAAAAAGGTTGCAAAATCTATATGCAAAAATTAACAAAATGGATGGTAGAGTTAACTGGAAGATCCTAAACTCTAAAAATCCTAGAAGAAAACAGAAGGAAATGTACTTCTTTGGATAATGCTGTTCTTCTTTTGGACTGGATCATGTTCATTGGTCAACAATTGATTCCCACCTTCTTTTATAAGATCCTAATTCCTTGTATCTTGGGAGCTGGAATTCCATTTCTCAGACTCCTAGATAGCAGATGGCTTAAATACAGTTCACATTCTGCCCATGGTGATGCATGGTCTGGAGGCCAGAAGGAAGGAATAACCCTTCGTGAAAGACAAGAATGTCTACGATGACCAGATGCTGCCTTGTACTGGTGGTCACCAGCTTGGAGGTGTGGACCTCGATCAAGGCTGGCTTCTTCCTACAGCTCACACTCTCTGGGTAGTGATAGCAGTGCTGGTCGCTGGGCTCCAGCTGCAGCTATGTAGCGAAAGGCCTAGTAGGTTCCCTTTGACTTTTGCTTCTCTAATTTCCCACATTGGTTTTGTAAGTTCCGAACTTCTTATGTAGTGATGTTCATCTTAAGTTGTTTGCTTCTGTGTTCTTGCACTGCTGACTGCTGTATTCCCATGCCTTACCCTCTTACCAGTTGCCTTTTGGACCACTTCAAACCTAAGTGTAGTTTTAAGCCTCAAGACCTTATTGCTGCTACTTTATATATCCAATCTTCTTTCAAGTTTACCTACTGGTTTAGAACCTTTTTTCTGCATTTTAAGCCTCTCATCTAGAATCCTGTGAAAACACTTCGGGTGTTGAATTATTCATCAGCTATTAACTTTTGTCCATAGGTTTTTCCCTTAATTAATTTACCTGGCCTTTTGGCCTGTTTATATTAAGCTAGTTATTAGTCTATAATTTATTTAAAGAAAACCCAATCTGAGTTTCTCTTATGGTTACTTTTAAGATTCTCTCTTTGACTTTGGTGTTTTCATTTGAGTATGACGTATCTAAGTGAGTTCTTTATCCTGATGTACTAATGTCTTATCTTGGTGACCTTTATAAAATTTCTTGGGTCTTGGGCTGGAGCGATGGCTTAGCAGGTAAGCACTTGCCTGTGAAACTTCAGGACCCTGGTTCAAGACTTAATGCCCCAGTACCCATGTAAGCCATTTGCACAAGGTGGTGCTTGCATCGGCAGTTTGCTTGCAGTGGCTGGAGGCAGTGGTGTGTCCATTCTCTCTCTATCTCTCTCTCTTTCTGCCTCTTTCTCTCTCTGTCTGTCTGTTGATCTCAAATAAATAAATAAAAATAAACAAAAATTTTAAAAATGTTCTTGGTTCTTAAAATTATGACATTCATTGGCCCTAACAAATTCCTGTCCACTAATTTCTTCAGATATTACTTCTGCTCTATTTTCCCCCTCATATCTTGCGAATCTGAACAAAAGCCTTCTGCCCTTCTTAGGTTCTGCACTTCTGTTTCTTCATGGCATACATAGATTGATTTTTCCTGGCATAGCTTCCAGCTTACTAATTCTTCTTTCAGCTACCTTTAATCTGCTGTTAAATATAATTTTTAATTTTAATAATTGAAAGTTAGGGGTTTTTTTTTTGTTTTGTTTTGTTTTTGGTTTTTTTTTGGGTTTTTCGAGGTAAGGTCTCACTCTGGTCCAGGCTGACCTGGAATTAACTCTGTAGTCTCAGGGTGGCCTTGAACTCATGGTGATCCTCCTACCTCTGCCTCCCAAGTGCTGGGATTAAAGGCATGCGCTACCACGCCCAGCTTGAAAGTTAGTTTTCATTAGTGTATTGATCTTGAATACTGCTTTATTTTTGTTATTGTTGTTTCCTAAAGCATAGTTTGGGGATGCCCACCCCCTTCCAGGACTAAGGAACGTATTTGCTCAGCTGATGTGAATGTAATTGCCTGACAGCCATATTGGAACTAACAGCACTAACCCAGTTTTAACACTGTCTTTGTTCATGTGGACATTAAAAGCTGCACCTTAAAATCCCCAAATTTAGCCTTTTTAAAATATCTTCTGGAGGATTGCCATGAGTTCAAGGCCACCCTGAGATGACAGAGTTAATTCCAGGTCAGCCTGGACCAGAGTGAGACCCTACCTTGAAAAACAAAAATAAAAATAAAAATAAATAAATAAATAAATAAATAAAAAATCTTCTGGATAGGCTTTCCTCTCATGTTGTTTTCCCTTAATTAATTTACCTGACAATTTTATGTGACTTTCTTATCTATTTGATACTTTTGAGAGAATTTGCAGCTTCTTTTTTTTTTTTCCTTCTTACTGTGTCATCAATCCAGAGAATCTAAACCCACTGTGGTGGAAAATGTTGATGTAAAACACAACACTCACCTTGAAGGGAATAAGAATGAGTCTATTCGGAGCTAAGTATGTGTGACCACAGCCCAAGTAAGAGTGACCACAGCCCAGTACCACAGACTCAGATGGTTTCATATGACATGTGCCACAGTGGAAGTGGTTTCTTGAAATTCCGTGGGCATGGAACAAAAGACAACTAAAAATCAATGCATTTACTAAACACATTGGTGGTGATAGGAGCAAAGAAAAACTCTGCCATAGGTCTCCCTTATCTAATGGTATTCTTAGCTTCTGGGTTGTTGGAAATGAGTAGTCTTCCAAGAATACATTCCAATGGTTTCATCTGATAGTTGATAAGTCAGATACAGACATGGACAGGGCTGCTTTAAGGAACTAAAGATAGCCCAGGCTAATTTCAGCTCTGGACATATGACATTTCAACTTTCTATATTAAGTCAATTATCCTTTGCAGAATCATTTTTTAAATATTTTATTTATTTATTTATTTATTTGCAAGAGAGAGGAAGAATGGGCACACTAAGGCATCCAGCCATTGTAAATGAACTCCAGATGGATGGCGCTCCCTTGTGCATCTGGCTTACGTGGGTACTGGAGAGACGAACCAGGATCCTTTGGCTTTGCAGACAAATGCCTTAACTGCTAAGCCATCTCTCCAACCCCAGAATAATTTTTAAAAGTACTTTTATTTATTTGAAAGAGGAGGAAGGCACATCAGAGCTTTTGCCACCGCAAACAAATTCCAGACATATGTGCCTACCACTATGTTCATCTGGCTTTACATGGGAATCAAACACAGGCTGTCAGCGTTTTCAAGCAAGTGCCTTTAACTATGGAGCCATCTTTAATATAGATGTCAGGTTCGGGTTTGCAAAAGAGGATGGAGACAGACAGTTTCTTGGGCCTAAAATTTTACTAAATGCCAGAAGAGACTGGCAGGATCCAAAACAGAGGAGGAAGCTTTGGAGTGCCAGCAAAGAACCCTGAGTAAGGGAAGGAAGGAGATTTTCAGGGCTTTCATGAAGGGGTTGGGGAGGACTTCATTGCAAGAAAAGAGGGGTTTGAGCACCCTAGACTCAAGCCTAAGTAATGAGGGCACATCATATTTCTGGATCTGATTTTATGGCCATGTATTAAGGCTCTCTGGAGTGTGTCTGCAGAGATTCCCTTAGGGCACTGAGGTTTGGAGTGCCACATCTCCACCCAGGGCCAGAGGCAGTGGCTTGGAGGAGGGTCATTCCTCATCCAGACCCTGGAGCACTTAAGACTTAGTCAATTTTCTTAACAGTAGACAGGGGTTTATCTGTTTCTGGGTGCACATGTTGGGGGGGAGTGGGCGAGAGAAGCAGAATTCTTGAAATCTAATAATAGGTCTGATTTTTTTTTTTTTCTGGGTGCCATTGACCTCATGTAGATGTGTTTTATTTGTTTTTTTTTTTTTTTTTTTGTTTGTTTGTTTTTTCCAAGGTAGGGTCTCACTCTAGCCCAGGCTGACCTGGAATTCACTATGGAGTCTCAGGATGGCCTCCAACTCACAGCGATCCTCCTACCTCTGCCTCCCAAGTGCTGGGATTAAAGGCGTGCACCACCACTCCTGGCACATGTAAATGTTTTTAAAGCATTACTCAAGATTGACAAGAAGTGGCTTTAGGTAACCAGAATGTAGCCCTGGCTACTGGTTTCTTTCATTCAGAAAACACTGCAAGGTTCTTTACGGCTCGGAAGCAAAGTGTACCAGGATGGCAAGGGCTGTGTGTCATGGTCACTGGAGGGGCTGTGCCATCAAGAAGCAGTTCTTGGATGATAGTTTGACAATCTCTTCCTAGTCTATGGGCTTCTGAATTTATGAAGTTGTGACTAGAAAGAGCCATATCCTTCTAAACTTTAGCCAACCTCCTGCGTGCAAGGCCGTCCCGGTCCCTTTTCCTCCCTCCATTCCACACTCTGAGCCACAGCCAACCAGACTATCTTCCCTCAAACATCTCCAGAAGGCCCCTCCAGTAGCATGGCTCCAGGTTTCACCCCTTAGAACACTTGCACGAATTTACATATGCAGACATTCTGATCTAGACATTTTTCCAACTGCACTCCCAGGCTCCTGCCTTTGATCTCTCACAGCATCTTAAACCTTTCCAGCAACCTTTGCTTATCTCTCTTTTTCCCCATGTAATTTGAGTCTTTGATTACTTGTCCTAACCTGCTAGGAGCAAGGGGCTCAGACAGGGCAAGCTTTATCGCTGTACTTAACATTGTTTGCTCAATACTCAGTAAGTGTCCCCCTTCCACAGGAGAAATCCCTTATGAAGGGGGAAGTCTTATTTCTGAGTAGTACTTATCTTCCAGACTTTGGCAGGAAGGGCGGCTCAGTGTCCAAAGGATGGCAAATTCTTCCCACGTGCACCCACCCTACTCAGGGTCTAGCAGAGCTCTTTGGAGGCTCCATGCTGAAGCAAGAAGTACGTGGCCTTGGAGGCTGGGGTGTGCAATTAGGGGCAGGGCATGCCTGGGTTGCTGTGCCCACCCGCAACAGAGCCTACCAGTTTAACCATAGCTGAGCATTTAAAATACATTAAAGGCCTGTTGCCTTTGAAGTTGGAAACTATCTCTATTTAATCAGAGAGAAACAACTTTTCAAAAGATTTTTTTCCCCTCTTTTTTACCTTCAGCTTGCTGGCTTCTCCTGTGGTTAGTAGCATGAATAAAACATGCATATCCCAATTAAATCTTGATTTAATTTCACTTCTTTGCAAAGCTGATGAACTCGAGTGCTTTCATAAAGACACTGAGCATTAGCATTCTTTTGTTATGCACAATCCATTCGGAGGAACAAGGGGCTAAAAATAATCAGCTGCCTCTCTCCTGGCCTTGCCAAGCTCTCAGTGAGTGAGGGAGAAAGGAAAACACACACGTACACACACGTACACACACCCCTCTAACCAGTCTACCAGAGGCCCTTGGTCCTTGCGGGGCCTCAGAGCAGCCAGCAGGATTGACCGCAGGCAACATCTTGGAGATGGAGGGTGAACAGCCTGCAAAGAGGCACCTTTTCTGGGAATTCCTGGGACAGGAACTCCTGGAACAGCCACTGGCCGTGGTGACTTAAAAGCCCCGCCCTCCCCGCCCCCACAGAAGGAGGTTCTGGACAAAGCCACGCACTCCAGGGGGTTGATTGAGCTTATTACCAGTTACTTCTTAGTTTGAAAAGCACTAATTTCCCCTACAAGTTTGCTCTCATCCTTTCAAAAAAAAATAATAATAAATATTTATTGATGAGGAGAGAAATAAATCCATGAATATGTTTCTTACTAGAACTCCTGGACAATGGGATTGTGGCTGATTTTGATGTTATTCCTGACACTTTGTGGCAGTTTCTGAATTCCACTTACTAAGTGTAAGAAAGTACTACAATCAGAACAAGTGATCATTTTTTAAAACATGCATTATTAAACTGGCTCATGGTGGCCTCATGCTTTTTTCCCAGCACTCACTAAGAGGCAGAGGTAGGAAGATCACTGTGAGTCCCAGGCCAGCCTGGACCTGCAGAGTGAGTTTCAGATCAGCCTGGGCTACAGTGAGTCCCTATCTCAAACACACACACACACACACACACACACACACACACACACACACACACATCCCCAGAACCCAGAGTGGCTACATCTACAATCTGAATCACCTCGGGCAAGAAAGGCAGCAGAAAGACAGTACCCTAGAAGCTCATGGGCCACCTAGCCTGACTAATGCAGTGATTAACAATGAAAGACCCTGCTGATGTGGAGTGGCTGGGACCCTGTGCAGGTATGGCATGGAGGAGATACAGGGGAAAACAAGTATATATCAATACATCAAGAAGAGAGAGCCGACATCTGCCAGGAGACGGGTTACCTCCACCTCATCTGCCAGGGTCCAGAAATCATCACAAGGGAAGCAGTGAAATGAGTGCTGCTCTCACAGAAAGCAATCCTCTTGCCTCTGCCTCCCAAATGCTTAGATTAAATTCATGCACCACCATGCCCAGCTAGAATTCGCTTTAGTTTTGATAAACATGTAAAAAACATGCATTGGAGAAAAGATTGCTTCTTTAGAAAAAAATAAATAAATGGGAAAACTAGATATTCACATGTAGATGAATAAAACTAGATCCATATCTCTCACACTGCATTAAAAAATCAATTCAAAATTGACCAATGATTTTAATATAAGATCTGAAATTGCAAAAATAAGACATAAGCAAAACACTTCAAGAACATTCTGAGAAGGACTTAAATAGCTTAAAAAAGAATTGCAAGAATTGACACACAGGAGTGCACAGCTCAGAAAACAAGAGAACAAAGAGACAGCCTCCAGATGGGAGAGAATCCCTGCCAACTATCCGTATGACAAGGGATCCAGCTCTAGAGTATATAAAGAAGTGAGAAATTAAATACCAAAGCCCAAATCTTCCAATCAATAAGTTGGCCAAGGAACTTTTGAAAATTCTCCAAAGATGAAGTACAAGTGACTGATATATATATATATATATATATCTCAACATTCGTGGCCATTGGAGGAATGTAAATCAAAACTACAACCAGATTCTATCTTACCCCAGCTAGAATGGCTATATTAAACATAAACAACAAAGGCTGAAAAGGAGGCAGGAAAGAAAGGACACTTACACACTGGTGGTGGGAATGGAAACCAGTGTAACCTCTATGGAAAGCACTATGGCTGTTCCTCAAAACACTGAACAGAGAATTACCATAGTATCCAGCTATATTTTTAACTTTATTTATGAGAGAGAGATGGAGAAGAAGAGAAACAGAAAGAGAGAGAATGGGTGACCCAGATCCTGTAGCCACTGTGAACAAATTCCAGATACATGCACCACCATGTGCATCTGACTGCCTTACGTGAGTTCTGGGGAGTTAAACCTAGGGCCTTAGGCTTCACAAGTAAGTGTGTTAACCCCTAAGCCATCTCTCCAGCCCTTACCCAGTTATAGTATTCCGTAGAGTATATCTAAAAGAATTCAACCCAGTATACTACAGAGATATCTATAAAACCATATTTATTATGGCACTATTCACAACAGTCAGGTTATGAAATGAAACTAGGTGTCTATCAACAGATGAGTGGATAAAAAATGTGATGTTTATACACAATGAAGCTACATAGAAGAATGAAATTATATCATTTTCAGAAATATTGATGGAACTAGACATCATCAAATTAAATAAAATAAGTCAGAAAGACAAATACTACATTTCTCTCATATATGGGACCTAGAGTTTGTACATACATACATACATAATATCATATATATATACATATATATACACACATATATATATATACACATACACACACATAATATCATATATATATACACATACACACACATGCACACACACACATATATATATGTATATGTATATGTATATGTATATGTATATATGTATACATATACATAAAAAGGGGTTCTTTGATAAGGGGAAGGGAACTAGCAGAAGGAGAAGGGAAGAGAATGTGGTAATATGGAATGAATATGGTCAAAGTATGTGATACATTTAAGTGAATTGCCATTATGAAATGGATCACTTTGTCAATGAATACAGGCTAATAATATTTTTTTTAAATAAACCAATCCAGCAGAGTTTATCTGGGGAACTGCAAAGAAGATCCTCTTTGGTGGCTTTAGTAAACTGAATCTTCCCACCCTGACTCTCAAACCACAGCTTGCAGGCCTTGGAAATCATTTTGTGTTATTTCATTTGAGTGGATCCCTTCCCACTATTCAGGGGGAAAAAAGTCTGCTTTTGGTTTTCGGTTTTTTTGTTTTTTTTTTTTAAATCTTCCAAACTGTCCACCGCTTTCCTTCCACTTGGCACAAATCTAGATCACAGTGGTATTTTCTCCCACACAGGCTGCTCACACCAATAAACAGGGCCTCAAGACCCAGGAGGCACACACTGTGGGGAAATTTACACACTCGTAAAGAGAACACGCCTGCTAATATGTTTACAGGTCGGGGGTCTTTCTGGTGAATACAGACAAGATATTGCTGCAGTAAAAGGAGAAATTGCTCAGGCCTATCTTTCAGGCACGGAGGAGGAGGGATCCCCAAGACTTGGCTGACATGGCTCATAAATCTCCCGCATTTCTGTTTGTCCCAACTTCCATCACTTCAAGCAACATGTGGGATTGTCACATTTTAAGAAAATAAATCAAATGAAATTGTAGATTCGCCCTTGTGATCCTGATGTGCAGATTACATGTTATTACATTATGGATCGCACACCCCTCAATGCATTTGCACTACAGTATTATTATTGGATTTTGATGTATTGCCAACATCAAACTTTAATAAATATTTTTTTCACTAAGTGATGCTAGGAAGGAAGGCACTTCTTAAACATAAAGCCTATTTAGATGGTTTAGTAAGAAATGAAAGGAAACCAACATGAAAAAGAATAAACATGTTGACTCTGGGCTTCCATGACAGATCTTACATGTCTAGACTTAAGGAATACAGACAGAGGCGGAATGGAAGTCTGGAGCTTTACAGGAAGTAAGCCTGGAGCCTGTCAGGAAGAAGCGTAGAGCCTGAGCTCAGGCTCAGTGTGATTGCTGCATTCACTCAGCAGATGTTTATCCAATACATGTCCTGTGCTACACACTGTTCTGGGCATCAAGAGTTTGACAGTTGAAAATAAAAACAAAAAGCTACAACCTCTGTTCTCATAAAATTGCAGTCTAGTAGAAGGAAACAGAAAGTAAGCAAACTAGTAAAATACACAACACATCAGCACATGAACATTGCCCCAGGGGGAAAAAATAATTCAGGCTGGAATAGGGAGTAATGTTTGTTGCCAGTTTTAAATGGGTGATCAGAAATGACATAATAGCGATAATGACATTGGACAAAAACCTGGTCAACACTCCTGGTGATATCTGGGGGAAATGCATTTAAGCAGATGAAACAGCAGTGCAGAGCCCCTGAGGCAGGACTGAACCCAGATAACAGCAGAAGGCTGAGATGAAGAGTAAGCAAGACAGAGTGGAGCAGGTGAGGCCAGAGAGGCTGGCAATAAAGAGGTGGGGCAAAGTGGAAGGACTTTTGATTACACTGGACAATAATGAATAAGTCAATTGCAGCTATGAGGTGATTGTGAATATAGGGATCTGAAGAATGCACCACCAGAGTGAGAGGTGCTGGTATTTGAGAGGAGAGATAGGAGTCAGCTTCAGCTCTCTTCCATGCCACTGCACCTACTCTCTGGAAAACTCTCTCCTGGAGGACTTTGGTTACCTGAGGGGAACACTCAGAACGTGGTCTGTGGTGGACCACTCAGGAGACCAAGGCTCCTGTTAGAGGTGAACAAAGGGAAAAAGGAAGAGAAGGAGCTCTGTTGTGACTCTGAAGATGTCCCCAGCAGAGGACCTGCTGACCACATCTCTCCCCTAATATCTTTTGGAAATACCAGCCAGAAAGGCAAGAAGAGGGGCTGAGAGATGATTTGGTGGGTAAAACACCTGTCATGCAAGTGCAATAACCAGAGTTTGGATCCCTAGAACCCATGTAAAGCTGGATGCAATAACACACATCTAAATCCCAGTACTCTTATAGAGATATTGAAGGCAGCTATAGCAGAATACTCAGAGGCCCACAGGCCAGCTAGGCTGATGTATGTAGCATCACACAACAGAAAGACCTATCGCAAACAAGATGGAGGCAAGGACTGCTGTCCACACACGCACCATGGACTGCATATGCCCACACTCACACACAAAGGACCATACATGTACATATGCATACACATATACACAAAGATATTTTCAAAAGGCAGAGTATGGGTGTGACGATTTGACACCCAGCTTTCTGCTCCTACTGTGCTTGACTCTACTCTCTAGAAGCCAAAATAAAAACTTTTTTTTCCTTTAAAAAGAAAAAGGCAGGAAGATAGACCTTGACGGTAGTGAGGTCAAAAGTAGAAAAAATAAACACTAGCAGGGGGAGGTGAGGTACAGAGGTTGTCTTTATTAGAAAAAACATACTAGTTGAAACCAGCCAAAGGAAATTTGTGTCTCCTATGAGTGAAAATGCTGTGGATCAGCCCATGGAGTTACACTCCAAGGGTTGTGCTTACAGCAAAACAAAAGAGCCTGGAGCAGAATGTAAGCTGCAGGACCCAGGTGCTGGGGATCCTGTGTATAAATGACAGGAGTGGAGGATTTATCTGATGGTGCCACAGGGCACCTGGAGGCCTTGTAGAGAGATAGACTTGTCGGGTTACTGAGGTTTCTTAGTGGTTAAGACGCTTGCCTATAAAGCCTAAGGACCCAGGTTCAATTCCCCAGGACCCATGTAAGCCAGATGCACAAGGTGGCACGTGCATCTGAAGTTCGTTTGCAATGGCTAGAGGCCCTGGCTCACCCATTCTCTTTCTATCTGCCTCTTTCTCTCTCTCCCTCTCTCTCTAATGGTAATAAATAATCTTTTTTCTTTTTTTCTTTTTAAAAAAAGGTAGATTTGTGCTGTTAGAAAAAAGGGGCCTAATTGAATGGGAAGATGAGATGAAACCTCACCCTTTTGCTAAAACCTTTTGCTAGTCCAGCCATTACTAGATGCATCAATTACTTTTCCTTTGCTAGGTAAAAAAACACCCAACCAAAAGAAGCTTATGATAGGAAAGGGTTTATTTTTGGCTTATAGTTTCAAGGAGAAATTGCATCATGGAGGGAAATTGTGGCAAGAGCAGACAGCCAGCATCATGTCTTCACATCAGTAGGGGGGAAGTAGCGTGAGTAAACTGGCAAGCAGGACTGGGCTATAAAATCTCAAGGCCAGCTGGGCATGGTGGCACATGCCTTTAATCCCAGCACTCAGGAGGCAGAGGTAGGACAATTGTTGTGAGTTTTGAGGCCATCCTGAGACTACATAGTGAATTACAGGTCAGCCTGGGCAAGAGTGAGACCCTACCTTGAAAAACAACAACAACAACAAAAATCTCAAGGTCCACCCCTCCCCCAGTGACATACTTCCTTTAGCAAGGATCCACTTCCTAAAGTTGCCACAACTATAGATCAAGCATCCAAACACATGAGTCAATGTGGGGTGGGGGGCAGCATTTCACATCTAAACCATCATACCAAGTAATCCATAAATCCTAAATCCTAAAGGAAATGATTGTCCCTCCTATCCCTGGACAGTCTGCTTTTCTCTCCTGGTGGGTTTACAGGTTGGGGAGATGGCTCAGTGAATAAAGTGGCAACCATGCTAACATAAGGACTAGATTCGGCACCCATGGCAATGCCAAGTGGCTGTGGCAATTCACCTGCAATCCCATCTCTTGAGAGGTGTAGACAGGTAATGCCTAGGGCAAGCTGGTTAGCTATATTAGCTGAATTGTCAAGCTCTGAGTTCAAATGAGGGACCCTGCCTCGGTAAATAAAGTGGAGCATAACTGAGGAAGACACCTGAGCACTGGCCTCCGCATCAGTATACATACATGCACATGTGCACTGCACACAAGTTCACCTACATGCATACACACACCACACATACATGCACATGGCACATGGCTCCATATTACAGGGTAGGAATGAGACAAGACGCAGAACCTCTTTCTTTGCCCCCTCACTGTCATGCGAAGATCCCAGCTCCTCACCAGCACATCAGACTGAACTCATGGCTCATCCTTTGAGACAGAGGTCAGGTCTCAGGTGCCTCTGTGTCCCCTGGAAGGACAGTGACTGTGTTCTGTCTCTAAGTAGCTAGGTAAAAGACACAAAACCTAGGTCAAGTTTGTAATTCAGGGCAGGAAGAGATGGGTCTTCCAGAAAGCTAAAGAGTTCTCTGGAAGCCCAAATGAAATTGAAATTGGTTCCAGCAGGGACAATGCCCATGACAGAGAGAGGAGAGCAGCAGGTTGCTGTGTCTCACAGAATGACTGAAGCAGGGGGAGTCAGGAGCACACAGTACAGGGACCTCACGGGGAAATATGGTGGACTCCGGGAATGAAGGAGGTTGAGGACAGACCCAAGGGCAGGGACAATGAGCACAAGGAGGCCAGGCTACACTGGGGCTCTTTCTGTCTGTTTCCTGAACATTCCAAGCCTACTGTTACCATTAGGGTCCCTGCAGTGCAGTTCCTTCTGCTTAAATGCATTTCTCCTGAATGTCCCCAGACTTTGCTGCCCCACTTCCTATTGGGCTTTTCTCAAATATCTCCCTTGCAAAAGGATATTTTGACCAGCTTTGCAAAGATAAGCAAGGGGCTGGGGAGATAGCTTAGTTGGTACATTGCTAGCCTTGCAAGCATGAAGACCTAAGTTCAATGAACAGAACGCAGGTAAAATGCTGAGAATGACAGCATGCCCCAAGTGCTGGGGTGACAGGGATAGATGGACCTCTGGGGCTCACTGGCCAAACTCGACTGGCTTAATGGGTGAACTCCAGGCTAATGGGAAACCCTGTTTCAAAACAGGTGGACATTCTGTCTCAGGATGATACCCAAAGTTGTCCTCTGGTTTCTGTGTGTAGCCAGACACATATGAATGGGCAGACACACCACATAAATAGATGTAGGAAGAGGGAATGTGGCCCAGGAGGACAGGTCGGGATACTGGTGATTGGCAAGTAATGTTAGGGAAAAATGACAGAAAAGGATGATGTGGATAGGACAGGACAGGAAAAGCAAGCAAGCAGAGAAGCATGTTCCAAGACTTCACTCTTTGTCAGTGTCAGACAAAGATAAGGAAAAGGCAAATCTGGAGTGCGAGCTACTAACAGGCTCATCATCCACTGTATTACTCTATGCCTGTTTCTTTATCTGGTAAGTGGGGATGAAGTTAGGACTTCCACCAATTAGCTGTGGAGAAAGTACATACAACACACACACACTCACCACCAAATTCAACTGGGCACATGATAAGCACCCATCAATACTGCTGGTGTCACTGTTATCTCATCTTTTGGTAATATTTATTTATTATTTATTTCTGTGTGTCGTGTGGATGTATGTTTGTGGGCAGAGACAAGAGTACTACCTCAGACATCCTCGGGAGCCGTGCATCTCCCTTGAGACAGGGACTCTCATTAGCCTGGAGTGCTCCAATTAACCTACATGGTTGGCCAGTGAGTCCAGGGATCTTCCCGTCTCTGCATCCCCAGAGCTGGGGTCATGGGCACATGCCACCCTGTCTGGCATTTTTACGAGGTTTCCAGGGATCAAGCTCAGACCCTGGTGCTTGTGAGGCATTACTGACTGAGGTGGCTCCCCGAGCTGCAGCATTGTTGTGATCTACGTGGCAATGTCTGTAAGAAGCTTAGAACTGTACATCTTTTTTCTCAGGACTGGAGCAATTTTTTGCAAAAGGATGTATCATCATAAGATTGCTTTAAATAGAAATTCTGCCCATGCTTTTAAAAGGTTTTTTTTTTCTGTCATTTCATTGCAACCTTTCAGAAACCTATTTAGTGTGTAAAGTGGGGTTTGATTTGAACCCCTGTAGTTCAAATAAAACCTCTTCAATGCCTCAGTGAAGACACTCTGTAAGACTAATCACCACTTGGAAAAGTGAGCCTGTGCCCAGAGGGCTCTGGAGAGAGTTTTCCTTCCCAGTGCTGTTGGTTGAGGGAGTAGAGAAAAGCCCCTTTCACCCTTAAAGAAGCTGCTTATACCTGTAGGCAGCCAACTGGCAGCCCGTGCCATGTGCAAGTTCTGTTTATACATATATATTTGCACACACGGCATGTGTGTATGCTCCAGGGCCTCTTCCTGCAGACACTCGCACCACTTTGCATCCAGCTTTGATGGGTGGCTTGGGAATTGAACCCTGGAACCTTGCTTTGCAAACAAGCACCTTTAACCACTAAGCAATCTTCCTAGCCCCAAGTTCTGCCTTCTTGGCTGCCTTTTGTTCCACACGGGACTCAGAAGGCTCTATCCTCTTGCAAGCATGAAGTTACTCCTAAAACATGAGGGATTCCTCTGTGAGTTCATAAACTGAGAAGATGTCTGTCTCTTTCTTGCTATTTGTGATTTGCTAAAAGAAACAGAGTGCTTGCCTAGCAAGCCGAAAGCCTTCTAGTAATGTTTAGCACAAACTGGACATGGTAATGCCCACCAATTATCCCAGCATTCAGGAGATGGAAGCAGGATGATCAACAGTTCAAGGTCACCTTTACCTACATAGGTAGTTGCAGGTCAGCCTGGGCTACATGAGAAGCTGTTGAGGAAGAGAAAGAGAAAGGAAGGAGGAAGAGGAGGCATAGTTGGGGAGGAGAGAAGAAGGGAAGGGGAGGGGAGAAGGAAGCAAGTGTAAAGCAGGTCTATAATCCCAGCTACCTAAGGGAATGAGGTAGGAGAGTCACAAGTTCAAGGCCTACTTGGGCTACTGAGTGAGTTCAAGGCCAGCTTGGACAACTGTGGTGAGACTCGAGGGATATAGCTGAGTGGCAGAGGGCTTCCATTGCATGAGCGAGGTTCCATTACCAGTACTACAACAATAACAAAGACACGTTCATAAATTAGAAGCTTTCTTGAGGAAGATGGCTTCATAAAGGAAGGGAAAGGAGATCGGAGGCTGTAGAAATGGCAGAGGTGTTTCTGGGCCTTTGGGGTTAAGGCTCCTTGAGTGCCTCAGGCACTGGGGGAAAAAGCTCCCACTGAGCAAAAAGCAGAGGCAGGAGCCTAGGACCCCAGGAGCTGGGTAAGGCCTGAGGCACCCCAAGAGTTAACACCAGCCCTGAGCCTTAGCCCCAGCAGCAGCAACAACAGGGCATAGAGATTTTTGTACCCCTCCCCCCAGGGAGCCATACCGGAAATTACTTAATAAACCAGCTCCAGAATCCATCTCTAGTTGCATATTTTATTGACTTGAATTTTTTTTTTTTAATCAGTGGACTCTCAAAACCAGGTAGGCTATAAAATAAATAAATAAAAGGAGTCCAAGGCTAAGTGAGGAACAAATTACTCTCATACTCCCCTTACCATCCCCCCACCCTCCCATTATCTCTAATGATTCTCAGAGTTCTGAGTCAGGACCCGTCCTTTTAGTACAAGCTTCCCGCTCTGCATGTGTGAGGTCTGATCGACTAGGCAGGACTTTACATGTGAGATTTATAGGAGGAGGGTGACAATTTATAGTAGAAAAGTTCCGTCCGAGATGGGTATGATTTATAAGTTTGTTTTTCAAAAAAGAATAAACAGGGAGACCCTTGTAAATAGCAGATTTATATATTAGCTCTCTGATGCAGCATCTTACCTATGAATGAGCGAACAACATTAAGTTCCCATTTAGGAAACAAGAGCCTAAACCCACTGGATCGTGGTCCCTGATTTATCAAACTCACCCTCTCCATCAATCAGAAGCCAGCTCCACACCCAGTGGCAGTGACTATCCATGCTACTCTGAGGTTCTTTGTGTGGTATCTCCTGCCTTCATCTTTATTTATTTCCAAAGGAAAAAAAAAAAAAAAGATGTTGCAACTGATTGAGCTGACTGATTGATATGTCAGTGCTAAGATTTATGAGGCTGGCCCCAGCTTCCAGCCGCCTCCTTACCCTGTCTCAGCTCTGATGTAAGCTTGGCCCCTTACCAAAGATTTGCATATGCCATCTTCAATCCAGCTCACCCTCTAAGCGGCTCTATCCCTGGTCAAATCCTCTCTCTCTGGATCTTTACCCAGAGGAGAGTCCAGGGCTGTCCCTGCAAAGATTTTACCCTGTGCTATAAATGATGGCTGTGAGAGGCTTGGGGACAGAGAATCGGATCTATAAAAGAGCTTAGGGAATCCTAAGGAGAGCTGCAGCCCAGAGGGGTGGAGACGCTTGCTCAAAGTTACACCAGAGGACATGGACAAAGTGGGGACATGAAATTGCCTTTATGAATTCTGCATTCAGTGGTCTTTCCTGGACAGTGCTTCTTTGTGAAGTCTTTGTTGCAGGGCCAAGAAGAAGCCTGGGCTCCATGGAACTTTCTCCAAATGAAGCTAAGAGGGAGAGGCAGGAGCTGCTGAGAATCACCATGGACTGCAGTGGCATCCTCTTTCTGCCCCCTACCCTGAGCCCAGGCAGGATAGCTGGCAATGGTCGAAAGGCTCACGATGCTCAGGAACTGCACTGCAACCACCTCCTATCTGTGCTACTTAAGGAGAAGGTTCCTTTCCATCTTTCCCAACTTGTCGCCCTTTCTCTGTTTTGTTCTAGGACCAGTTCCTGAGCTAGTTGTATCCCTTCAGCAAGTATCATCCAGTTCTTCTTCCTTCCTTAACTTCTTTTGTAATCTCCTGTAGAACCTGCCTTCACTCCTCACTACACCACCTCATCAAAACTTGCTGCAATGGTGTCTGTCCTGATGTTAACACCTACTCACATGCTGCTCCGGGACACCTGTAGTGGCCTCATGGCTGGTACTGTGTTCACCAAACAGTCTTGAGCCAACTACTACTTGAAGGTCTCTTGAGACAGGCAAACAACAGTATATCTGACCAATCAGCTAGTCAAAACAGTCAGGACTAGGCACACCTCCTTTACCTCTTCCTGCCCCATGCAGTGGCCTCAGAAGCCATGTGCCCAGTTGGACTAGCCACAGAATGGAGTAAGATTACCTAATTTCTACCCAGCTTTGCATAAACAGCAAATGACATCTCTAGTTGCATATATGTGCCATAATACTGAGAGTCAGAAATATGTTTATTACTGTAACAGGAACCCTTACCTATACTGATCAGAAAATTAGTTAATACTGTGACTCTATGGCCCACTACTGATTGGTCATTTTTTTCCAGTTCCAGGCTTTAGTTTCTTCATTTTCAAAAGCAGTCATTAGCAGGGTGGGGATATGGCTCAAGGGATAAAGTGCTTTTTGCCCAAGCATGAGGACAAGAGAAAACACAAAGCGTTCCTGGGAGCAAGTTGGCTAGCTAAACTAGCTTAATTGGTGAGCTCCAGATTCAAGGGAGACTTTCTCAGTAAATAAAGTGGAAGGTGATCTAAGGGGATGCCTAACATTGACCTCTGGCCTCCACACCCATATGCACACATGTACATATTTGTGCACACATACACACAAATATAAAACAAGATTAGATTTTAATGATAGAAAATAACATGTATTTACACATGCTGTATTCCAGGCAATGTGCTAAGTGCCTTCTACACATAAATACACATTGAGTCTGACGACTACTCCATGAGATTGATTGCATTATCCCTTTAGAATAAGGAATCTGAGTTGGAGTGGGGCAGAGTGGGGATGTAAAGCAACTCTTCCCAGGCCACACAGCTACTAAGTGGTCTTCTGGAGTTTGGACACAGGCAATCTGACCCCAAAGCCCCCTATTATAACCACTATGTTTTATGATCACTCAAAAATCCCTCAAGCACAGCTCTTCTGGAGCATTCGTATTGATCTTTAACTCTCTGCACACATGCCATGTCTTCCAAATCAAATTGTAAGTTATTTGAGAATAGAAGTGATGGTTTGCTGCTACTCATAAACATCCCTGCTCACTGGCCCCCGCTCAGCCTAGAATGGGGTGAACAATGAGTAGATGTTTCATAAATCTTCTTGAATTGAATTGGACAACCCTGAAGTCAACTCACATAAGCGTATCTCCTGTTTGGCAAATCTGACTCAACTGTGAGATTGCATTAAGGGATGTGGAGGATGAAAACCAACATACATTCAGACATATTCATACTGGTGGTTTGATGTGTGACCTTCGCTCCTTCCACATGCACTGGACCTGCTACATATAAAGTCCTGTGTGTGGTTGGGGTAATGCAGGATATGGCTTCTGCTCCCTGGGGAATCACAGTCCATGATAGGCTTTGCTTAAATACACTGGATCAAAGTGCACAAAGTGTAGCTATTCCCTAAATTTTGTGAAGGACTATTGCTACACACAACCAGCTATGTTCTGGGGAAGATTCCAGCTGACAACTGATGTCATTTGGGGCTGGGGAGCATGATTTACTGTTATCCTATTTCCTTGGCATAAAACACTCATACTTGTGATGGTCAATCTTGTCACAATGATGAGATTTACAATCACCGTCACAGCAGAAACAAGCTGCTGGGAATACCTGTGAAGGAGGTTCTGGATTACGCTGAGGTGGAAGATGCACTCTGCCTGTGAGCAGCACTAGTTCACAGGCAGGGATCCTGGACTGTGAAAAGAGAAGTGAGTTGCACACCAGCATTCATGTCTCTCTCTCTGCTTCCTGATTGTAGATACGATGTGACCAGCCACCTCACACTCCTGCCACCAAGCCTTCCCCTCCAGGATGAACTGTAACCTCAAACTGTGAGCCTAGATAAGCCCTTCTTTCTACCTTCAGTTTCTTCTGTTAGACATTTTGTTGCAGCAACCAGAAAAATAGTGAGTACAATGGTGCAACACCTTCTAAGGCCAATGTTATGGAACTCAGAGTTGGAAGGGAAATGTTCAACTCTGGTGAAGCCCCTGCGAGAAAGCTTCATCAACCCATTACATACAGTGCAATGTATACGATATAAGAAGGCAAGCTCTTTCCTCCACCACCACTAAAGTACGAAGAACCACTTGGAGTCATAGAAATATGGGAGAACTTAAGGGACATGTGTGTCCAGGTTAAGGAATATTAGCTGCTAGGGAATACATGAAGTGTCCTTCTGTGAGCAGAGGTTTTTGAAAGCCAACAAAAGGAGACAGATTCTCTTCTGTCCATGCTACTTTATGTCCAGGCTTGTCAGCAGGAAAATGGATATGCCAGGTGACTTCTAAATGCCATACTCAGCTCAGGATTCAATACTGCATGCAGAATTTACTCCAAGATTTCTTTTGCCATAAGGGACATGTCTGGCTCTCTGCGTGCCAGAGTCAATAGTTCTCATCTACCTGGCAGTGTGCTGTCTGCACACGAACTTGGCAAAGTTGCTGACCTACTATTGACCAGGTTCATTGTGGCCAGTAAGATGCTCAGATTCAAGGAGGAATTTCTAACTTTTGAGTCCATAGACTTGGACAGTGCAGGCTACATAGGACAGCTCCCAACTCCTAAGGGTGGTAAAGAGGCCTGCATGTGCTAGATCTTCACCAAGGGTGCTAAGGCCTGAGAAGTAACTTGACATGCCCGTGCCAGGCTCTGGCATTCTCTTCTCTGCATAACTGGCCCAGCACAGCCAATCACGCCAGCACTGCAGTGTCCCTGTCTGGCACAGTGTCCTTTCCTGCATATTCATCATTCTTAGGGCTCTGTACCATGGTCCAAAGCCTCTATTGGGAGTTGGCAGATAATGTCACAAGCTCCTGGAACTTCAGAGAGGGCAAGGATCTGCCTGCCAGGGAGCAGGGAGGGTGGAGATGGAAGCTGTTCATTCCCCATACACAGAAAGCTTCAGAGAGAAGGCAGACACACATCTCTAAGGAACCGCTTCTCCCACCAGGAGGGGCAGGCTGCCAAGAAGGGGCTACAGCCAGGCCTGCTTCCAATGGCCCAGTCACATTTCCAGGGACATTCATGAAAGGCCAGAGGCTGCTCCTATTTGAAAAGGTAAAAGTCCTGCAATCAGGGCTGATCAGGCTGAGTTAACCAAGGAGCAAAGATCTGGGCTCATTTTCTTCCAGCTGAACCTCCAGCACAGGACAAAAGACCCTTCTTGCAAAAATCTCCAGCAAGCATTCTCATTGTAGGGGGCAGATGGAGAATTAGATCCTCAAGTTCACCAGCAAGTTGCTTGTGACTGCAGAATTAGACATCAAACACCTGAGCCTGGGTTTGCTGCTTACACAGGCCCCAGCAAATGCTACAAATGTTGCTCCATGGGAAGTGCTGCTTTCCATATAAGAGCCATGGACTAAGTCAGGGGCAAAAGGAAGCCAAATCAGTGTTCATCGGGCACTCACTTTCATCCTCTCCCCTGCGATCGAAGTGCAGCACTCCATAGTTGGCTTTGTCTCTGTGTCACTCGTGCTCTTCTGACCCACTGTCTCCACTGAAGCCTCCACATCTTGTAAACAGCTTATCTGTCCTTTGAATGAGGAATGTCCCCTTCAGGCTCATGTGTTTAAACACATGCTGTCCAGCTGAGGACGCTGTTTGGGAAGGTAGTGAGACCTTTAGCTGGTCCTTTAGATGGTGCATTCTTGGTGGAGGCCACTGGGTTATTGTGGGAGGGCTTTTAGGTTTTATAGCCTGGTTTTCTCCTCTCTCTCTCTCTCTCTCTCTCTCTCTCTCTCTCTCTCTCTCTCTCTCTCTCTCTCTCTCTCACTGGTTCTCTCTCCATGTCTGGATGCAATCTGACGAGCCAGGTTTCCCCTCTAGTCATCATACCTTCCCTGACATGGTGGACTTTGCCACCTGGAATTGTGAACCAACAAACCCTTCTCTCCTTAAGAATTGTGAACCAAAAAGCCCTTCTCTCCTGACTTCTTGTCAAGGTATTTGGTCACACCAACAAGTAAAGTAATTATTACAGTCAGCCAACCCTTAGCCATCTCCCCACCATCCTTTCTTCCATCCCTCACACATCCATGAATCCAGTAATTCACTTTCATACTATTTACTAAAAATCCATCATGTACCAGCCCCTCTTGGGGGAGTTAGAATCTAGTAGCAGTTAAGAAAAGCTTTGGAAGCAGACTAACTGAAGCACAAACACGGGACCTGCCACTTTCTGGCTGTGTGGCCTTGATCCTTTTACAGAATTCCCTCAGCCCCAGTTTTCCTGTCTGCTAGCTGGAAATTCCCTATTTGATATTGTGCTGAATATCAATAAGATGCATACATACACCGAATAGTACACTGTATGGAGCCCAATAGGTAATACCAAATTACTCTTAAGAGCTGTGGAAGAAAATGGGTAAGAACATGCAAACCCTGACCTCAAGCAGCTTACAATTGAATCAAGGTGGATCAGAGCCTATTGCCCAGAGAAGCCAGTTTGCAAGTCTATGCATCTCCCAGCCCATGCTTATCTTGCTTCTTTGCTCTCTCTCCTTCACCTTCATTGGCTGTGCAAAGTCGAAATCAGCTAGAGAACCAAACTACATTTCCCAGAATTCTCTCCCTATAAGTTTTGGCCATGGAGAACTGCAGAGATTTCTCTGCAAGAATCAGAGCAGAAGAAAAGCAACAGTCATTGTGCTTTTACGCAATGGGTTGGGGCAGGAGAGAGTTTAGTTCACATGCTTTCACTTTCCTGCTATCATCCTCTCTGGTACTGAGCAGCTACTGATGTGTTTGCCTCCTCACTCCCCATACTGTTCCTCATTTCTCCTGATACACAGGCCAGTCATGGTGAAGGTACCTTTCTCACTAGTAGGTTACCTGTCAGTCAAAGGTGGAGGCAGCAAGAACTGACATGGGTTTTACCTACCCTCATGGGTTCCAGCTACCATCATAGATTCCAGCTCTTCTGATCTCCCAGGACTAGAGAGAACATTTTCTTTGCTTGCCTGCCTGTCTTATGGACTGCAGGTTCCAGCACCAGCTGAAAGACCACAAACTTTCAAATTCTGTTGAAGTCCCCACAATTGTGCAAGGCAGATAGATGATGGCAGGTAGATAGATCAATGCAATGATACATTATCCCTCAATATCAATAGGAGGCAGGGTCTAGGAACCCCCACTGGAATAACAAAATCTGAAAATGCTTAAGCTCCTGATATAAAATTATGACTAGTATTTGTATATGACCTATGCATACCCTGCCCTAATATATATTTGACAGAGGGTCTCAAGTAGTCTGAGGATGATTTTGAGCTCCTGACCTGCCTACTTCTATCTCAAGTGCTGCTTGCCCTGTATTTTGAGTCATTCCTAAATTACTTATAATACCTAACACAATGTAAATGTCATATAAATAGTAGCTATACAATGTTATTTAGTAAATAATGATAAAAAAAGGCAATTGTATGTTCAGTACTTTTATGTATTCCTTTATATACTTTACTATACTTTTATATACTGGTTGAATACAAGGATATAGAGATCAAGGACACAGAAGGCAGATTGCATATGTGTATGGATATATTCATGTACCCACTGGGGTGGTTTGAGTGTAAAGCTATGTCCCCCACAGGCTGAAGCCTTTTTGATAAAGTTTCTTCGGTTAGCCTCCCACAGGTGGCACCCTGCTGGAGGAGGTGTGTCACGGGGGAAAGACTTTGAATCCAGTCTTGTTAGGTGTGCAGACAGCCAGCTTGAGCTCAGGGGCTCATGCTTGATGGTGCTGGCTCCTTCTCCCCCTGCTGTGAATGTTTGACAAAGAAAGCCCACTGCCTCCATCACGGTGGAGCTTCCCCTGGAATCTTAAAGCCTGGCAAAAATATTTCCTTCCATAAGCTGCTTCTGGGCAGATGTTTATTTCAGCAATGCACAGGCAAATGCAATAGAAAATGGATACCAAGAAGCAAGGTTGTTGTTGTGATGATTCTGACCATGTGGTTTTTGGTCTCTTGAAATGTGTTTGCAGTAGGAATGTGGAAGGATTTGGTACTTTGGCCTGGAGAAGACTTATGCCGAGCTTGATGGCCTATTCTGGTGATAGTTTGAAAATTCTAAATGCAGAGAGAATTGTGGAGTGTGGGGGCTTATCTTATGAACTTTCAAAGGGGAAGGAGAAAATTTGGTTGGAACTTGGTTTCTGGTAGAAAGTCTGCCTGTGTTCTTCTTCCAAAGCCCTAAGATTTTGATCAATGTTAAATTTCAAAGTAATGGACTAGTGTACTTAGTGGAAGGTATAGAGCAGAAAGTCATGAAAGATGTACAGTTAATCACAGGAAAATTTCAAGCAAGTTTAAAGTTAAGGCACAGAGACTGGTTTTTGGTTGCTCAAGCTGCTATTGTTAAGAAAATCACCACCATTGGGCTGGAGAAATGGCTTAGCAGTTAAGGCATTTGCCTGCAAAGCCTAAGGACCCCGGTTTGATTCCCCAGGACCCATGTAAGCCAGGTGTACAAGGGGCACATTCATTTCAAGTGGCTGGATGCCCTGGCACATCTATTCTCTCTTCCTCTCTGCCTCTCCCTCTCTCTCTCTCATAAATATATAAAACTATTTTAAAAAAAGAAAAAGAAGATCACCACCATTAAAGGTGGGACAACTGTTTTGCATCGAGGCAATGGTAATGAGGCCCTGAGGGTGAACCAGGGAAGGCTCAAGCTAATAAGAATGCCAATTCTTTTGAAAGGAGGTGGCTTGAGGGAAGACTTGAAAGAATATTCTGCAATTCAAGGTCAAGCTTTATTCTCCCATGGATTTACAAAATTGGCTATGCTTCCCACCTGGTCCTGGTTTTGGAAGCATGAGAAATTCAGGAAAGTGGTCAGGAACTGCACATAATTCCAGGTGTGGCTGAGGTGCAGCACTGTAAAGCAGTATATGGAGGCCAAATGCGGCCACCATATGGGGCTATGAAGATGAATCATGACTTCAGTGAGACCCCAGTGCTTGGGAGCCAGGACTGTGGAGTGGCTGTCGAGAAGGAATGGCTGTTAAGGAGAGCTGCTGCCTCGGGATGGAATGCTTCCCCAGCCCAGCCCAGCTGGAGGGTGGAATGGAAATCCAGACACTTCTTCATCCCTGGTTATGGATGTTGGGCTTGGAACTGCAGATGTGTAATGTTTGCCTGCAGGTTAGTGATTTTGCATTGGTCCTATTTCTCCTTGTTATGCGTTCATTTTTTGCAATGGAAATGTTTACTCTTTGCCATTATGTGTTGGAAGTGTATGACTTGTGTTTTGAATTTTACCAGGCTCATAGTTTAGAATATCAGATGAGACTGTCTTAAATCTTAGATGAGACTTTGAGCTTTTGGACAATGTTAAAGTTTATAAAGATGAGCTGGAGAGATGGGTTAGCAATTAAGGCACTTGCCTGTAAAGCCTAAGTGCCCATGTTCAACTCTCCAGATTCCCTATAAGTCAGATACACAAAAGTGAGGCAAGCACAAGGGCGCCCACGCCTACTAGGTGGCATGAACATCTGGAGTTCAATTATAGTGTCTGAGGCCCTAACATGCCAATTCTCTTTCTCTCCTTCTGTCTCTCTCTTTCTCACTCTTACCCTCTCTAATTTGTTTTTAATTGATAAGGACTATAGGAGCTTTTGAAGTTGGAGTGAGTACAATTTGTATTATGATATGATCATGAATCTATATGCACCAGGGGTGGAATATGGTGATTTGAATGTAAATATGTGTCCTCCATATACTGAGGTATATTTGATTAAGCTTCTTTAGTCTTCAGCAGGTAGAGCCCTGCTGGAGGAGGTGTATCACTAGGGGTAGATCTTGAGTCTGGCCCTACTAGGTGTGTTGAGAGCCAGCTTGAGCTCTAGATGTTCATGCTTGCTGGTGCTGGCATTTTCTCTCTTTCTTCCCCCCCCTTCTCTCTCTCTCTCTCTCTCTCTCTCTCTCTCTCTCTCTCTCTCTCTCTCTCTCTCTCTCTCTGATGTAGATGTGTGTTAAAGAGAGCCAGGTTCTTCTGCCCTGAAGGTACTTGCCCTAGAATCTGTAAGACTGAAACAAACCCTTTCCTTCCATAAGCTGCTTCTGGTTGGATGTTTGTCTCAACAACACAATGGTAACTGCAACAGATATACAATTATACAAACATATACATTCACGCACACATCGATATCTGGACATCTCCCCCTACCCGCCAACCTAAGTGACTTGTTACAGAAATCAGAGTGCATATACATGTGTATATACACACTTATACATATATGTATACATACATACATCTCCACACGCATACATACTTTGTTCATGTTCATCTTCCCTCCTTCCTAATGTGATTTTCAAGTATTTTTTCCAGTCCATTCCCACCTTCCTCTTCTCTATTGGGTTTTCTGCCTATAGCTGGCTGACTTGGTCTGTTTTATGCTATTATAAAAGAATATCTTAGATTCAGTAATATATAGACAACAGAAATTTATTTCCTTACACTTCTGGAGACTGGACTATCCAAGACCAAGGCACCAACATTTCCTGAGGGTGTGAGGGCCTTCTTGCTGTCTCATGGCATGGCATGAGGGGAGAGAGCAGGTTTCCTTTACAGGGAATCTAGTCCTGCGATAACAATGACAGCATTGACTCATTCAACTAGGGGAGTGCCCTGTGACTCCAGTACCTCCCCTGAGGCCCCACCTCCCAGCACTGCTCTAGTGGGGATCAACTTTTCAACACGTGAGCTCTGAAGACACATTCCAACCGTAGCAGCGCGGGTCTCATCGGCCACCTTCCTGTGTTTCTATACTTTGCTGCCAAATCAGCCTTCCTGCAAGGCAACTCTTATCTGCTCAAAACCTTTTAATTATCTCTCCATTTCTTGGTGAGTTATTTGAAAACTTCTTGCATTAACATTCAAGGCCTTTTATGACTTAGCCGCAAGCTGTCCTGCGTCCTCATAGGTCATTACTCCCTACATACACCCAAACTACCTGCCGTGCATTCAAATGATCCCCGCCCCGATCGTGCCTGGCCTACCCTACTCCCATGTTTACTTTCTCTCTAAATACGATACAAACCATTTTCACCTCAGTTGCCACCTCATCAAAGAAATCTTTTTGGGGCCCTTCCAATTTGGCCCCCATCACTTTGCGTCCTCTGGTGGTACTCACTGCAGCAGCTCTGAATATATAAGTCCTTGTCTCATTGCTCATTGTCATTTGCATGTTCATAAACTCTTTGATAGGCAGAACTACCCTTATCCTCACAACGCCTGCACAGTCACTTGCACATAAATACTTGTTAACTCGACCAAGCTGCTTTCCCCACCAACCCTATCCCACTCAATCTCACTTCATGTGTCAAGGTTGTTGATTTTATTACAAGAGAATCATCTGCATATTCCTGCTTGCTTTGCTCACCATGCTTGCTATCTCAGATTTAAAGGTAAGTTAGACTTCAGACTGGCTTTTAAATGTCCCCAGCTGATTCTACTACTGCCGCTGATGCCTGTAACATTTATTTATAACTTTGCAAAATTGGCCAGTGGTTAAGATATATAAACCCAAAGGGGTTCGTGCATTTCCAATACATTAAGGTACATTTAAAACATGCTGTGTCTTATCAGGGGCTTTAAAATACACATTACCACAGGAACCAGGCAGACGGGAGCGGGGTAATTGACTAATGAGAATTCTGAACAGTGACTGGAAATATGGCAGAACTGCCCTTTGAGAACTGTGCTCGCACCTATTAATGAACTTTATCCACGGCTCTAAAACACAGCCCTGTGTTTCAAACACAAACCCAGGAGGCTCCGCGGCTCAGATGCTGTTGCGTTAATTCACACCTAGTTATAGTGACTGGCACCAGCCTTCAACACTGGCCAGAAGAAAGCTGCTGTGCAGCTTGAGGATAATTACCAAGGCTCCATTTATTTTATACTAGGTGCCAGGTGTTAATATGAAGGACATGTTTTTATAACTCAAAGCATGTACACGGCCTGGGAGAGGAGTAGGCTGCGTGTATCTGCTTGTACATTCACAATCATGTGAGCACATGCATGCCCACATCTTGACACTTAGAAAGGACTGTGACCTAGTAGAAAAGGAAATGATGTGAGAAATCCAGTGACCTACAGGCTGGGGGCTGGAGGTCAATTTCCAGATAGGTTCATCCATGCTTCCTAGTCCTACTGGCTGTTCTGATCACAAATAGATGGCTAAACAGGGAAGACAGAGAAGTTGGAGAACAAGTGACCTTGTGTCCCCAAGAAGAGCTATTGCCTGTAATGGGAGGAAAAAAGAAGCTTCCTGCTTGGTTTCTGAGAGATTCTTTTTTTTTTTTTTAATTTTTATTTATTTATTTATTTATTTTTTTATTTATTTATTTGAGAGCGTCAGACACAGAGAGAAAGACAGATAGAGGGAGAGAGAGGGGGGGCACGCCAGGGCTTCCAGCCTCTGCAAACGAACTCCAGACGCGTGCGCCCCCTTGTGCATCTGGCTAACGTGGGACCTGGGGAACCGAGCCTTGAACCGGGGTCCTTAGGCTTCACAGGCAAGCGCTTAACCGCTAAGCCATCTCTCCAGCCCATCTGAGAGATTCTTATTCAGGATCGCCACACCAGATTCACTCAGCTTTCAGTGGCTTCTTCAGATGCCTACTGTCACCTCCATGGTTGGGTCCCCAGCAGCAATGCTTGCACATCTGGCCTGCCCTTTGGTCACAGATAACTGAATTGGGGTAGATACCTGGACCAATTTTCTCTACTAACTTTCACTTCTTGGTTGATAGGCCACAAATCCCTATCTCCTACCCCTCTCTCTCCCTACAAGTTCAAACTTGCTTGTCTGATTAGCTGCTGAACAGACAAAGCTACCTGAATACCCCACCCATAGTTTAAACAATACCCACCAGATCTGGACACCTTGCTCTGCTGATTTTACCTCCAAAAATACTTACCAATCCACTCCCTCTTCCCTCAACTCCGCCTTTGGACTCAACTATAGAACCTACCAGCCAGTTTCCCTGCCTTGTCTCCCACATGGATTAGCACCACCTAATCTAAAATTTAAAGGCATTCTCCCTACGATTCTGAACCATCAACACCAACGTCCATCTCCCTCTTCAATGGGCCCCTTAAATTTGCAAATCCTGCTTTCAGGCTTCTCCTCTCCACTCCCCACTTTCATTCCAGCAATATTTTCCCACCTACACCTCTCAGCAGATACCCCTGGAGCTCTCTGTTTTCATGTGAGCCTCTTCCCCTTCTCTGCTTGACTAATTCCATCACAGCCTTTGGCACTCCTCTTAATGATTCCCTCCTAAGAGCTTTGTCTGATTATCCACTCCAGCCCCCATAGCCTCATTTTTTTTTTTTGTATGAATACTTGGCCCCCAGCTGGTAGCAATTTGGGAGGTGGAATCTTGCTAGGGGTAGGTGTGTGGAATCTTGTTGGAGGAGGAGGTGTGCCACTGGGGGCAGGCTTTGGGGTATTATAACCCATCTTCCCTTTGCCAGAGCTTTCCCACTCTTACTGCTACCTTCCAGCTTATGTTACAAGAAGCGATGCCCTGCCTCTGCTGTACTATGCCATGATGAAACTTCCCCATGAGACTATAAGTCTAAACAAACACTTTTTCTCCATATGCTGCTTTTGGTTAGGTGTTTTGACCCAGCAACAAGAAGGCAACTATCATGGGTTTGCTTGAGCCAGTAGATTAGTGGTAAGTGGGAAATAAGAGACTGTATTTTTTTACCTTCCTTGTACTATCTTTGACTGGTATGAGAATATGAATGAAATATGTGTTTGAAAAAAATGAATAGAAAGATTGGAGGTCATTGGGATCCCTCAGTCCTGAGAAGAGTATGAAAGGGACAGCTTTCTTGTTTTCTATTTTGCTGTTGAGCCCTGCAGCTTCTGACAATATTAAAACTTAACCAGGGCCTGAAGAAGAAAGCTTAGTGGCTAAAGTGTCTGCCTGCAAAATCAAAGGATCCCAGTTTGATTCTCCAGGAGCTATGTAAGCCACATGCACAAGGAGGTGTTCGTTTGCAATGGCTAGAGACTCTGGAGCACCCATTCTCTCTCTCTCTTTCTCTCTCCCTCTCTCTCTCTCTCTCTCTCTCTCTACTTCTTTCTCTCTCAAATAAATAAATTAATTAAATACATTAAAAAAAAACTTAACCAGTTCACTGTAAAGTCCACAAGGAACACAGCTGTATGCATGGTGCTGATCAAGCTGAGCAGTTTCCTTGCTATGTTAACATGCAAGGGATTGTGTGAGAATATAGCAATAGGACAGGCCTCAGTAAGGCAAGGTGATATAAGGTCTATCACTAATCCTGTCACATACTGTTGCAGTCAGGTTTGCATTGCTAGCAGAAATCACCCAACCAAGAGCATCTTGTGGGGAAAAAAGGTTTATATTGGCTTACAGACTCAAGAGAAAGCTCCACGATCGCAGGGAAAATGACGACATGAGCAGAGGGTGTGTGCGTCACCTCCTGACCAACCTCAGGTGGACAACAGCAATAGGAGAGTGGGCCAAACACTAGCAAGGGGGATCTGGCTATAAGACCCAAAAGCCTGCCCCCAACAATACACTCCCTCCAGGAGGCATTAATTCCCAAATTTCCATCAGCTGGAAACCTAGCATTCAGAACACCTAAGTTATGGGGGACACCTGAATCAAACCACCACACATAGCTTTTGGGAAGTTATTACTAGAAGGACTGTGTTTGCATATCCTCATTTTAAAGTAAAGTCATGGGCTGGAGAGAAGGCTTAGTGGTTAAGCGCTTGCCTGTGAAGCCTAAGGACCCTGGTTCGAGGCTTGATTCCCCAGGACTCACGTTAGCCAGATGTACAAGGGGGCGCATGCATCTGGAGTTCATTTGCAGGGGCTGGAGGCCCTGGCCCGCCCATTCCCTCTCTCTCTCTCTGCCTCTTTCTCTCTCTGTCACTCTCAAATAAATAAATAAAAATAACCAAAATAAATAAATAAATAAAGTCACCCAGAGTTAAGGACTGAGTTGATGAATAAGAAATAGAACAGTACAGTACCTGGGCACGGTGGCACACACCTTAAATCCCAGTAGTAGGAAGGGAGAGGTAGGAGGATCGCCGTGAGTTTGAGGCCACCCCGAGACTACATAGTTAATTCCAGGTCCACCTGGACTAGAGTGAGACCCTACCTCAAAAAAACAGAAAAGAAATAGAACAGTACAAATACTTAACAAATAGGAAGTGTTACAAATCGTAGGCTCCTGTCTTTGCTACACTTGCAGGGTTGTGACCAAAATAAAGAACACGTTAAGGGAGGATTTGTTTCAGAGATTTCAGTCCATCCTGAGAGAAAGGATACAATGAAGAGGAAGCAGAAAAGGGGGACAGAAAGAGGCCTGGAACACGACTCCTCAAAGGACCCACACCCAGTAATCTATTTCTTCAGCTATCTCACACCTCCTAAAGTTTCTGTTAAGTCCCAATATAGTGCCACTAACCAGGGCCCAAGCCCCTAAAACCTGAACCTTTGAGGGGGTATTTCACATTCAAACTGTAACAGCATAGCCAAGCATGGTGGAACTCACATGGCCCCAGAAATCCAGAGGCTGAGGCAGTAAGATTGCTGCGAGTTCAAGGCCAGCCTGGACTACAGAATGAATTCCAGGTCAGTCTGGGCTAGAGTGAAATGGAAAAGAAAGAAGAAACCATAACAAGATCAATCTTAAACATTACCAGCTCACCTCGACATCTGTGTGAAGGAAAGTTTAGATTCCATAACTGAGGCAGCTTGGCTGGGCTTTGTTGTGTAAGAGACAAAGTAACCCTGCCTCTACCCAGTAGATGTGGATAACATCAATTCCCTCCTGAGTAGTGACAAGAAAAATGTCTCCAGATGTGTCTAAATGCACCCTAAAGGACAAAATTACCTCCTATTGAGAATTTTTCCTAATTAGAGAGAGGTAACCTCCTAGCTTTGGATTTTTCATCAGTGATTAGCACTTGAAAGCATTATTTGGATCAGGTGTGATAACGGATGTGCTATTGTTTTGGAAAAATGCCAAAGCACTATTCAAACTCAGGTAACAATTTTGACAGGTTTCACCAACTTGGACTACTTTATGGTAAAGTCCAGTATCACTCTCCCCTAATTGTCCCAGACTAAGATGCTCAGCCAGCCAAGAACAGTTCTGCTCCCAAAGGCCAGGTGCATCCCTGCAACTCGAGATCCTGGCAGCAGTGGTGGGTCATAGCCAAAGACCAGTTTTGCACAGTCCAATGATGAGAGACCACAGTGGTATCTTCAAGGCAGCATTGGAGAATTTCTCCCAAAACTTTGAGATATTTAAAGACCTAGGCATCTCTTGCTGCTGCAGGAAGTTTTGCACATTCATTGCTATTGTACTGACAATAAAAATGCCTTTATTTTTTTGGTGTCTGTGGGAGGGGGTGCACACATACATTTTAAGATCTGAGGAAAACTTCAAATATTGGTCATCATTTTGTTGTTGTTGTTGTTGAGGTAGAGTTTCACTCTAGCCTAGACTGACCTGGAATTTGCTACAGAGTCTCAGGGTGGCCTCGAACTCATGGCAATCCTCCTACCTCTGCCTCCCAAGTGCTGGGATTAAAGGTGTGCACCACCATGCCTGGCATATTGTTCATCATTTTTGATACAGGGCCTCTCACTGGTCTGAAACTCTCTGAGTAGGATAAACTGGCTGGTCAGAGATCCACTTGTCTCTACCTTCCATCACTAGGATGATAAGCACATACCACCATACATAGATTTTTCTCTTTTTTAATCCTGGGTACTAGGAATTGAACTTGGGTCCTCATACTTGCAGGACAAACACTTTACTGACTCGGCTTTCTCCCTAGCCCTCAAGTCATTATTTTAACCTCCTTTCTACAGGACTACAATCCACTAAAACTTTAAAGTGAGAACTAAAAATCTGCTAAACTCAGTGCTCTAATCCCATGGCCACAAAGGTATTAGAGACCTTTATCCAGCCAGTTCCTGAACCTGGTATGTGATCAGAAGGCACTAAATGTTTGGCACAACATATGCAAAATTTTCTCTATCCCCTCTCTTCATCTTCATAAAGTTTATCAACAAGGGGATGTTTCCGGAAAGAGACACTTACACAAGTAGCCCTGAGTGATGAATAGCACATGAGAATCAGTCCAGAAACCCTCCCATCTTGAGATTGGTCTTCATTCACAGTACCTACATCAGAAGGCAGGGACAATGACTGGCCTGCCCAGGACCCCAGGAGGCCATATGCCTGGCTCATGCCATCTCCTTCTCTAATGTGGACCCATCTTGTGTTTTCAGCATGTATTCTTTCAGGTAGAATTTGTAAAGGGTCATTTCATATGCCTGGAGACCAACCCTAGTCTTGAATCTTAGAAACTTCGGGAATGCCAGTTTGGGGATCCTTCACAGAAGACCCCAAACTCCTATAAAATTGAATCAGCCTCTTTCCAGAGATATGCACACTGATACTGAAAAAGGTTCAGCATCTATCAAGCTAGTAAAACACACAAAATTATGCTGCATATTCCCAGAATCTTTTTTATATAATATTTGCAAAACCCGGAGAAATCAGGCAGTAATTCTACCCATGGTAAAAATATTCTCCCTCTGACTTTATTGATAAATAGACTTGGAAGTGACTCAGATAGTCTTCAAACTCTTTCCTCACATCCCTCCTGGAAGGTAGCTTGACAATGAGCTTGATGATGTCACTCTTCATGTATAAAGATGACATCATCACATCTGGACAAAGTGTTTTGGCCAGGCAGACCATCTTTTGGGGCCTCGGTTTCCCTCCCTGTAAAATAAGAACAGCCCCACAGCTGCTATTAGCAGGGAGAACAGAAGGAAGATAGCTCTATTAAGTACAGCCAGGAAAATGCCTACAATAAAGAGAGACCAGCTGGGCTATAAAAGCATTTTGGGGGGCCTCTGGACGCAGATGCAAAGATAGAAAAGTGCAAGGCAGGGAACTGGTAACAAAACTCTAGGTGACTCAGCTTTTTAATTAGATAAACCTGTGGTCAACACAGCAAGCCAGAAACCTGAAAGGCAGCGGCACAGGCCTGAATGGTTTCCATTGGAAGTTACGGGGGTACAGTAAGGCCTCCCTACTCCATGCAACACCATCCATTAGAAAACAAAAAAGGTACAGTAAGTGCCACAGAGCTCCTCCATTAATTGCTAAGTAAGGGGAAAAAAAGAGAAGAATAAAGTGCTTTTACCTGCTCGGCTGGATAATTAAAAGCTGCCTGAAGCACTGCTAACCTTTTTCATTATGGCAGTGTTCATTAGAAAGCCAGGAAGAATTAACTACACTGCATTATCAGATATCGAAAAATATTAATAGCAAAAGTGAGAAAGGGAAAGGAGGAATTTTGGGCGAGTTAATTAAACCACATGTCCTCAATGACTTATTAAGTGACTGGTCGAGCTTCCTGGAGCTTTGTGAGTTCCAGAGAGCAAGGCGACAGAATCCTATGACTCGGGAAATGAGTTTCCAGCTTATAGAACTATGTTTTTGCTTCCCTCCATTGCATTTTTTTTTTCTTTTTCTTTCTTTCCAAATATGTCTGAGTGAGTAAAGTCCTGGATTGGGACCACCCTGGAGCCAGTATTTATGGGACCTCTATAAAGGTCTTATAGGACATCACTGGGGGACTTCCTAGGGAGTGAGTCGTCACTGTTGTTTAGAAAAACACTTTCACAGGTAAGGATGTCTTACAGTGAAGTCCTTTTGCCTGTTCGGTAGCCAGAACCCCAAAACAAGCTGACATGGGCCCATCCGCCCTATCATATTCCCTTGCATGAGGCCTGGGCTATACTCAGGCCTTGACAGCTGTGTGGACCAAGCTACTAACAATGGAAGCACCAAGCAGCCGGCGGTGGCACAGAGCCTGGTATATCAGAAAGGCCTGCCAGGCAAAGCTTGCTGTTCTTGCAAGGGTTTGGTTAACTGAGATGTTTTCTTCTATAACACTTCAAAACGTGTTTAGCACAAAGCTGTCCTAGGCACAGCCATGCCCTGCAGAAAGCTCTTTGCATGAGTTCAACTGTCACCACAGGATGGAGTAAAGATAGGAAGGTGGGAAGAAGGAACATCTCCTACAGCAAAGGGAACAAGGAAAGGAATAGAAGCATTTTCATTTAGCAAAAAGCAAAATTGATGTCAAAGAAAATGTACTATTGATTTCTTTTTTCTTCCTGCTGGCACTGGAACTTTAAATGAAGTCATAGAGCAATTGAGAGTCCAACTTTGATTGGTTATGTTTCAACCTAATCTCATTTTGAGAGTCTAGTTTGCATGATTGGTGGTGACATGCGGAGGTCTCTCTTTAGGCGGATTAAGGTGATCAATTTTCCAACATGCCATCACGACAGCCAGACATTGTTCTGGAGAGTTCCCATTCTGCACTTGTCACTGGACTTCTTCCCCAGCAGCCCTGTGGTCCCAGTAACAGCTCTGCTCAGAAACTCAAGCAGCCAGGCCACTTGCCCAAGAAGGAGCTTCCAGGAAGTGGGTGTGAGTGAAGATTTATCAAGTTATAGCTCACAGGCAGCCCATGGGGGTGGAGACAAGACAGCTTGGCTGCTATAGGGAGGGATGCCAAAACGGTTGAAGAGGCAGGAAAGGGAGTTTGGGCAGGGGGGGGGAAAAAGCAATTAAAATGGGCCCAATGGTCATGTCTCTTCCTGACTCTATAAAAAGCTGTGTTTGCACACATAGCTTCTTATGTTTTGCCAGCCCACTACTCCCCTGCTGCAGTCAATGGGGCTCGATATCTCTGCAACAGGGCCATTTCCTTGTTAACTGAGTTATGCATGTAAAGCAAGGCATTTAGAATAATGCCTGGCATTTAGTAGGCACTCAATAAATGTTATTGATTCTGCAGCATCTTGCATCTCTATCTGGAACTTTTCCTAAACTCTCAATATCTTGAGAAGCCCTGAAAGGAGAAAGCTAGAGATAATATTGAGGAAGATATGAACACTGAGTTTTGAATAAGTCTTTAGAAGTAAATGGGCACATTTAATGACAAAAGCATAGTTTTATATATGGTGGTTCTTATCTTTCTGTTTTTCATCTATGCCTTTGGGAACTGGAGAGAAGTAAGTACGAGGGTCTTGCCTACTTTCTAGACTGAAGACCAGGGTTCAAGGAGGACACAGGTTAAATTTCTCTATGGGGAGAATATTCTTTGTGAACCCTTGTAGAGGAATGGACACAAAGTGTGGGCTTCTTTGCCCAAAGATCAAGAGCAAGATCAAGAGCAATGTCTTAATACCATATTTAAAAAATCCTTTGGGGAGCAATAACTGGGAGGCTGAAAGTATGTAGAAAAGGGTTGACTACAGGCCTTCCATATACCAGGTAAGAATTTCAAATATTGCAGGCATGCTCTTGCCTCATTACTTTGGTTCATTTCCACCGGTCATTTATTTTTCCTTCCTTTATTCTAGCATCTTTCAGGTCCCAAGACAAGGTCTCTATAGCCCTAAGGAGTCCTCATGGAGTGGGACAGTTCTTTTGAGGCCTTTTGCTCTTAACTTCACCTTACCCATGTTTATTGCCCCAGAGTGTTCCATCTGTTTCTTCAGTCTAGAGTGTTTGACAGTATTGTGATGTCTCTTCCTGTTTTGTTGGGCTTCAGAAGAGTTGTTAAAGTGTCCCTCTGGTTCTGTCCATTGACCTTATTTTGCCTTTTGTTCATGTCCATATCTCAGCACTAATCTAATCTAATCTATAGCACTTTTGTGAGTTGTTAATGTCATTGTCTATGCATCACTAGAACAAAGTGCATGATATTATTAATTTGTAAATAGAAAAGGTTTACTTCGGTCCCTAGTTTTAGAGGCTCTAGTCCATGACTGACTGACTGCTACTTTGGGCCTGTAATGAGGAACCACATCACGGTAGGAGTGTGTCATAGATCAAACCACCTACTTCATGGCCAGGAAGCAAAAGAGGAAGAGGAAGGGGTTAAGGTCCCATGATATCCTTCAAGTGCATGTTCTTAGTAATCTAAAGACCCTCTAGTTGACACACCTAGGTCCATCACCTTCCAATTGTACCATGTGTAGATCATGCCTTTAACACATAAGTCACTGGGCATTCTGTTTGTAATCACTCGGAGGGTAGACATCATTCATTTATCTTATATATTCATCATACCTTTATATGTTTATACATCTACATAATATATTTTGCAATCAATGCATGTGTGTTGAGTTCTTTAAAGTGACTTTCCTTTATTTTCTACCTACCACAGAACCTAACTTGGTATCGGAAAAAATATGGACACTTAAAACATTCACAGATGAAACACTTCAGGGTGGTAAACATGGGTAACATGAATGTTAAGAGGAGAAGGTCTCAAAGGACTGTCCCACTCCCTGGGGACTTCTTATGGCTATAGACCTTGTCTTGGGACCTGGGAGATTCTAGAGGACCATAAGAAGGAATAAGTTGATTCTGAATGAACTGCCCAGCCCATGTAGCTCCCTCCCCCAGATCTCTCAAAGTTAACTAATATTTCACGACTGTGCAGTAAAGAAGTGTGGTTCCACTCAATTTCAACAAGCTTACCCACCCTAAATCTCCCTCACCACAAACCAGACAAGCCTGAGGCTAATACTTGTTATTCCATTCTCTCTGTAAATTGAGTTACCTCTAACTTCTAAAATACCATACAACTATTTAGAAAGAAATGACTGATAAGTTTGCTCATCCATGTGAACTATGACAATAATACAGCCACGTCCTCTTCTTAGTACTAGATAGGTACTACACACATAATCTGTGGACTCAGAGAGCTATTAACCTCTTTGGGTTTCACATCTCTTCATATAGGCTCCCTTCCTGTTCTAACATCCACATGCTTCTGATGTACTGTAGACTCACTGTTTTAGCCATGTCTACATCCCTTCTCTCTTACTCTCTTTCCACAGTTAATGGTAGAAAACACATAGAAGATACATGCTTATTTTCTTGAGTCTCTATACAACAGGGTAGCTATATAAATCAGTAGTCCATCCTGAATAGCTGGTTGTTCTACTCAGAGGCTTCTAGGCAGAAAATTTCCTTCCAAGGTACAATGGACAGATACCGCTTATGATGTTCCTGTCTTTTGTGAAGATCTGCTAGCTATCATATGTGATGTTGTGTACATGAGAACAAAAGTCCACATCCGAAGGATGATGGCATGCCTACCTTGGTGACAACAGAGAGCTATGGACCACTCTGGCTGAGAAATGACTAGTGCCTTCATGGATTGAAACTACCGTTAGGCAAGAATTGCGTGAATTGTAGCTGAAATCACCTCTGACACTTTTTGTGATTAGGTTCATCAGGCGGGTTGCATTATTCCTTGGAGTATCCCCTAGGCCTGGCCCCAACCTCGCTAATCTCACAGGAACACACACACAGTTTGAAGATTGCTTTATATTGTTTAGGTTTCCATGTACAGTATCACATTTGATCCTTCTGTCAACTCGGTGCAGTATGTACTGCAATCCTTCCTGTTTTTATACATGAGGAAATTAAAGCAAGTTCCATGATCTTACTGACTCTAAAGAATGCATTCACACAACTCAACAGCAACTAGGCCAATGCTGTACGCTCTACGCCTTCAACAAAGGGCCCCCGCCCCATCTCTTCCCCATCTTGGGGGACCTGGAATCTTGGCAAAACTTCCAAGGCCCTAAAGGAAATCCCTTAGGAAATCACATGTCAGACATGGTCCTCCTGCCTCTTGGAACTTGCTAATTCCAGGAAGTAAGGACTGTCCCCCAGCCAGAGCCCAGAGCACAGGTAATTAATAGGTGACCACAGAGCTGGACAAATGCAGACTGACAGCGGGCTTACCTTTCCTCTAACCTGCGCCTTGGCTAACATTAGTTCTACAGCACACCCAGGCCTTGTTGACATGTTGTTGCTTTTCATTAATAAATAACTGCCCAAAACAATTACACTTCAGGTAACTAACCTTATTTTTCTCTTTCCCTCCTAAAGGCACCAAAAATTAAAAGCAAAGATGCTTAAATCTACTAGAGTACTCCTAGGCAGATGTTCCTAATACAGTCTCTGTAGTGGAAAGAGCTTTGTGAGAAAGAACTGTCACCCATCCACACTATACATCCACCAGAAGGCCCACCAGCAGGGGGAAGCCCCTGGCCCTCTGCACACTTTAGCACTCCACTAGCCAATAAGCATGCATCTCCCAGAGCTGCAGGCAAGTGCCAACCTAGCTAAAACTCAAAGCAAGGGTGGAGAGATGCCTCAGTGGTTAAGGCACTTGCCTGCAAAGCCTGATGACCCAGGTTTGATTCCCTAGTACCTCCATAAAGCCAGGTGCACAAGGCAGGGCATGCATCTGGAGCTCATTTGCAGTGGCTAGAGGCCCTGACACACTCATTCTCTCCCCCCGCCCCTCTCCTTGCAAATAAATCAATAAATCTCAAGGCAGTATTATGAAGGATTATGTTTCTTCAAAATCAAGTAGTTCTGATTTTGAGTTGGGATTGCCATTTATTGGTGACTTATACAACTTACTGAGCCATTCAGGCCTGTTCTTCTATTGTTGAATAGCAAAACATGGTGACTGAAAGCAGCATAGGCAGGCTTTTCACAGTTCCCAAGAGTCCAGGTGCATCTACGATGGGTCTTCCGCTCAGAGCGCTGTAGGTGGCAGTCCAGGTGATGGCCAAGGATGCACTCAGTCAAGGCTCAAACTCAGGTGTATCATTCAGCATTCAGGTCAGACCAGGCTGTTGGCTGGAGACCTTCCTCAGTTGCTTGCCATCCAGGCCTTTCTGCCCAGCAGCTCACACCACAGCATCCAGCTTCCATCAGCATGAACCAGAAAGCAGTAAGATGGAAGGTACAGTCTCTTTATAACCTAATCCCAGAAGTGCCATCCCATTACTTTGCCACATTCTTCTCATGAGGAGCAATCCATACCACCCTACCTATCCACCAGGGAAGTTACTTATACAATGACGTGAATAACAGCAATTGGCAATCATAGAGAATGTGTTAGAGCCACCTACCACAATTTTTGAACCTTGGGTTCATCTTTATATGAACATTACAATAGCAACCTCAAGAGTTAGTGCCTGGAAGAATGTGTGGCACATGGTAAGTAGGTGACTTACAGAAGATAACAGCCTCCATCCTCCTCTTCTTGTCATGACGCACTGATAGGTTAAAGGGTTTATACACAAGTGGGCTGCGAAGCCATTTGCCACTTCCAATGAAGAAGCTAGGAAGTTAGCCAGGCGTGGTGGCGTGCGCCTTTAAGCCCAGCACTCAGGAGGCAGAGGTAGGAGGATTGCTGTGAGTTCGAGGCCACCCTGAGAATACAGAGTGAATTCCAGGTCAGCCTGGGCTAGAGTGAGACCCTACCTTGAAAAACCAAAAAAAAAAAAAAAAAGCTAGGAAGTAAGCAAGAGGGCTCCAGGGACCAAACATGATGGCAAAGGGAGACCTTGGCTTCTCTGACCATGGTCAAGGGCAGAACTGCCCTGAGACCAGACGCTGGAAGAGTTCTGTTAAGGACAGATCCGCAAAGATACCTTGGGGTGTCCAGGAGGTGTAAACAAGGAAAGAGCTAAAAACTAGTTTAGCTCATGTGCTTGCCATGCCCAGGACCCTTAGTTCCCCTTTCCAAACAAACCCACCACCTTCCCCAGCGGCTTGGGACAGCCCCAAGAACAACCTCAGAGGGGTTCCATGAATAATGAGGCCTCTCGTTCCCCCAAGGTCAGCGGGCTGTGGAGCCAGCTCTGAGCATTGATCACTTTCACTTTCCTTCTCTCATTCTCACCAGTTCATTACAGCTTGACCTTCTGGGCTTCCACGGCCACTGTGGATGTCCAGCCAGGGAGACCATTATATTTTAAAGGCTGTTAAACTGTCCAATGATATTTTAGCTTCTTTTTATATATTTGATAGCAAATCATCAATCACTTTTGTAAACTTCCAAGTAAAAACGAGGGAGAAAAAGATGGAGAATTATATGAAATTATAGTGGAGTGAAGCAGTTAAATTTCTCTCTATCAGCCGAGGCGAGGCGAGGTGAGGTGAGATGATGGTCAATTATCTTTTTCCACTCACTGATAAATCGCTAGCACCATTGAGACTGTCAGTGCTGAACTCATGACAAGCAGAGAGGGGCGTCGACATGACAGCAGAACTGGGAATGAGACCCAGCGTCACAGATGGAGCTGGGGATACTCCAATTCAAGCCTTAACACACTGGCTAGGAGCATTATAGCAGGGGTCTTGACCCTGTCCTGAGATACTCCCTTCTCTTCTGACCACTGTCCTGGCAATGTCCTTCCTTCTGTCATACTAAAAAAAGCAGCTGTATCTGTCCTCGGCACCCATCCTGTTCTCTAATATGTCCAACACTGATCTCATTGTTTCACCTCATTGTTGATGTGAGTTGATGGTCCTATCATTCACTCAAGTTATTTAACTAGAAACCTCATCATTATTGTCCCAACTGCCTCCCCTTTCTTCAGCTCCTCCAAAAATTAATTTGTCGCTGAGTCTGATCTGTTGTCTAACATAATTTTTGTCACATCATTTGCCTCTTCACTGTCCCCTCTGCTGTTGCTTTGGTCCAGCCCTTATGTCTATTTGCTCTTATCTGTTGGGAAAAGACTCTTAACTGCTTTGCATAGCTTCAGTGTACACACACACACACACACACACACACACACACACACACACACTGGTCAACCCCTATACGTCCTTTAAGACTCAAGATTCAAATCAAAGCGTCCTCTGTGAAGTTTTTCCTAAAGATAGTCCATCCATCTTCTCCCTGTGCTCTCATGGAGCCAGGCTATTCCTCCATGGTGCTTTGAGTCCTCTCACCAGACCACAGGGTCCTTGAGTAAAGACCATGGGTTCTTTACCAGCAACTATTACCATCCTAGTCACAAGGTCATCTGTACGCTTGTTGAGTCCACAATGCTACAATCCCAAGGAAAGGCAAATCTAGAGATAAGGCATTGCTCTTCCACTAGCTGTGTGGCCTCAGCAAGAGTTCTGAGCCTCATTCCTTACCTACAAAATGGAAATTATTCCTAAAACCCCACAAGAATGGTATAAAAAGGACCAGATGTTTTAAATGATGAGCTCTTGGAAGAATGAGGGAGGAGGAAGTGTTGGGGATACAGGTGTCTAGTATTAACTGAAGTGACGACATTACAGATGTTTATTTTATTTATTTATTTATTTGAAAGCAACAGACAGAGAAAGAGGGAGAGAGAGACAGAATGGGCACACCAGAGCCTCCAGCCACTGCAAACAAACTCCAGATGCATGCACCCCTGTGTTCATCTGGCTTACGTGGGTCCTGGGGAATCGAGCCTCGAACCAGGGTCCTTAGGCTTCACAGGCAGGTGCTTAACTGCTAAGCCATCTCTCAGGTGATGACATTATAAACCAAAGGAAGGAGTGTCAGATATGGCACGGAACAGTGGAAAACTTACCGTGCACTGGGTATTCAACTTCTACCTTCCTGGCAATTAGAGAATGGAAGGAAGCAGGAAATAGATACAACCTGCTCGCTGTCTTCTTCTTTTCTGTTTCTTTTTCTTCTTCTTTTATGCCCTGGATGGATGCCAAGACATGTGGTTGAGGGTGAACAGCCCCCTTTAGTTGGTACCAGTGTCCCTGACAGAACTGAGACAAGCATGCTGAGGAAGCTAACCATGCCCTCCATAGCTGCTAACTAGTTTGCCTGGCACCACATGGTGCATACAGGCAGGTAGGGAGTGTGTGCCATTGCAAGCCAGCCTATGCTAAGGCCCATGGCACCAGTGAACACTGCTCTTGTCAGAAGGACTGAGTCTAACACTTTACTGCTCCTGGGAAGCAGGGAGCTCATCTGAATCCCCAGTTTCTAGCTGAAACACGTGGCCTTGCTTGCAGATGGGGAGTGGCTTCCTGGGCGAGGATAAGCAGCGCCAGCGAGGGAAGCAGGGGCTCCAGGGAGGAGGTTTGTGTTAGGTGTGGATGGCCCAGTGAGCTGGGAAAGGTATTCATAGAATTCTAGAAGGTAGAGAAAGGTGACAAAGAGACACAGCCCAATTATTAGGACCCTGGGACAAGTAATAAACAGGAAGGCCCGATCATCTTGGAGTGGAGAGAACCCAGATGCAGCATAGAGCACTAGGCAATGAAACAACACACGTACCGAGGTGATGCGGCTTGGAAGGAGGGGCCTTGGCGGCACGAGGTACTCAGTCTTTCAAAGCAGCCTTACATGGCAACCAGACAAGCCTTGCCTCGACGGTGACAGCCCAGCGGTGCTAGCGTCATGGAAGAAAGGGTGACAGTTCCATCCACAGGAGTGGGTCCCACCCTTTTCAGACAATGTGGTAAGATACCCATAGCTAGCCTCATTCAGATTCATCAGCACAACCGACCTAAAAAGCTTTTGGAACAGAGAGCAGTGAGGTTCATTCAAAGCTTGTTTCCCTGTTCCATACATGCCTGGCCACCTGTATCCTAGCAAGCATAGAACCCACAGATGGAAGGCACCATGGAATTCATCCGGGCCCTTGCCTTTCTCTGCAGGATAGACAGAAACATCTCTAGAAATGTTAAGCGTGACTGCACAAGCCTATGGCATAGAGAGAACTGGATCCATTCTTCTAACATCAAGTAAGTAGTCCTCTCTACCAAACAGGTAACCATCATCACATGGAATCCACTAGAGACTAGAATTTAACTTTTGGGGGTGTGATTACTTTGTTTGGAAGGATCATTATCAGAAACATTTTACCATGGCAAATATAAGTGAAGGGTACACTAAAATTCTGGAAGAAGCTCTCCCTGGACCTATGAAGTCATTCAAATGCTAATGCTTCAGTTGGACTTCCGAATTTCCTGTTTGGTACTATGCTTTTAGAGTCATTTCTCCTAACCATTGACCTATGTTATGGATTGAATGTGAAATGTCCCTCCTAGATTTTAGTGTTTGCATACATTTTCCATAGCAGATGGTGCTATTTTGGATGATTGTGAAACCTTTAAAAGGTAGAGCCTTACTGGAGGAAGTAGGTCACTAGGAGTTTGATAGCCTGGCCGTTCTTCCTGTCTACTCTCTGCTTCCTGCATGTGGATGCAATGTGAGCGGCTCCTCACACTCCTGCTACCATGCCTTCCCCATCATGACAGGCTGTATCCCTTTAAACTGTGAGCCTAAATACACCCTTCCTCTCTTAACTTACTTCTTACTATCAGGTATGTGATAACAGCAATGAGAAAGCAACTTCGTTATCTGCTTGGAAAATTTCATCTCTTTCTACATCTAAATTTCAGAATAGGTGCATCTAGCCTCTGAAAGAAGTACCCATGTTTTTTTGGTTTTGTTTTTGTTTTTTGCCTTACCCAGTAATTTTCTTTTCCCAAATTAAATGTGGAAATGGGAAGAAGGGTAGAACTTTCCTTTGAGGTGAAAGATAGAACTGGTCCAGTCTAGCTGGGCGTGGTGGCGCACACCTTTAATCCCAGCAATCGGGAGGCAGAGATAGAAGGCTCACTATGAGTTTGAGGCCACCCTGAGACTACATAGTGAATTCCAGGCCAGCCTGGACTAGAGCGAGACCCTACCTCAAAAAAAAAAAAAAAAAAAGAACTGGTCTAGTATAGCACAACCTGTTCTAGGCTGTTTATGTCAACATTGGATACCATGATCCTAAATAAGGCAGACTGGATATATGGTATGGAACCATTGTACCCATATTTGAGGTGATGCAGACAGATATAACCTTGAGAGTGAGTTGAGGTTTACCCTGTATGTACTGGATATTCACATCATTAATCAGCCTCAATCAATGTTAATTGGGACAAAAAAAAGAAAATTGGAGAAAAGAGAAAATACCTATCTTACCATTTATGGCTCTAGAATCAGTCAGTCTGCAATCAGGAAAGATGAGCAAAGTATGAAAGCAGGTCAGGAAGTGGGAAGAGATCCATCCCAGTAAAGGACCCTAGTCCACATTCATGAATTCAAGGACAGCCAGTGCTAAAACAATGCACTTCTCTTATGCTCAAGGTTTCAGCGAAGGCTTACTAAAAGTCAGTCTGACCCTGGCTGGGTTGAAGGGGAGCTAGAAAACACTAACACTATTATTTAAGGAGGAACTGAGAAAATAATGTGCATACCCCTCCCTGAAGCCAGCTTGATAATTATAGGTGACAACTTCAAGTCCAAACACCAGGACCAGACAAGCCATGATCCCTGCAGGGTCACTGGAAGTAGGAGCAACAACAGGGCAGGAAGCTCAGAAAGTCAGGAACCAGAAAAAAGCCTACTGAACTACTTGTTTCAAGAAAGCAATAATAGAGATGGACAATTTAAGGGGGCTAATTGAGGGACAATTAGGCCAGTGGGAAAATATATCACGCATTAGGGTACTTTGAATGATAAGAAAGAGCAGTCGGTTCTGGCTAGCTTATTAAAATTTTCTTTAAAAAGCAGGAATAATGGTTTTATTGGAAGGATGGTTAGACATCTCATGAAACAGAAGGAAGAATTGAAAAAATCAGACCTCAGGAAGATAAGAATTCTTGGCTGTGGGAGCTGATGGAGCCTCTCTCTGAGGTGCGCCCATTATCTCCCACTACTGCCTCCTCCACCTAGTTGCTAAGTAAGTCTGAATAAAGATGAACTCGAGCTAGTACCTTCTGTGAGGTTCTGAGGGCCAATGGACTGAGGCCGCTGTCGGCTGGCCAGCCACTCTGGGAGTCATCTCCTCTGTGTCCTAATAATTTGCATAAAGAAAAGTGGAACTATGCTTGTCTATGATTTCCAGTCAATTCCCTGTGTATTTCTCTTTCAAAACTCCAATCCAAAAAAAGAAAGAGTAGGAATGGTTTGATGAAGCTATGATTAGGGCAAAGAAGTCAACAGAGACCTACCCTGTATATAAAGGGAGGGATGACATTTTATACCCTCTTCTACAAAGCCCAGGTCATACATTACAAACTGCTCCCTGTACTGAAACATCTTTTTCCCACTGTTCGTTCCTGTCCCTCTCACTTCTCTCCAGGGGGACAGTTTTTGTGTTCTGCTCTTGCACAACAAAATATGGAAGAGTGAGCTATCTAAAACCACATGCACTTGTTATGTGACATTTCTCCTCGTGTCAGGAGACTGGACATGCTCGGTCTTACTCAGCTGGGCCGTGTTCTCATGTGGATGCTCGCCTGGGAAAGATTCTACTTCCAAACCCATCCAGCTGTTGGTAGTTTATTTCTATCCCCTCTTGGAAACTGTGGCTTTTTTCAACTGATTTTTGTTAGCTAGAAGTGGCCTATATCTCGTAGAAGATGCCAGCCCTTAGCATGTGGGCTCCCTCAGCTTGGTGGCTTCCTCCATCAAGCCAGCAAGAGGACATCTTTCAGGAGATGATCCAACCAACATTTTGAGCACCTTTACCTGACAAAACCCTAAAGAGGACAATCTCTCTTACTTAACCCCAAATCAACCATATGTGACCTTAATTTCCTCTGCCACATCCTCTCGTTGTTGTCATAGCCTGTCAACTAGAAGCGCATCACAGTACCCACTCATACTTAAGAGGAATGCATTATTAAGAATGTGGGGCTGAGAGACGTGGCTCTGGGGGGGCTCTGATGTCACAAGGACTTATAGTCAATGACCTGTTGAGTCAGTAAGGCTCTGGTCCCTCCCAGATAGGCACTCTTTCCTCACTTCTCACTCTTGCCCATCTTTCTCATCTACCTGCACACAAACCACAGCTTTCTTAGGACCTCCTCCTAGCAAGTCCATCAGGCAGCAGTCACCCCACTTCTATGCCAAGATGAATGTCGCAGTCAGGTTCACATTGCTGACAGAAATCACCCGACCAAGAGCAGCCTGTGGGAACAAAAGGGTTTATTTTGGATTAAAGACTTGAGGGGAAGCTCCGTGATGGCAGGGGAAAATGATAACAAGAGTCATGGATGGGACATCACCCTGTGACTAACATAAGGTGGCCAATAACAACAGGAGAGTTTTCCCATCATTGGCAAGGAGAAACTGGCTATAATGCTCATAAGCCCGCCGCCAACAATACACAGCCTCCAGGAGGTATTAATTCCCAATTTTCCATCGGCTGGGAACCTAACATTCAGAACACCTAAGTTTACATGGGACACCTGAATCAAACCACCACATTCCATCCCTGGCTTCTATAAACTGATAGCCATCCATGATGTAAAATGCAATGCATTCATCCCCATAGTTTTTATCAATCCCAATTATATTCAAACATTCCCATAGTCCAAGGTCTTTTAACTGAGCCATAAGACAAAAAAATCACCCCAAAACTCATGACACAGAATAACACTAGTACTGCAAAAGATGGCACTGGGCATAGCAAATAAATAGGCATCTAATACAAGTTTTAACAAGGCAAACATCAAACTCTGTATCTCCAAGTCCAATAACTCTAGTCAGTGACAAATCTCCAAGCCTGATAATTCTAACCAGCGCAGTCTCTGTAGTTCCAATTCTGCCTCTCTATCTAGGCTACTCACAGTCCTAGAAAACCTCATCTAGGCCTGCAGCTCTCCTTGGCATCTTGTGGTCCCAGCATTTCCACTGCAACCCATGGTTCATCCTCAGGGCTCCACCCAGTCTCCATGCAGGCATCCAGCAAACCTGCTTCACACTGCCCATGGCCATTTCCAAAACACAAGACTGTTGCAAATTCAATGACCCTTTCTTTCCTGCATTTTTTATACTCCACAATACCAGGTAGGGTGCCAATTTGTTAGTCCAGGGGGGAATAACACAGACTTTGAAGAATAGGACACTCATTGAGCACTTAGGCCCCTTCAAAAGAGTCTACAGTACATTGAAAGGCAACTTGTTTCGAAAAAAAAAAAAAAAAAAAAAAGAGTCTACATTCTTCCTGTTGTCCCATTGCAGGTCAGCTGGCCCAATCTCAATGGTTGTAATCTCTCAATTGCAGCTGAACAGGCAGCAATTTCTACCTAAAGATTTCTTTCTGTGCCATATCCCTCTGCCCACACCATTTCTATGCAATGCAACCCTGCACAAATTCTCAGGACATGAGCATAACAGCAAGCCTCTCACACAAAGTGTTTCTAGCCCAGTCCAGGCAAAGTTCTTTTTCACCCTCATAAGCCAAACCTCACAGTCCATAGTTCTTACTGCATTCAGGTCTTTCAACTCTGACCAGAATAGTTCATCAAGCTGTACTTACAGCACTGCAAAGCATCCCTTAGGCCAAGATTTCAAATCCCTCCACATTCCTCTTGAAAATCAGCTCCAAAAGGTCAAAGCCACAAGTCAGGTGTCTGGCAGCAACCCCACTTCTCATAGCAACATTATGGTTGCAGTCAGGTTTGCATTGCTGGCAGAAATCACCCAACCAAGAGCAGCTTATGGGGGGAAAGGGTTATTTTGGCTTATAGGCTCGAGGGGAAGCTCCATGATGGCAGGGGAAAATGACAACATGAACAGAGGGTGGACATCAACCCCTGGCCAACATATGGTGAACAATAGCAACAGGGAGTGTGCCCAACACTGGCAAGGGGAAACTGGCTATAACACCCGTAAGCCTGCCCCCAACAATACACTGCTTCCAGGAGGCATTAGTTCCCAAATCTCCATCAGCTGAGAACCTAACATTCAGAACACCTAAGCTTATGGGGGACACCTGAATCAAACCGCCACAACCAGTAAGAAGGTTCAATTCAGAAGGGAAGGAAAGAAAGCCCATGTCAGCCCCAGATGCAAGCCTTATTAACTTAACTACTGATTCATCTACGTAGTTGCTAATTGTGTCTGAATAATGATTAACTAGAACTAATACCTTCTGTGGAGTTCTGAGTTCCAATGGCCCGAGACCACTGTCTGGTGGTCAGCCAATCTGAGAGTCATCTCCTCCATGTCCTAACGATTGGTATGATGAAGAAAAGTGGAAAGCACTCAAGCAGCTACAGGCTGTTTAGACCTGAGAACTGCAGGTGAGTATAGGTGGGAAATCTCTATGATATGCCACTTCTCTTGGGAGCAGGAGGAGGCTCTCTCAACCTTTCACTGTTTGAAAATATGATAAACCTCTGGGGTAGACAATGAATATGAAGCCTCTTCAGCAAGTTCTGTGAAACCAGGAAGACCCCCTAGCTCTTCCTGCAGAGGGTAAGACAGGGGCAGGCATTCTCTGCCACCACCGGCCACTTACTCCTCTGCACCTGTGTCTTCGTTTTCTCCTTCCCTCCCTCTCTCTCTCTCTCTCTCACATACACACACACACACACACACATACAGACGCACACCTTTTTCTGGGGAGATAAATATTCTGTCACTCTATATCACAAAGGAGGAATCAGTGGGGTCATAAGAAGATAGATGAGAGACTCACATCTGCTCCACCATCCTCTAAACTATGACTTGAGGCCAAGTCACAAGAGCCACAATTTATGAATGCCCAGCGAGAAACGGAGGGGTAGAGAGGACACAAGTGATTGGCTCAAGGGAACACATGACACAGAAGCCAGGTAGACGACGAGACTGCAGCTCCAGGCTACACTACCCACCTTTCTAGACCTGAAGTGAGTTAACCTCTCACATCCCTAGAGTCTCAAGAGACATAGGCTGTTGGTGTAACTAAGCCAGGAAACCGGAACCCTGCAGGAGCCTGGGAGCACTCACATAAGCTAGCTAATAACCTCAGCAATGTGATTTATTACTTGGCACTTGAGGGGAGCTGGCTGCCACAGTGGGTGCCTCTGCCCCAGCCCATCTCCCTTCATTTGCATAGGTAATGCTTGTGTTATTAACAGCTCATTAGTGTCAGACCCAGGTGACAGGAAGGAAAGAGGGACTTATATTTCAGGGAAAACACCCCGACACTCTTACTTCAGGGAGCCCAGTGACCCCAGAGCCAAGTGCTATCTAACACAGGGGTCACCACTGCACTCTTCATGACAAAGTACAACTCTAAAATAATATCAGGGCTAGGGAATAGCTAAGTCAGTAAAGTGCTTGTCTTGCAAGTGTAAGGACCCGAGTTCAATCCCCAGAACCCACGTAAAAATGCTAGGCATGGTGGTGCTAGCCTTTCACTCCAGCACTGGGGAGGTGGAGGCAGGAGCATCCCCAGAGCTTGATGTCCTGCCAGCAAGCCTAGTTGGGGAGCTTGAGGCCAGTGAAAAGCCCTGTCTTATAAAAAGGTGCCAGTGTCCGTAAGGACCAACACCCAGTGTTGTCCTCTGGCCTCTGCACACGTCCCCGCATACACACCTGTACTCACAGGCATACAAACACACTCACAGACTCACACACATTAAAAATAAATAAAAGGGCTGGAGAGATGGCTTAGCTGTTAAGTGCTTGCCTGTGAAGCCTAAGGACCCTGGTTCAAGGCTCGGTTCCCCAGGTTCCACGTTAGCCAGATGCACAAGGGGGCGCACGCGTCTGGAGTTTGTTTGCAGAGGCTGGAAGCCCTGGCGCGCCCATTCTCTCTCTCTGCCTCTATCTGTCTTTCTCTCTGTGTCTGTCACTCTCAAATAAATAAAAATTAAAAAATAAATAAATAAATAAATAAATAAAAGTATTGTCCACACGTACTTCAAGTCTTGGAAGGGATGTCTCCCTGATCACCATGCAATGAAACTAGCATGTCCCTTACTCACTTTACATACCCAAAACACACTCCAATAGGAGAAAGACACCAGCCTAATTAACACTCGAGAGTTGTTCCACAACACACTGACCACCGCTCTTCAGGACTGAAAAATCGTCAAAGCAAGGAGAGTTCAAGAAATAGTCATGGCTAAGTGGGGCCTACAGAGATCTGATATCTAATAGAGACATGTTGTCTTGAAAGGAAACCTGGAACAGAGGAAGATCATTGAGTGAAAAGTAAGGGAACCTAAATAAATGATGGCTTTCATAATAATAATTCATCACTATTGGCTCATTAATTGTAACAAATGTACCATGCTAATCTAAGGTGTTAATAATAGAGGGAGCTGAGTTCCAGCCATATAAGAACACTCTGAACTATCCAATATTATTGTAAAGTAGTGTTTTTTTTTTTCTTCAAAATAAGTCTTAACTGGATGTGGTGGCACACACCTTTAGCCCCAGCACTCAGAAGGCAGATTTAGGAGGATTGCTATGAGCTCAAGGCCAGCCTGGGACTACAGAGTGAGTTCCAGTTTAGCCTGGGCTAGAGTGAAGGCCTACCTCAAAAAAAAAAAATTAAAATTAAAGTCCTTTAAGTGAATATGGCATGCTGTAATTGCTCTCATGTTACTACCCAAACAGTGAGTGTGTATGTTTGGTGTAAGGAGAGCACACATATTATCATCATAGCTGTTTACAAATAATATCCAGGTTCTGAGGAGGGAAGTGGTTTTCCTAAGGACACACAGCTCCCAAGTGTAAGAGTCTAGGATTCAAACTCAAATTTCCTGGCTTGAAGACAAATGTGCTTCAACAAAGCCAGTGTTCCTATCTCTGAGAAGACAGAGGTGAAGACAACTGATTCAGATTAATAGTCAGAGAGTCCTGAGCAGCTGGCTGTGGAGCAGGTGGGAGACCCAGATCAACAGCCAGAATTGGTTGCAGGGAACAGATAAGTGATCAAGGTCAGAGGCTGGAGAGTCTTAGTGGTGCATGTGTCTGGAGTTCAACCCTGGTGAGCCCATTCTCTCTCTCTCAAGTAAATAAATACATAAAATATCTTTTTAAACAGGGGCCAAAGTCAGTCCTATATGACTATAAGCCTCAATATGAAAAAAATTAATGTACCCATTTCTCTTTCTTATTGACTCCCAAATCTCCATTACTTCCTAAATGTGGAAACGTGGTCCAAAATTCATTTGACATATTATTGGCAGCCCAGGAAAACACAATTAAAGGAAAATCACGCCTTCTCTTTATCTGACTCTATAGGATGTTAGCAATTGCTTGGCTTGGCAGAAAGAAGTCCAGACCCACTCAAGGCAAGCCAGTGGGTATTGAGCAAAGTACTGCTGGTCCACATCTGCCCCTCATGCCTTCCTAAATCCCCTGCTGCCATTGGATCCATCTAGAACCAAATAGAGGACAAGAGGAAGAATTTTCCATGATGAAGCTCAGAAGTTTAGGAAGAAGGTAGTAGCGTCCGTGGGAGACCTAGATGACCAGGCCCTGCCACTACCCATGCAATGAATGGTGCAAGAGAAGAAAGAAAAATGCCAGGCCATGCATGAGCAAAGTATGTTATGGTGTGAGGATTTTAACCCAAGCCAGTTGTTACCCCTGAAGTGAATTATTTTGTTATGTGGGACTCAGTTTCCTCTTCTGGAAGAAAGGAGGTTTAAACAAGGCCAACTGTAAGCAAACTTTCCCTCTGAACTGGAGTGTGCTATGATCTCGTTCCTGATCAATGATAATGGAAAATGGAGTGCGAGCATTCTCAATGTGCAAAGAAGAAAGAAATGAAACAGTAGCTATAGAGCAATTTAGAAACTGAATCAGACACTGAAACAGTGCCTGAAGAAGTCCCTAGTTGCTTCTTCACAAGGAGAAAAAATGATCAAGTAACCATTTAACCCACCAAGGACTATCCAGCACGTGCCCACTGGATTTATCACGCCATGCTGCCCGAGAGCTTAAGGAAAAAAAGGATATTAGGGGCATCAAAAATGTTTAATCGATTGTTTAAGAATTTATAAGATACTATCTCAGCCTGTATAGTCTAATCCAATAATTCAACACATGTCAAGTTGTCTTCTGTGTGCCTTATGTATAAATATTCTGAAATGAGGACATATCGTGTGGGCAGGTATATTTGTACGTGTGCATGTGTGTGCGCACGCATGCACGTGTGCACATTCAACCTGCTTTAGTCCACCTGCTATCTCAATTTGCCTTATTAGGAAAGATGTTCTGGATGAAGTGGGACTCGAGGGTGGGCTTATGTCTCTGGCGTGCTCTAAGGTCCAGTGGGCTGCCTGGCTGTCTCCAGTGAGTATTCTCTGGACCTCGGCCTCAGGCACAGAAGGTCTTGCTCCAGGGTCAAAGGCTCCCGGCCAAACCCTTCTGTTTTGTTCCTTGTGCTGCCCTGTGCTGTGCCTTCCTCTCTCCTTTTTGTCTCTCTCCATGCTGTTGCATGTGCACTTTGTATGACATGTGCACACGTGCACATGCACTTGAGCATGTATGTACACACACATACACACATCAACTATGATCTGCTGTGAAGGGCAACAAATTACTCCTATAATTTTTTTTAAATGTAATCAACCACATTTGATCTAGCCAATACTTTTGTCAGGACAGGCTTTAAAAAAAAAAAAAACAACAGCTTGAAATAAAAGTGGATAAAATATAAATTAAAAAAGAAGAATTGGGTCTGGTTACAATCAATAATCCCAGAATTATTGACACCTCTCCCCATTACACTCTGATACTGCTGCAATCTTGCTGGCAGATTCTCTAAAGGACGCATCTGGGCAAGATGAGATGTCCGTTGTCAAAAGTTATAATTCTATCCAACAGGACTCCCTCAACAGCCACCAGTCTCTGCAGAGTGATACAGTGTCTGAGAGCCACATGACATCACTCTCACAAACCCATTTCGTGTCTCTGCCCTGAGGCCATCTCTGTCCTTAGCAAGCGGGCCATGGTAAGGAAGCTGAACTGGAAGCCATGTGCCCGCTTAGACTTTCTTTCCTTTACTCTTCTAAGCCCCCTCTTAGAGTGCTGCACCCCAGAGCAAAAGGCCTGCTAGAAACAAATGGCTTTTTTGCTCTGAGGAAAAGCTAGAGTTGATCTCCATTTCCTTGTACAAATTCTCCAGATGCTATGGCTGCTCCAGGAATATGTGGCTGGGAGGCAGAGTTCCAAGACGGTTTCTAGAGATTTCCCAAGGAGAGGCCAGGCAGGTCATCAGCTTACATGTGCTAGGAAAATATCTTGTCTGGACTGACTTCTCCAGGAACCCAGGCCTGTTCCAAGGGGGAATCCAGACCTGTCACAAGGCAGAAACATCCCCACTGGCTCTGAAGATAGCACCCAGGTCAGAGAGCTCATTGCTTAATCCCTAGGAGATGATGTGGTCAAATGGGAGCTCGCCCACCTTGACAACAGCCTTCCTTCTTGGAGCCTTAGAACCCTCAGAATGAGATGGTTGACCTGCGTAACCTGAAGGCACCTCTGGTGTGAGTGGCCATTCTTTCTGGCAGTGGGCCAGCAGAGTAGAGGCTATAACTTCATCACATTCAGGCTTCTTAGACCTTGCTATCCAATGCCCCCCATCCTCACCCCTGGAGGAATCCTCCTTCCAAGTGCCCCAAGCCAAAAGGTATTTAAGAGTCTCCCTGTCAGAGCAGGCACAGCCAGAAAATTTGGGTGGACTTTGCCCTCAGGGAAACTCAGATCCAAACCAGAAGCAGGTCCTGCTGGTTCTGATGAAGATTTACAGCCAGGAGTGTGTTTCCCTGGCAATATTGTCTGCCACCTTTATGAGCAGCAATTACATAGCATTTGGTACCTGGAAAGGCAACAGGCACGAGGCGAAACGTGGAAACGCTCTATCACTCTGAGGAGCACAACGCCTTTGGTAATAAATATTGACGTTCATTAAGACAAAGCCAGAATTCAATCTGTGCCGGGGAATTCTCTGCTTCCGGCCTCAAGAATGGCCCTTATTTGCAAGCTGTCCCTAAGGGAATGAGACAGCCTGGCTCACCTTGCTCCCCAAGATACATTTTATTCAACTGACTTGTCCTGGGCAAACGTGTGTCTGACAAGCCAATTTGAAAATGAATTTGGTACATTTTTTTCGTTGATTATTTATTCTGAGAATGAATGCCCATTCCGGTCAAGCTGACAGGTCCCAGAGATGAGAGAGCTCTGTGCTCACCGCTCGCTCTCGCTCAGACACCTCCTCCTACAACACAAGGAAACTGCCCACTGGGTTTCCAGGTTTGGGGGCTTGATGGGACCCTCCATCCTTCCCCACCCAAGACCAGACCATTGATGCCAGGGTATAAGGCCAGTTCTGGAGATAAATGATGTGGTGTGAAAGTTGGGGTGCTCTTGTTGGGTTTGGCTGGGCCAGCATGTCACTCCCACAGACTGGAGCTCTCACAGAGGCACGGGGCCTGAGTGCAGGCTATGAGAGAAAGAGGCTTTCTACAAGCTTTCTCTGCATCTTACTTTTAGAATTTCCAGCATCTTATTCATTACCCTGCCCTGTCAGGATCCCTGGTACATTTCACAAAGGTAACACCTGGGAGGCATATACTCTTAGAGTGCACCTCTGCGGTCCCCCCTCCGGCAGCTCCTCCTGTATAGCCTTTGTGTGAGGCACCCAGGAACCCTGGCATTCTAGCAAAGTCCTGGAAGGCTTTCTGTAAGAACAGGACTCCATAAGGATTTCGAAAACAAGAGAAATTTTAGAAGGATAACATTCCCCAGGAGTAAGTCCATTTATCTCCATGAACAGAGAGAAGAGGGTGTAGTAAGGAGCATGGGCTAGAAAGACTGTGTAGCCTGTGTCTAAAACCCCTGCAAGAGGGATGAGTTGTGCACAACCCTAAGTGTGCTGCTAAGAAAACTGGGCTCAAAATTCACCCAGGGAGAGCCAGGCATGGTGCCTTTAATCCCAGCACTTGGGAGGCAGAGGTAGGAGGATCACCATGAGTTTGAGACCACCCTGAGACTCCATAGTGAATTCCAGGTCAGCCTGGGCTACAGTGAGACCCTACCTTGAAAAACAAAACAAACAAAAATTCACCCAGGGGGTTGATTATGTTGCTTCTTTGGGGCAGTTTTAGACCATGGACCTTTCTTCTCATGTATTCTTGCCTAGAGCCTCGATGTGTAAGACATATCAATGAAAGCTAAGCCCGTTCCAATACGAACAGGTGACAGGCCCAGAGTGTCCTATCCTCTTACTTCTCCTGGAGTCACCTGAGCTTTGGGTTGCAAACACACATACCACCTCTCTAAATTTACCCATGATACTTTCCAGAAGTGATACTCTGGAATGCATTGGTTTTCTACCACTCTTGGTGACTGGTAAATGAGCACACTAAAGATTGGGAACATGGTACTGGAGCGTGACAGGGTAACTTGTGAAGACCAATGCCTGTTGTGCTTTGCAGGGAAGTCCTCCACTTGGCCTGACTATATACCTACTGCCTGACTCATCTCCCAGACACGTAATCTCATTGTTCTAAGATATGTAAGTACCTTGTTTGTTTGTTTGTTTTCCCCCTAGTATTGAACCTGGAGGTATAGAAACTAAGGGGAATATAGGTTCTAAAATCTCTTAACTACAAAACTCTTGCATGTACTTAGGGCCCCTGGGCCACCAGAAACCCAGCCCTAATGCCCATGTTTGTAAGTACCAGGGAAGCCACACAGCCATGAGTGTGAGTGTGCTAAGGGTCATTCATTTCCCAGCTCTGCCATAGGTTAAAATTGCAAAATTCTAAGTCAGAGTTCTGGACAGTCCTGCACCCTGCTAAGAGGGCTAGGGGACACAGGCCAGCAGCCCCTAGGGGATACCAGGTGAACCGAGAGTCATTTCCATATCACCAAGTTTCGAAATTCAAATCAGTATCTCCCCGTGAAAGCCAGAGCTTCTGCTAGCTCATCTTGTCATTATTCCTGCTTGCCAGATGAGAGTGAGGGGAAGTGGCCTTGGACAATTAAGTGTGTAGCCTAGGGTCACAGAGCAAGTCAACACAGGCCCACGGAAAGCCTCGAGTCCTCCTGCCAGATGCAGGCAGCAAGTGGGCAACCTGCCCTCGGGCTCCTGCCTCAGTGCACCTTCATCTTGCCTGGCTCGGCAGCCAGGGCCGGCTCTTCCTTTCCTCCCACATGCCTCAGCCAACACATTACCAACCTGATCTAAGCCTCACCTGCCACCCCAGCTGGGGCCTCTGGAGAGCAGGAGTCATCCACAGGGGGCTTGGGGGTGGCTGTCACAAAGCACACCAGAGAGGAGAGGAAAGGCTTGGAGCTCAGCTCCCATTTTATCTCTCAGCCAGCTAATGAATAGGAGTGACAGCTGTACATCTGGCTAGCCTAACAAAGAGGTTGTTGGCCAAATGGATGGAGTGCGGTTGGCCATCTAATGGCTTTGAGTTGACCCCCACCACTATCACTGATGCCACCCTTCCTTTCTTCAGAGCACTGCCTCGCTGCTATGTCAGTTATGTCATCCTAATGAGATGTCAATCATCCCTGTCAGCAGCAGGGGGCAAGTGCCGTCCACGTCCAGCCGATCATTGTTCCTCATGTCCCTGGGCACATGTGGTCATGGAACTATGCAATAACCATCAGAGTGCTTTCCTGGAATTATTCCTATTTGTGTGGTGGGTGAGACCATAGACCTGAACCTTCCCTGGCATCTGAGAAGTCTATGCAGAAGGACCCAATGACAGCAAGCCAAGAGAGACAGAACATGGACACAGGGACACAGAACCCTGGTGGTGCCATCTGAGTCTCTTAATGCAATAGAAGTGTAGCTCCCCAGTTTACACATATGGATACAGTCTTAGTTTTGCAGAAGATAGTTCAAATGGGGTGTTTTTTTGGTGTTATTTGCAACCAAACAGACCTGATGAATATCAAGGAATAGCTACAGAGACAACTTTCAGACATAAAACGGACTGTTGGAACTGGCATCGAACTCAGGGCACAGATATAAAGGGAATCAGGCCAGAAGGACAGCAGGCAGAAGGCCTAGAGAACACTAATTCTGGACTGTGTTTTTCCATTAGTTGAGTGATGGAATTTCATGGTCAATGAGATTTAACCAAAGGCCAATTAGCTCTTCAGTGTCCTTTCCTGCCATGTGGAAGAGGAGGAGGAAGCAAGCAGGGCTGGGAAGGAGCTAGCAATGGAAGGGACTAGTAGAGCTCAGGCAATAAAATTCAAAAAAGAGAGATAAAAATGCCAAAAATTGAATTGATGACTTCTAATCTAATATGGCACCTGATAAGTGGAACTGCAACAACATTCCCCTTGCTCATTGGATTAGTCCACTCTCTAATGCTGCAACAAGAATACTGGAGGCAATTAGCATGTAAAGAGAAAGTGTTTATTTTGCTTCACAGTTTTGGAGGTTCCAATTCATGATTCCTTAACCTCACAATATTGAGCCTCTAGCAAGACAGCACTTTGTGTCAAAGCCAATCACTCATCTCAGGAGCCAGGAAGCAGATACAATATAGGAAGACATTGGAGTTTCACAACCCCATTCAGGGCATGCCTCCAGTGACCTGGGAAACTCATACTAGGCTCCATCTCCCAAAGGTTGCATCATCTTCCAGCAGCACCACCCTAAACATGAGGTCTTAGCACTTATAGATCTTTGGGGGACACTCATCCCAATCACAGCCCTCATTTAAAGTCTCTTTGGGGCTGGAGGGTTGCCTTAGCAGTTAAGGCATTTGCCTGCAAAGCCAAAGACCCAGGTTCAATTCCTCAAGACCCACATTAGCCAGATGCACAAGGGGGTGCACATGTCTGGAGTTCTTCTGCACTGACTGGAGGCCCTGGCACATCCATTCTCTCGGTCGCTCTCTCTGTCTCTCTCTCTGTCTGTCTGTCTCTCTTTCTCCCTCTTTCTCTATGAACTAAATAAATAAGTAACATCCTCTCTCCCAGGCCAATCATGAGGATGAAATCATGAGATCCCAGTGTGAGCTGAGCTCTGTTCTCTGTATGCCTGCAGCCCACAGCACAGTCCTCAGAACCCTCTTCCTTCTGATGTTTCTCATGTGTACATGTCCTAACTCACTCTGCACATTCCCCTGCCACTCTTGCCCCTCATATAGGTCATTCTTCCCCTAAGATGCGAGTGTGAACACTACTTGAGATCATTTGTGAAGTATCCCACAATCTATTCCAGCCTACATTCCTACAGAGGCCCTTACCTCCTAGATCAGATCCCATTAGCCCTGAACCCTTTTGTTAGTCCCAGAGAAGCACTCTGATTGTCCAGACATAATCCCATGACCATCCTTGACCCAACTGCTATGGCCAGATGCTGAATGAATGATACCTGCATCCTATTGACATCTCCTTAGAATCACATGCAGGACTAAAATGAGAAACAGTTCTTAAAAGAGAGATGGATGGGCTGGAGAGATGGCTTAGTGGTTAAGCGCTTGCCTGTGAAACCCAAGGACCCCGGTTCGAGGCTCGATTCCCCAGGACCCACGTTAGCCAGATGCACAAAGGGGCGCATGCATCTGGAGTTCGTTTGCAGTGGCTGGAAGCCCTGGCACACCCATTCTCTCCCTCTCTCTCTCTCTCTCTCTCTCTCTCTCTCTCTCTCTCTCTCTCTCTCTCTCTCCCTCTCTCTCCCTCTTTCTCTGACTGTCACCCTCAAATAAATAAATAATAAACAATAAAATTTAAAAGAGAGATGGAGTAGGTGATATGTAGGAGTCAGTTCAAAGCCATAGATTTCCAACTATACTACATCCCGTAGACAAGTGTCATGGCCTTCTCTTGACCACACACCATGGCCCCATAGTGCAGTGAGACCCTGCTGGCTTAGGCTCAAGGGTCAGAGAAAACAATGATTTTTTCCCCCTTCACCCTGCACATCAGGTCACTGTGGTCTGAAATGTCTTCGTTATTGGTGTCACAAGCATTCTTCTCCAGCTCTCTTATTCTTCACTGGGACTTCCTCCAGGCTGTATTTTCTTGGAACTAGACTTTGCAATGGCCGCTCTTTCGCTCTATTCCAACATTTTATTCCACAAGTATTTATAAGGTGTCCTTTATGTACTGAACTCTGTACAGTCTTCCTACCCTCTAATCTATTCTATACACCACAGCCAAATTAATCCTCCTCAAGCACTGCTTTGATCACATCAGGCTGGGGTTCTAAAGTCTTCAATGGTTCCCTGATGCCTACTAAGGGTAGCTCACACTCATCAATCTGTTATTCAAAACCCTTCATAATTTGTCCCTAACCTACCTTTCTGGCCTCATCTCCTACTATTTCTTTGACACAGCCTTTACACTCCAGCCAGTCTGATCTATTTGCTTTTCATTGAACAAGCACTGCACTTTTCCACCTCTGGGTTTTGCCTTGTCTATTTCCTCTGCCTGACAGGGCTCCCAGCTTATCCCGTGTCTGCCCTTACTCATGTCTCAGAGCTCAGCTCAAACACCACCACCACCTTCTCTTGATATGCCTGCCAGAAGTGATTGCTATCACTTTAGACTCTGGTAATCCTTTGTTTGGGGCACTTGTGTGATACCCAGCAATGACGCCTTGCACTGCGGATCGATGGCCCACATTAAGCTTCCCCATCACAACAGTTCTTACCTGAAACACGTGCATCGGAATCCCAAGGGTGCTTGTTCATAATGCAGGCTCTGGAGCTCTGCTCAGGGAATCTCACTTTCAGCACACATGCATGGATTCTAAATGGTAGCTTTATGCATCCTGACCCAAGCAGCAGTCCATGGAAAGTGAGTGCCATGATTCCAGGGACCACTTCTTACATAGCTTCATGACCAATATAACACCTAGAAATGAAAGTTGGAAGGTAGCTCCAAGCTCACTACATTGAAACTTGAATATCCTCCCACATCCCCAAGACAATAAAATTTGCTCAACTTTCCTATGGATATGTGAGGAAAGCATGCCTTAGTACTTAGTCTGAAAGCACCTGTTCTCCTGTATTAAGAGAACCAAGATCAAGGCACGGAGCAGAAATTTTCCCCAGACTTGGCACCACAAAACATTGTCATTTGGGGGCCAGGGAGATGGCACTGTGGATAAGACATCTGTGTAAGAACTTAAGTTCAGATGAATGCCCAGATCTCACAAAAAAAATCAGGACACTATGGCAGGCATCTGTCATGCTGGCACATCTATGGAAAGAAGGGAAGAGAAGATAGAGAATTTACCAGAAGCCAGCTATAAAAAAGAAAGAGTGGGCTGGAGAGATGGCTTAGCAGTTAAGCGCTTGCCTGTGAAGCCTAAGGACCCTGGTTCGAGGCTTGGTTCCCCAGGTCCCACGTTAGCCAGATGCACAAGGGGGCGCACGCGTCTGGAGTTCGTTTGCAGAGGCTGGAAGCCCTGGTGCGCCCATTCTCTCTCTCTCCCTCTATCTGTCTTTCTCTCTGTGTCTGTTGCTCTCAAATAAATAAATAAATAATGAACAAAAAATATTTAAAAAAAAAAAGAGAGAAAGAGTGAGAGATCCTACCTCAAATAAGATGGGAGGCAAGGACTGACACTTGAAGCTGTCCTCCAACCTCTATGCACATGTCGAAGTTCACGTGTTCATACACACACACATGAACACGTCCACACACACACCCTGAAAGTTATCATTTTCATGAACAATTAGATTTATTTTTGTCCCCCAAACACAGATCTTTGCAACTGATCTCATATCCCATTTTTTGACTACAGATAGCCCATAGTGACACCCTTCAGCTCCCACAGCAGGTAGCGAGGGCTCTGTGACGTCCGCGGTGCTTTCTAGTGCTGTCTGTGCTCCAGCAACAACTCCTAGCCTTCTTTGCCCCTTGATGCTTTCTAATTTTTATTTGGAGTCAATTTTGTTAGCTACAATATCTGTATTTTTGCAAATGGTCTAAACTCTTTTTTATAAAAGAGGCAGACAGTTATAAATAAATTAGGTAAAGTTGCCACCTAATAAATGGGCAAATATTTTCTTTTATTCTGAGGAGAGAAATTAGTGCAGAAAATGAGTCCTCAGATCAGCAATTCTGATGAAATCTGGGCCAGAAGGAACAGATGGAGGAAGTGATTCTCTGAGGTCAGAGTTAGAAAAAAATTAGAACTTGGAGAGAAAACATGGATTCAGAAAGGATGATGAAGTTTTAGAACAGGAAGAGATGAGAGTGATTTTAGGGTATGATAATAAAAGGCAAAATGCAAGAAAAACTTTTAGAGCAAAATAGGTAGTTACCACAGGGCCAGTTTCAGGGAACTAAGCTTGGGGTCTTTACATGCAGGGAACATAGATTCTATTTGAGTACAGAGGACCCCAATAGTAGCTCTATATAAGAATGTACTCAGAGACCAGAGAGAAGGGGCTTTCCCATGGTCAAGGAAAGTCAAGTCAAGCCAGACTTAGAGCTGAAAGCCAGTGTAGCCTAGATGGAGGTAATTAGCAAACAGAAGCATCTGCAGTATGTATGCAGCCACACTGAAGGAACTGAATAATGTGAGGCTACAAACCCGTAACCTACCTAGGCACACACCTTTGCTACATCAAGCCCTTCTCGGTATAGAAATAAACCGCCCAGTACAGGTAGTACAGGAGAGGTAGAAAGCAGAAGAGAGACAGTTAGAAGAGAAAGTTGTCCTCTGAGAGACAAACAGTCACACAGAGAATGGGTAGGCCAGTGAGCTGCAGGCCCACTAACTCTCATGCAAATCAAACTCCAGGATGACACAACTTGAGATGACAATGCTTTGAAGGGCACTCCAGATGGCAATGGTATTGGTTAAAGATCTAGAGTACCATAGCATCACCTAACTTGGGAAAAGAGAAAGGTGTTTATTGGGTGGTTTTTCACTTATTCATTCAACAGTTATTGAATATTTAATGATTTCTGAGCACTGCGTTGGAGAATGGAGATAAAAAGAATACCAACACACACTTATTGTCCTTAAGGAGCTCTGGGAGGAGATCAATATGTGAATAAGGCATTACAGTATGAGGCATGATTAATGCTATAGGTAAGGTTCATGTAGAATGCTACATTCTAAATAGGAGCACAGAATGCAGCAATGAACTCTGCCTTGGGGAGATATTTGACCAAGATATTGAAGAATGAGTAGGAGTTTCCCAAGCAGAACAGCATAGGTCTTAGAAAACTGGGTATATTTTTGCAACCCTAGAAGTTTAAGGGTCATTAGAATAGAGGTCATAGAATAAAAATAACAAGATACATGGTTAAATGTTTGGAACTAGCTCTGAAGACTCCAAATGTGTCATCTTTTGTCCTTTAAGCAGAGCTTTAGCCTCAAACACATTAAATAAATAAATAAATAAGGAGTTTGGGAGATGGCCCAGTGGGTAAGACGTTTGCCCAGAGTTTAGATCCCACAACTCATGTAAATGTTGGTGAGTGTGGTGACCTGTCTACGATCTCAGTACAGGGATCCAGAGACAAGGGACCCCTGAGGCATGCTGGCTATCTAGGCTAGCCGAATTGGCAAGTGAAAGCGCCAGACTGAGGAAACACCAGGGATCGTGATCAAGGAAGACACCCACCTGATGTCCACCACTAGGCTCCATGTGCGTTCACACATACATTTGCACCTACCCACAAATGTGCCCACGTAGGAACATGCATACACATAGGCAAACATGCAATCGATCAATCAATAAATTACCTTTGCAGAAATTAACACCAAATGCAAGGAAATGTCTAGGATTCTAATATCTAATAGGGATCCACCTTCAAATTACCACCACAGGAGCCAGCTTCTTATGCTTTAAGGTTCCATGTAGGAGGAACTTCCAGGGCTGTGCAAACCAGAGCCACGCATTATGAAGAAGAATTTTCCCAAGCCACACATTAAATCCAAGGCTGTCCAACCTATGGTGTGGGATGTGAGACTATATCTATACATTTATTTTAGGTGACGCTAAGCTATCCTGGGCTCCATATTGTCCATAGGACATAGGCTGAACACATTTGGATGATAATGCCTAGCTAAAAAGATAACATTGAAACTAGGAGAGGCTATGAGTTGGTATAGCATATGCTCCATGGTGCCTGGCTGGGGGCCAGCATGAGTTGAAATGTTCCCCATCTCTGAAGACCTGGTGAGGGCCCTCGATCCCAGGGCCCACAGCAGCAAGAGTGAATTCGCATGCCAGGGAAAACTGAGAGGCCGTACTTCTTCCTTCGAATCAAGTTGTTATTGTTCAAATGCATTATTAATGATCAAGGCTGCAATCATTTATAACATGGTCATCACAAAAGCAGCTGTTACCATTTACACACGGCTCTCCGTGAGTTTGTTATTAAGGTAATATTTTACCATGCATGCAACTCGCTCAGGGGCTGCATGCCTAATGCTTGGCATGAACCGACCCCCCCCCCACACACTCCCTTCTTAGAAGTAATCACTCCTTCCCTTCCTTTAGAGCGATGCCAAATGCCAAAGCAAGGGGAGCGGGGGAGGGGGAAGAGGAAAACACAGAGCCATGAAAAATGGAAGCAGAAACACAGGCTATATTTCCTCCCATCCTTTTTTTCTCCTTTGCCATTTTTTCCTGTTGAATAAAAAATAAAAATGCTGAAAAACCTCAGGAGCCTTGTAACTTTCCAATTTTTATTTAAAAATAAACCTGCTGCCATGGTTGTCGCTGCTTTTATGCATGGAACATAGGCTCCGGCCCCACCATCCAATATTTATGTACAAAAAGGTAAGTGCTCTAAAGAGAAAAAATAAATCAGGTTGCATCTCACAAAAGGTGTAGGGAATCCACCATGAAAGAGAATTTGGCAGCCAGGGTATCCTTCGAGGACCCACTAGCCACAGATGAGGGGTGCAGATGCAGAGACGCGCAAGAGCATGTACACCCTACTCTTCTGGTAACTTCTCAACTTCGCATCTCTAAGTTGCGACCTCTTCAAGACAGTTTATATAAAGCAGGGAAGGCAAAATGATGTCTCAGAAACAGGAATCAGACCCGCCTCTTCCTTTCTCAGTTTGGGCAAACCTCCCGAGCTTTCCCTGACCAACAGAGTGAGCCCGGAAATCTGCACCAAGGGCTTTACAAACACAACTGGCCCAGGGTAGTTGAGAAAAAAAACCCTTGAGAAATCCCTGGCACGAGGGGCAAAATGGGACCTTGAAATGATGGGTTCAACTGGAGCTTTCACTCAGTCCCTGAGAAGGGACCTCCTCTCACTGCTAGCCAAGAAAATCCTAGGGCCATGCCTCCACGTTGGTGATGGAGGGCACAGTGAAAGAACTGAACATCCTACAATCAGTGGGAAAGGTATTAGAGTCCCGTGTTATGCTGAGCAGTGAAAGGAAACAAAACGCATGGCAAGTGAGCCTCATCTGTCCTGAGCAATCACAGAAAGTGGATGCAGAAGTGCTGCGTAACTTTCAAGCAGGAGGGTGAGTTAAAGGCTAACTTGGCAAAGAAGACAAGATGAACACTTACAGAAACAGAAGAATATGCGAGAGTCTTGAGGCAAGGGGAAGTACAGATTAAGGAAGTGAGGGAAGGCCATATGTTGAAGCTCAGAAAATAAGGAGAGAATAATTCCAGAAAAGACAAGGGAGAGCTGGATGTGGAGTCATGCAGCTATAATCCAAGCAATCAAGAGGGCATGGTATTGGGATTATAAATTCAAGGATAGTGTGGACTATGTATGGAGAATCTATCTCAAAAAAAAAAAAAAATTGCCAAACAAATGGCCACCATGTAGGGCCTTAGAAATCCAGGAGCAGTGGAAAACCAATGTATAGCTTCAGGGAAGACGTACTGACCAGGTATGACTTGTACAGTACGGAGAACAACTGGAGGGGTGGTGTGTATGAAGTGAGTTAGGAAGCTGTCACTGGCAGAAGTCCATGGTACTTTGGTCTATGATGGTGGCAGTGACTGAAGGCTAAGGAAGAGAGCCAAGAAGTCATTAGGAAGCAAACTCAACAAGGGCTTGGTGAGCAACTGGAGTAAGGGGGCAGAGAGAAAAGGCACCCTCTGGGTTTCCTGCTGAGACAAATGGAATTATGGCTCTTCTATACTTGGAGAAAGGAACAGTGGAAGGAGGCCAGAGCTGAGAGTGAAAACAGTTGATTCAATTTTGCAAATGTTGGGTTGGAGGCAGCTGCAGTCAACAAAGAGGATATTGAAGGTACACTGCTGGAAATCCAGCTCTGGAATACATTGGAGAGGGCTGGACTGGAGACAAATGAGAAAGCCTTTAGCATATGGGTAGTATTTGAGAGCAGGCACTGGGGTGAGATCACCTTTGGAGGGGCTGTGGAATAAGAACAAATGAGGGTCAAGTCCTGAGAAACTCCAATGCACAAATGTCAGGCAGCAGAGGAGGAAGTAGAGCCTGCAGAAGAAGCTGGGAAGATGCCTCCTGGGTGTGAGAAGGAATCCAGAGAGCATAACGTCACAGTGGAGAGAAGGAACGCAGTTCACCTAGAGACATGGTGAGGGCAGAGTATCACTGAGAGGCCAAGATAAATGAGGATAAAAATGTTCATTAGATACAGCAACATCAAGGTCATATCCACTGTGGTATTAAAAGGGGCTAATGAAAGTAAGGCACCCAGCACTGTGATTTGCATGTAGTCTTCCCCCAGTAATGTTAGTAAGTTATTTCTTTAAAATCTTCAAGACAGCCGAACATGGTGGCACACACCTTTAATCCCAGCACTCAGGAGGCAGAGGTAGGAGGATCACTATGAACCTGGGCCAGTCTGAGACTACAGAGTGAATTCCAGGTCAGCCCGGTCTAGAATGAGACCTTACCTAGACAAAACAAGAAGAATCAATAAATAAATCTACACATCTGGTGCACATCTGTAATCTCAACACTCAGGAAGGCAGAAGTAGAAGGATTAGAAGTTTAATGTCATCCTCAACTACAGAGTGAATTCAAGGCCAGTCTATATTATATGAGACCCTGTTGCAAAAAAAAAAAAGCAACCAAATGAAAAAATAAATAGTTTACAATAGCCTAATAGTCTCATTCTATTGAAGAAGGAAAAAGGAGACATGAGATAACATTTTTTTTCTTTATTAGTTTTACATACTCAGTGTGTATACAGCCATGTTGGTACCATTGTTGGCTTACTCCCTGTCTTCCCCCTCTCCGAAGGGACCCTCCTCATTGGGACTGTGGGTCGTGCATTGTGGGGGTAGCCATCAGTTACAGAGAAGAGGAAATGACTCTGTGCATAATGTCCCAATTTGTGGCTCTAACAATCTTTCCGCCCCCTTTTCCACAAATTTCCCTGAGCCATGTTGGGTTCATTTTAGGTCTACTTTGGTGTGATGAGGTCTTGGGAACCTCTGTGTCTCTAGATATCTGGTTTGGTAGGAGTTGAGAGTTCTCTGTGCCTATCTCCTTCACCCTTCTGCTGGTACCAGGTTCACCAAGAAAGCAGCACTCTTGCTCATTTCCCCAATTACTCTATTGTTTCAGCTGGGGCCTTGATGAGGTGTGATAGGCTGATCCTCTCCTCAGCTTCTGCATCCATCAGAAAAAAGAGAAGCAGTTCTCCAACAGAGAAATCAGCACTGGATAAATGGGATAACCATTGTTAGTTTAAAGGGAATTTAATTGGTGTACGCCTTCTTGTAGCCCAAGAATGGTGGGCTTGATAATGGAGAGTAGGCTTGTTTTTGGATATGGTTCTGACTTGTTTCCCAGTTCCAGCTATAGGTTCCATTACACTGAGCAGTTCCATTAGCCAATTCAAAAGCAGTTGGTTACCCACCATGGCTGTGTGCCATTATTGCACTTGGGTGAGCATCACAGCAAGTCATTTTCTGCTGAGTAGCTTAGACCATGAGTTGCTTGGAAAGATGTTGGTCATTTTCCCCCAGTCACTCATGTAGCACCTTCTGGCACTAGACACACTGTCTAGAGACTTACTGTCTTCCCGATTCCAGCCAGGTCACTCCATTTCTGTACCAACAGCATACATATGGTGTCTTCTTCTGCAATATGGTCTTACCATTAACCTTTGGTGGGTAATCAAGTGGTGAGCTAACATTTTAACAAGAGAGTTTAAGATTAAATAGAGAGAACTTCCCAGAGGAAAAGCCAAATGCAGAACATCCATAAAGTTTGCGAAAGATGAGAGAATGCCAGATCAAATCAGGACCAGCATGAACTGCTGTGTGTCTGGGATAGGTCTACTGCAACCCTTCATGGAGGCAGGAGACCTGTCGCAATCATCAGGGTTGGACATTTCTATTCTGGGTGGCCCATCTTGCTTGCCCTGCCCTGGAGGAGACAGATGATGGCTACCCTAAGAACAGCCTGGGCAGCTCAGGTTAACATGAACCAAACCATCCAGCAGAAAGCACCCAGAGGGCAAACACTGAAAAATATGCTTGCAGGGCCAGCTGAGCGGCCAGGATGACAATGTAATGCCCGGCCTCGGGTCAGTAATGGGGAGGTATTAGTCATCTCTTCAGACCTCAGCTCCATTATTTTTGCCGGAAATGTGAGAACAGCTCTCACTAATAACGTGTGGAATCACTTCCAACTATTTGCCTTTCAAGTCAGCCTCCTCAGGTCGGGTGACATATCTCGTTTAACAGGGGTGCCATTAGAGGGAAGATTTAACGTGCGGCTAAAAGCATTTGTAGCAGGAGCTGTGGGTGGGTTCCTTTTTAAGCTTCTGTGACTGGTAACTTGCATCTTTTCCCTCCGTGCTGTTGAGTTTTGTTAGTGAAGCCTTTTTCTTCTCTCAAGGAGGTTGGTCATTAACTCTCCCCTGTCCAGAACATCCCCTCGCATGGACAGGGCAGGTCCAGGGCTGATTCAGAAAGCTCTCCTGTGCCAGCAAGAGAGTGTCTAAGGCTTAGCAGATGGATGGGATGACCCTAACATCTTACTGTCCTCACATAGGGCCCTTCACCCTGCGGGGGTCACCTGGTGTCTCCTTACACTGATGTCTTGTAGAAATAACTATAGTATAGCCACAGATTCACCAGTCCATGGAATTTATATATCTACCAACAATATGAATTCCACTTACTCCCCTGTCTTGAGACGGTCAGTAGCCATACCAGGTGAAGTGGAAGAAGATTCTAGAAGGGGAACTTGTCACTGAACCTCCTTTTTGTGACTAAGACTTGATTTGGTTTTTTTTTTTTTTTTTGTTTTGTTTTTTTTTTTTTTTTTTTAACTTAAGGCTGGGACTCTTCAAGGCCCTGATTGAGCTTCCTAAATCTTTGTCCCAGAGTCAGTATCCCACTGTCTCAGCATCTCCACCTATCAAATAAAAGGCTTCAGTCACACATACTGAGCTTGCAGCTTGGTCTATGGGAGGGATTCAGGAAGCATGGATCAGTTTTACCTTTTTATGGACACTAGTTACAAGTGATGGAAACCTCAACCAAAGAGTGTAAATGAGGAAGGAATTCATCAGCACGTATAATCAACAAATGTAGATATAAGCATAGCTTTGGGCACATGGAAGGTGGATTAAAAAAAAAAAAAACTGCCGGTTGTGGTGGCGCACGCCTTCAATCCCAGCACTCAGGAGGCAGAGGTAGGAGGATCACCATGAGTTCAAGAGGCCACCCTGAGACTACATAGTGAATTCCAGGTCAGCCTGAGCCAGAGTGAGACCCTACCTCAAAAAACAAAAAACAAAACAATACAAAAACTGTCCCCATGGGAATATTCTCAACCTGTAAATAAATAAATAAATCTGTCTTCAGACCAGTTTCCTTTCTCACTGTCCCTTAGCTGGATGTCATAGGTCTTGGTTCAGTGTCATACAAAGCTTGGTCACAGCAAGTTTCCAACAGCTGCATCAAGATGGCATATGTGGTACAGACCCTCTCTCTCCCCTGCCGTGACTCACTCAGGCAGTAGGCCAGATGCTGACTGGGTGAGCTGGTCATGTGCTCCACCTGAAACAATCACACTCCAAGAGCCTGGACTGTGATGACTGCTTTACTCCTGCATCTTAAACTCTATCTGAAGGTGAAGCTTCAAGAGAAACTTGTAGGACCTGGGAGGTGGCTCAGTGGACAAAGCACTGGCTGTGCAAGCACTGATACTCAAGTCTGAAAGCCCAGCATTCGTGGGAAAAGCTGGACACTGTGGCAGGCATTTGTAACCCCAAAGTGACAAGGGAGGCAGGGACAGGAGAATCTTCCAGATGTCCAGGGGCATCTAGCCTGGCGGAAGCAGCAGTAAACAATGTGACACCCTGTCACAAAGAAAGTAGAAAGTAAGAACCAACACTTGGTATTGTCCTCTGACCCTGTCACAGTGAGCATGTGCATTCCATTCACGCACACACACACACATCACACACTAAATAAATAAAGAAAGAAAGAATAAAAGAAGAAGAAAAAGAAAGAAAGGCCAACTCTTGATTTTGGGAGGCTGGACATATGTGTTAGCATTTAAGGAATGCCTGCAAAACCAAAAGACCCAGGTATGAGTCCCCGGGACCAATGTAAGCCAGATGCACAATGTGATACATGTGTCTGGAGTTTGTTTGCATTGGCTAGAGGGCCTGGTGTGCCCATTCTCTCTCTCTCTCAAATAAAATAAAATAAAATAAAATTTAAAATATTTTAAATTTTAATAATAGAAAGAAATTTATAATACCTTTACCATAAATAAGTAGTCAGTGAGGAAGTTAAATACCTAGACATAGAAATATTCATTATAAATAATTTCCTATCTAAATCCATGTGCAACACAAGGGTTATTTGGTAGTGATGTGTAATAAAAACTTAAGAGAAGTTCAATACAGTGAAATCTCCCCAAAAACATTTCATCAAAATACCTATTTCTTCACTTACCTGTTATCAGGGTTATTGCTATAGAGCTTGGCCTTTTCCACTGGTCAAAGGCTGGATCTTACATTCACCTCTACATCCTACAGAGCGCCAGCCCCATCGTGGGAATGTCTGGGCTTCCAGACTCAGTTCTGTTTCTCATCCCCTATGCCCTGAACACTTCATCCACCAGGAGTAAGGCTGACGGAGTGGACTAAATGAAGACTAAGGTAAGAAATTCCCTGACGGTCCCTCTTGTGCTAACATCTGCCTCTGTTACAGCTCTGCTCATGTTTTCTTCCTAGGCTGTTTACTGGTTCCCCACAAAGTCAATCTCTGGGAACTTGGGGTCCTTGCCATCTTTATTCTTCTTGGTGCCTAGAACAGTAGCTGATGCAAGAAGAACATCCAGGTAAGTGGGGTGGCGCCCCTCAATCTCATTCATATTCATCCCCACAGTCTTCAAAAAGAGCCCCACCCATGAGAGCGAGAGGGAGGGAGAGGCGAGCACGGAAGGGGCAGGACAGTCAGAGCCACAAGCAAAGCACTGCGTGGAAGGACCAGTCCAGCCCACTGTTCACGCTTCTCCATCAGGACCGCGCAGACAGAAAGATGACACGGGGAGATTGACATTGAGTTAGTGGGCTGGTGGGTATTCAGCTTGATTTATGAGGAGTAGTCATTTACTCAGGGAAAAAGGAAGACAATGTGACAATGTTAGTAGAAGCTGGCAACACTCTAAAGGCAGGTAAGCAATACAGGCATGGCTGCAGACTATACTCCTTAGCAAAACATGATCCTGGTAGCTTCAGGAAGCCTAGAGGAACGTGGGAGTTGGAAAGGCCCGTGGAAGAGACCCATTACCTCAGTTGGGTAAGAATGCAGATCTGGGGCTGGGAAGTTACTGAGGAAAGCCAGGCAAAGACCCATCAGTGTGAGTGGGAAGGATGTTAACTGCAATCACGGACCCACCCTGTACTCTGTAGACAGACATCCAGGAGCAGCATTTTCCCTATCAGTAAGAAGAGGAGTCAATGGGCTGGAGAGATGGCTTAGCAGTTAAGCGCTTGCCTGTGAAGCTTAAAGACCCCGATTCAAGGCTCAGTTCCCCAGGACCCACATTAGCCAGATGCACAAGGGGGCGCACGCATCTGGAGTTCGTTTGCAGTGGCTGGAGGCCCTGACGCGCCCATTCTCTCTTTATATATATCTGCCTCTTTCTCTGTCTGTCGCTCTCAAATAAATAAGTAAAAATAAACACACAATTTTTTTTTTTTTTTAAAAAGAAGAGGAGTCAATACCTCAGAACCCAGTTAAGGCAAGCCCTGTCATGATGCAAGGTTAAGCTTGTGGAAGAAGATTTCAGTGACCATGCCTGCTGCCCGGCTGTGTGGGGAAGGCAAGACTGGCAGGCTGGGCCACAGGAGCAGACATTCCCGGCAGATTCCAGATTCAGTGCAGAGGCTGAGCCACTGCCAGCCCCATCTGACCTCAGGGATCCCCCTCACCAAGCAGTAGCAAGAACAGAAGGTTCCAGCACTTCCTCAGCTTCAGCTCTGCAAACGAAACTCCAGTTTCAAGAGGTTACCCCACAACCCCACAAGGAGGTGGTGGGCCTCTTCCAAAGGGCAGAGCAGGCAAGTGGGCTGAGACCAAAGGAAAGGCAAGAGGCTAGCAGCTGTTGATGGGTTTGGCAGCAACTCTAAAGAACAGCCTTTCAGTCGCCTGGATTCTCTGAACCTTCAAAAGCACTGGCGGCCTCCCACCTGCCCTGCTAATAGGGCAGAGCCGCTGGGGCTGTGACCCTCGTCTTTCTGCCAATGGCCTGATGCTCTGAAGCTCCCTTCAGCAGCAACCAGGGGACCAAGGGCCATCCTAATTCAGGAGCACTGTTCCCTGGAAGGTTTTCTCAGTACCTGCTATGTGCAGAGCCTCCGTCCCCTCTCTTGCCTGTTTCCTGCGGCCCCCACTAGGTTGCTCAGTCCTTCACTGGTTAGTGGCTTGGGCTGCAGCATCTATACAATGTGGGGAGAGGGGCTGGAGCGGGTATGGGCAGCATGTGATTGGCAAAAGGAGGGAACAAGAGAAAGGGGCTGGAGAGATGGCTTAGTGGTTAAGGCGCTTGCCTGTAAAGCTAAAGGACCCAGGTTCAATTCCCCAGGACCCATGTAAGCCAGATGCACAAGGCAACACAAGTGTCTGGAGTTCTTTTGCAGTGGCTAGCGGCCCTAGCGCACCCACTTTCTCTCTCAATCTCTCTCCATTTGCCTCTCTCTCTCAAATAAATAAAATGAAATAAAAACTTTTTTAAAAGAGAGAAAGAGAAAGAAAGAAAGCCCATGGTCTGGCCTTCCTTTAAAGTCCTGAGTCTTGAGCTTCCCTCTTGTGCCCTGGCAAGGGCAGCATGGGATGTGAGCCTGACCTCCACTGAGCACATGTTCATATTCTCTCTCCCTCTTCCCCACTCTCTCTCCCACCTTCCTCCTCCCTTTGTCTCCCTAAATACCAGGGAGGAAACTGGAGCTGAAATGCAGGCTTGGGCCCTGGTTTCTTTGGGGTTTGATACTTGAGAAACAGAAGGGACTCCACTGCCAGGCAGCAGAAGCCGAGGCACTCCGGCCAGCCTTCCCCTCCGAAGCTCCCTGGGAGGACACCAGCAAATGACTCTGAAGGTGTTGTGGTCAGAGTGCAGCAGCCGAAATGACCAGCATGAGGGTGGAGGTGCTCAGACCCAGGGGCCGGCTGTCCCCTGGCTCTTCCACAGGGAAGAAAGCGCTAGGAGACCCCAGCCAGCAGGAAGTGATCAGCAGGGCTCGTTCCTCTGCCACAGTAGGCAGCTGGGCCTTGCTGTAAATCACCAGGCTGGCGCCAGCCTGCCCGTGCCCTGCAACTGCTCTGGAACCTGTCAGACACTGATGGTCCTCCTCAGATGGGGCATGCAGGCCTTTGCCCCCTAGATCTTGGTCCCCACTCTCCAGCTGCGACTGCTTCTCCAGGGTAACAAACACCCAGGGAGAGTGGCAGCCATCTCTTCTGAAGCCTTCACTGGAGGAGGAAAGAGTGGGGAGGCTCCTTCCCATCCCCCGCCTGCCCGGCTACCGCCCCTCCCTTCCTCAGTTGTCCCTGACCCTCCACCAACCCAGGTGAACTTAGGCCTTTGCTCAGGGTCTGTGCCACCCTCCCCACCCTAGACCACTTGAGGAAGTGGCAGGGCAAGCCTGCTGCTGCAGAGAAACAGGCAGAGCAGATGCCAGGCTGGAGCTGGACCTGCAGCCTGCTCCAAGCCGGGAGGAGAGCGACCCTGACTCCTAGCAGGTGTCCCCATGAGCCACCTGCCCCTATCACTGAAAAGGTCACCAGGTGTCAGAAGGTAAAAGGCTCAGCTCTCCTCCCTCCACTGCCCATCACAGGACCCCAGCCTGCCCATCCAGCTGAATGGTAGCTGTGGCAGTCAGCACACGTTGATGGACTTCCAAGCCACACACAGTTATGGGAGGAAGGGAATTTATTTGAGGCTTGCAGATCCAGGGGAAGTTCCATAATGGTGGAAGAAGCTGGCTGCCTTCACAGGTCCACACACAGAGAGAAAAGCAGTCACACCCAACACAACAAGCAAGCGCACTCCAGGAAACCAGGCAGAGCTTAAGCACTCTGCATAGCTTCTGCTGGAATTCAGATCCGCCCCCAGTAACAAACACCTTAGGACTAGACCCCAGGATCTGCCAGTGATGTCTCCCCCAGACAGGCAGCTGGAGATCTAACATGCAAGTTTTGATAAACCCCTGAATCTATTGGGAGACATCCATTCAAACTACCAGAGTAGCCATGTCTCAGCTGCCCCTCCTTGCTTTGGGTAGCTGCTGCTGCTGCTTTTTAAAAATCGATTTTATTTATTTATTTATTTATTTATTTATTTATTTATTTATTTATGAGAGAGAAAGAGGATGGGCACACCAGGGGGTCCAGCCACTGCAGACAAGTTCCAGATACATGCACCCCTTTGTGCATCTGGCTTACATGGGTCCTGGAGAATGGAATCTGGATCCTTTGGCTTTGCAGGTAAATGTGTTAAACGCTAGCTCATCTTTCCAGCCCGGTGCTTCTTCTTTGTCTCCATGAGAATCACCCCTCAAATTCAGCAGGCTTGTCTCCTCTGTCTTCAGAGCTCTCACTGGGTGGAGATAGGTGATACCACTGTGTTTAACTGCTGCTTTGGACAAATATTTCCTCAAAACTTATGTAAAATAGAGCTTCTAATCCACTGTGGTGGTTTGACTCAGGTGTCCCCCATAAACTTAGGTGTTCTGAATGCTAGGTTCCCAGCTGATGGATATTTGGGAATTAATGCCTCCTGGAGGGAGTGTATTGTTGGGGGCGGGCTTATGGGCTTTATAGCCAGTTTCCCCATGCCAGTGTTTGGCACACCCTCCTGTTGCTGTGGTCCACCTTCTGTTGGCCAGGTGGTGATGTCCACCCTCTGCTCATGCCATCGTTTTCCCCTGCCATTGTGGAGCTTCCCCTCGAGCCTGTAAGCCAAAATAAATCTCTTTTTCCCACAAGCTGCTCTTGGTTGGGTGATTTCTACCAGCAATGTAAACCAGACTGCAACAACCACCGAGTTCTCACTGGCCAAAGTCCTCCAAGTGAAATGAAAATGTCACCACAGTGACTGTAAGCCAGGTCTCCCCTACTCATCCTGCTCTTCAGGATGAACCCTGAGCACCCCATCTTTTACTCAACTGCCCTATGCTTGAGATCAGTACATCCCAGTAACTGCCCCAACCACGATTTACCTGACCACTCCAGTTCTCTCCACTGAAACCATGTGTTTAAAATCCTCCCTTCACCATCCAATGCTTATCAGTGCCTGGCTTTGTTCTCCAGTACTTTCAATGCCTGTGTTGCATTTCCTCCTTGAAGATAAGGTCATCCAAGCAGTGCTTGGCTTGTTTTGATTCCCACAGAGATGAGCATAGATTGATGTGGCGTAAGTGCTCAATAAATGCCCATGGACTTGGCTAATGGATGGATAGCTTTGCAGGGGGTCTCTGCTCCTCAAGAAAGAGAAAGGTAACCTTGGTCTCCTGTGCCTTAGCTAGGGGTAACCAAAGTTCCATGTCCTGGGGGCAGAATCCAACTCTCCCCTGTGGCTCCTTCCCTCCAGCTCCTGTGGCCTTCTGGATCCCTATGGGTTTGAAGAGGCTGATGCTTGTGGCTCTTACCAACATCAATTTGCAGTCACCAGGATGTAACTTCACCCTATGCTGAGTTCATAAATTAATCTCCTGGGATTAGATTCCGTGTTTTAGTAACACTCCTGAGGCATTGTATTTACACATTAATAATAAAAGAAAAAAGTGAGACAAGTTCTGACAACTTTCAATAACATTCAGAAATAAAGTGTGAGGCGCGGAAGTGTCCAAAGTTAATTAAGACCATTTGGTGCTGACGGAGGTGGAGGGGGGTTGCCTACCGATCTCCGACAGGTGCTATTTCTGAAACCCAATTTTCCTGTCTGTAATGTACCTGATGCCTGCGGAAAAGGAGACGCTAAAATAAACTGAACTAGCAGCATGAGATTGAACTTTTGTTTTGTGTGAGAGAACTGTAGACACTTTCCCAGAACATGGGGAGGATCTCTAGGCAGAAAGAGTCCTCAGCTCTGCCCTGTGTGACTGCACACACCTGCTCCTTACACATGGGTCATGGGGGGGATTTAGGGGTGCTCTCTTCCCCGGGGCTAGACTGGCAGCTCACCTCTCTACTAGCAGCTACAGGGAACTTGTAGATACCCGACAAAAGCATCATGTCAGGACTGGGAAGGACAGAAGCTCTAGAAACAAATGAGATTCTCTGAGCAGACCCTATACACATGGTGAAGAATGAACCTGGCTTCCCTGCCCAGTAACTAGTATCACTTATTGCACAAACACTTGTATTTTCAATCTGTACGTGCCTGGCCTTTCTGCATTTTCTTCATTTCCACTTTAGCTTTTCTCGTTTCAGAATAGTTCATTTAACAATGTGAGGCATTTCTCTGGGGAATGAGAAGAGAGAGAGAGAGAGCGATGAAGGAATTCTCTTTGTTTCTTTCTTAAACCTTCCTGGACCGCTGAGTGTCAGACGTGATAAAGAGAGACTTTCAGGAGGAAAGTCTCAAGTGCTGCAGGCAAGGCTCCTCCAGCTCTCAGCTCTCATCTCCACGTTCCCCACAGTGCTTCCTAGCTTGTTTGTTTAAGGGACAAATGAGTTTCTTCCCACTCCAGGTGATCCCCCTTAATTTGTAACTTTGGCATTCAGCACCACCATCCTCCTCAGACAGTAATTATTTCCAATCTCAGCACATCCCTCCCAATCTCAGATTAAGTCTGTGCAAAATGGGAATTTGGAAGAAGGATGTCTACTGTGTTCCCATCACCTGGTATTTCCAGCCTGGTTGAGATTTTCCATGGTAGAGCCGTGCCTAGATGTACAAGGCCCCTAGGTTTGACTCTCTCTCTCTCTCTCTCTCTCTCTCTCCACACACACACACACACACACACACACACACACACACACACTTTCAGTGGTTGATCCTAGGTAATGTTTTCTATGTTGGGCTTCTTGATCTTATTCCAAGAGAGGACTTCCATGTAGTAGGCAGATTTCATCTCTCTTCTGAAGCATGAGGGACAAATGCATTGCATAAGGAAAATGAGGTTACACCTAGTCAAGCACTTTCATTGTCCAACTCATCCCAACCTTCTAAGCAAAGAACAAACAAGATATAAAGAAGTGCCACTTGGGTGAAAGCCCTCCTAAGGTGGGATTTGGTCCTTCAGCATGGCCTCATAGAAACTGATTTTTCTTCCAAGTCAAGCTTCTCACAATTGCATGCTTGTTTGTTCCAGATCAAAGAAATGTACCTGATTGCTTCAGATGAAGGCAAGACTTGGAGGTGCTGCTGTCTATGGGTAACATGCTAGAGAATGGATGAGTTCAAGCAGTGTCAGGTGGAAAATATGCCCAGTAGAAGGTGGAGAAAGCTTAATCCTAAAATCACTGGCTCTGGCTTGTGTCTCCCAGGACAAGAACTGGGTTACCCCCCACAGAGAGCAGTTGGTCAGGGAGATCTTTGAGGTCCCCCCAAAAATATAGGTCATTGTCAAGCACTTGGTTACCCAACACAGCTAAAAGGTAAGACTCTATTGCTAAAGACACCACAGACTACCATCCCAGGACACCAAGAGACCAGCTGGGAACTGCGAGGAAAGCCAGTCCTCTCCTGACAAACCCTCATGGTACTGGAAAGTGCTATGGGAGCTACTCGGTAATAATATCATCAACCACACAAACAAGCAGGAGACCCTGCAAGTCCGGCGATCCACCAACTACATAAGAAGTACACACATGTGCAATAGTTGCACACAGCTTTTGTGAGTAATCAACTGCCCTCTGATTGTGCATGAGGCTGCTCAGTGGGAGAGAGCTTATAACTGGTTTTGGGAACCAAGTCAGCGCCCATGGGCAGGAAATTCACAACCTCCAGAGAGAAGTCCCCATTGTCCTCTGGACAAGTTAAGTGGGTATCCACCAAAATGTTTCTCAAAATGATATGCATACACCCTTTAATCAAAGCTGCTCTCACTTTTGGTTGGAGAATTTGTTTTATTTTACAGATGGAAGAGAATACTGGAGAGATTCCAAGATCCATCAATTCAACAAGAAAAGACAGCCAACTGCTCACCACAAGATGTGACACCCCTATCACATTCACTGGGGTCCAGAAGAAACTGCAGAGGAAGCAGTGACATGAGTACTGCTCCCAATGCTAACCTGACAACGACCTCCAGAGAAATAGCAACAAATATTGCAAGTAACTAAAACATATCAAAACAGAAATACAGAGACTACAATGAACTCAACACTTAAAAATAAACTGCTAACACCCTCATAACATACATACACACACACACACACACACACACACACACACACACACACATACACACACATGAGGCCCCACACAGGGAAATGGACTGGAGATGAAGGGATACAATATATATATCGTGGCATGTCAAGGTTGAGGTGAGAACCAAAATGGGCAAAATTACAACATTGCTGGTCAGGAGTGATGTAAGCTGAAACTGGGAAGACAGACCTGAGTGTTAAGCCCAGTGAAGTCCTATGTGGTAACTGAACTATATAATTGTAAACTGACTGGTGGTTGAAAGTGTACCAGATAATTCATTTGTTCACTCTTAAAAGCTCATATACATAGGAAATTTTAGGAATCTATGATCCACTGTGGAGAGAGCTTTCTCTGGAAAGAATAGGGGCAGGGCAACAGGTCCAGGACTATTATTATTAAATGCAAAACACAATATGTTTACTTCTCAGGAATTGCACAGAGATGCTATGACCATGTCTGTCTATTGGGGACTAGTAGGTTAACCCATACCTACTGTGAGGGGTGGCCTGGGGAGCCCTGAGATTATGTGACCTCTCCATGGCTGGTCTCAGTTCTGCAACATCTTCAGTTTTCATTCAGTGGATGACTTCACTGCCAGTTTTCCTAGAAGGAAACAAAGATAGAATGAAATTCTCTGAATTCTAGAATCCAGAATTTGGATAAATCAGCCCTTACAAACATGAAGGTTTCTTACCACTTTCAGTATGACATAGCCATTCCATATGATCATGGAGAGACGGTCTGGATTGACTCTCATTTCCTTGGGCAAGTTACTTACGCCCTCAGCTGTGCATCACTATCCTTCTCTACAAAGTGTGGTTAATAACATCTGGCCTCCCAGAGGTATTTTAAGGTTATTGTGATGATTAAATTAGTTGATTCACTTAAAAATGTTTAGGAGATTGCCCAGCATTATCATCAATACTAATTAGCTTAGTCTAAGCCTTGCTTGTTTTTAAGAAGTTGGACCAAATGCTTTAAGAGTCTACTTTTTGGCTGTTTTCTGTATATTAGGTAATCCCAACTTTTTCTTCTTCTTTTTTAATCACCTATTTATTTATTTGAGACAGAGAGAGGGAGTGAGAGTGAGAATGGGCACGCCAAGTTCTGCAGCCACTGGAAACGAACTCCAGATGCATGAACCACCATATGCAACTGGCTTACATGAGACCTAGGGAATCGAACCTGGGTCCTTTTGCTTTAGGCAAGCCTCTTAAATGCTAAGCCATATCTCCAGCCCCAACTTTTGGTTCTTTTAATGTGTGTGGTATATGGGGGGGGGGGAGTATATGTGTGCATATCCACATATGTATGAGTGCATGTGCCTATGTGTGTGCACACATGTGCATGTGGAGGTCAGAGGTTGACATTGGGTGTCTTCCTCGACCACTCTCCATTTCATTTACTGAAGTAGGGTCTCTTGCTGAAGCTGGATCTAAGGGCACTCAGCTCTGCCTCATGAGCACTGGAATTACAAGCACGTGCCACCACTCCTGTGGGCTTTTACATGGGTGTTGGGTATCTGAATGCCAGTCTTTACGTTTGTGAAGCAAGTTATTTCTCTATTGAGCCTGCAACTTTGTCTTTACCTCTGAAACCTTTATCCCAGACTGGGTTTAAAGACAGAGTAGGAGAGAAAGCAGGTGCCCTAACACAGCACATGTCTTTGCCTCTTCACGCAGAATGAATAGAGCTACTGGGAAGCAGCTAGTGTGGAGCTGGGAGGAGATAACAGTACGGATTCGCCTTTGTAGATTTTATTGTGCTGCCCTCTCCAGTCCTACCCACCTATGAGTGTCAAGTACAAAAGACCTTCAACCTGCAGATTCAAGTTCACCCACTTCCCAATCCTCCCCTATCAACCTAGGCCACTTATGGGGATCCCAAGCCCATGCGCAGACACAAACACCACCACTGGTCTTAGTTCTTTAAGCTTAGCAGCCAGTGAACCCATGACTAAAGCTGAAAGGCTCTCAGGTGCCCACTGGATTAATCCTTTCCAACATGCCTCCTGGACTTTCAAAATGCAAATCTGCTCATCACACTCATACACACTGAGAGCCCTTCATTAACTTTTCATTGTTCTTAAGGTAAAGGCTTGAACCATTAGCACTGGCTTCCAATTCCGTGTGTCTGGCACTGGATGGAATTTGTCTAGCCCTAGACTCTTCCAGTCCCCTTCTACATTATCACTATGCCCTACACACCTGTTCATTTTTTAGAACCTCCCAGCTTATCCATCCAGTACCAGTCCATTGTACAAAGAAATTGAACATTATTATAATATTCACCTCTCCCTTGGTCACTGGCTAGGAACATATCTGAAATGTACAATATCCTACCACCACTTATACCAGGAGAAGCAGTGTGTTGCCACAAACCTTACTGTGACTGTGAACTTCATAGGCATCTCACTTTTCTGTGCTGAATCTGCTAGCTTTCCCTGGTTCACTGGGATGTCAGTTTGACCAGAGGACACCATCACTTGAGAGCTAGCCTTGCATCAGGACAGACTCCACTGCTCTTTATTAGTATCCTCCTACCTCCCTACTTCCCTGAAGATGAAGTTGCCCTGAGACCAATGCCTGAGTATTAGGACAACGAAAGTCCAGCTTGCCTGAGCCCACTTTCTGTTTCTAGTAGAAAAGACACTTCAAACTTAGCAGTCCAAAACCAACTCTCAATGTCCAGCCCCAAACCATGCCCCTTTAATTGCTTTCGCACACTGCAACCAGGATGGTCTTTTCAAAATGTAAATCTGTTCATCACACTCATACACACTGAGAGCCCTTCATTAGCTTTGCATTGTTCTGAAGATAAAGGCCTGAAGCATTAGCACTGGCTCCCAATGCTATGTATCTAGCCCTGGAAGCTTTCCACTCTGGCCAGCCCTTGTTTATCCCCTCTGACTGCCATTCTGGAACTCCAGCAACATTTGGAGATCCCTAGGGGGACTTGATAAACTTGCTCCTTCTGGACAGCCCAGTTGGAAAAAGATGGTCTTTCCTCTAAGCTGATGCGGTGTTCCATGGGACAAGGGGAGGGGGCTGTATTTCAGTTCTGACTCACACTTCCCAGTCCAACCATGCACCCTCACCACAGCAGTATTCACTGCCACTAGGTAGGTCTCCTGCCTTCTTTGAAGTCTGACAGGTATATATGGCTCTGTCCTACTATCTAGTTTCTGTTCACACAGTTTGCTCAGCCTGAGGTCCTCTCATCCTCTCTTCTCCTCCAGTGAGCTCCTAGGTAGTCCTTAGATCCCAGCACCGCCTATCACATCCTCAATGAAGTCTTCCTCTTCCTTCCTCTCTTCCCAAGTTTCCAATCAGCTTATGATCCTTTGTGATCCACTCACATCAGACCATGCTCCCATGTCTCCTGATCTTGTTTAGAAGTCTACACTCATTTGTTTAACTAATGTCTGTCTGCCTTCCTCATTGTATTTTGAGCTCCATTAGAACAGAGACTCTGTCTCTGTTTCCCTCTCTTCCTCCCTCCATTCCTCCTGCCCTCTCATCTTGTAGCCCCATAATTTAACACAAGGCCAGGCATATCATAGTTAATCATTGAGCATCTATTAAGTACCTACTGAGTACAGATTGCTACACTGTTGAGAGTAGATCTGGACTTTTTAACGGAACAGCCTAATCTTCCCAGAGGCATGATTAAGCATGTCAAGGAGGAAACTATTCAGTTCCACTTAATTATGCATTTTTTATTTAAAAATAGAAGTCTTTATTAAAACAACAAAGCATAAATATTAAAGAATGTATTTAAATAACTTGTGTAATTTACTGCAAGCTTCAAAGGTGCATAAACACTGAGATTCAATGCAATGTCTTTTTACAGCTTTTCGGTTAATCTCTACTCTATCAAAGGTGCACACTGAACCCAGGTTGAAGAAGAAATTCATTTTGATTCCCAATTTTGTCTCAAAACTTACTTGTCCATGCTCAAGTGTTTCTGTCTTCCTGAGTTTCTGATCACATCATAGCTAAAGCTTTTGTATGTAGTTTGCATCTTAGCTCCTCTGAGGGAGAGCAATCCTACAGTGTTAAAGGGGGGTGGTGGTTAAATACTTTGAATGTTTTTCACTCTTGGTCTTGGCTCCTTGTCCTGGTATAGTGGAAGAGTCAGCTCCTGGACTACAAGAGCCTGGTATCCATGCCACATCCCATTGAGAGCCATTCAGCCTGCTTCCCAGTAGCTGGCCTTGGCATCTCCCTCTTCTTTTAGGTAGAGAGACTTCCGTGTGCCAACTTGCTTCTCTGCTGTCAGGTTATCTGATCAATAGCTTGATCTACACACCAATTAGACATCTTCCTAGCGACTACTTTCCCATAACTTAATGTCACAAACAAACTGAGTCTTTGGGGTAAAAAAAAAAAAAAAAAAAAGAAAAGAGCTTATAGTGAAGTCCTATATGAGGTATTTCTGATTGTCCATTGGGGGCGAATGGCCCATCTCACCCAGGTAGAGGTGTTTCTGAGTTTAAACTCTCCTACAGGCTTTTCGCATGGCTATGTATTTACAATTGCACCATGAGGGAAGCCTACGTGGTGGTGAGAGCTGGAAAATATGAAGTCCATCCATTCATGCAGTTGCAAAGAGGCCATTAATGCTAAGCTTCTGCAGTGGAACACAGAAAACGGCATTAAAGGATTTACTTTTCATGACCATAATTCACAGTTAATGTACATTTGATGTTTAATGTATGAACCAGAGGTGACTTCAAACTTGTGGGCCCTTTCTAAATAGTGTTTTAAATCTAAGTTTAAAAAAAAAAAAAGGAAAAGAGGTTCATACACTCAGTCTGTCAGACAAGAGGGAGGGAAAAAAAAAAAAAAAAAGCAAAGCTAGGTGTGAGAATCCAATGGGGGAGAAGGCTTTTGTTCAGTCCTTTATTGAGGTTTTACCTCTAATCTCTCCCTTTTTGATGCAATTTAAGATTAAGGAAATGAAAGGCAAGGCTGCCTGTGAAGGGTTTTACAAACAGGACAGCCCAGAGGCCCTCAGAAGACAGTTTTGTAAGAGGCTTTGGCTTCAGTCCCTAGACAAGACAAGGTTCAAGGTTGGACAGGTCACATGAGCATAGGAGTGTAGGGCAAAGGAGGGCTGGTCTATCCACATGGACGCTTGTCATCAGTGTCCCCAGAATATGTCACCCCAGCTCCTCGGGTCAGAGTCAGACCAGGGAGGTCAAATATTATGACTGTATGTGAGCACAGGGTATGGTATTTTGGTGGAAAGAGGCCCAGGCTAGACAGGCTGTATCTGGAGTCTGTGGTGTGACCTCAGGCAAGTCAATCTGCTTCTCAGAGTCCCCTGTACTAGAACAGTGGGTTTCTGTGGGTACATCAGTGATTCTCACTGCCTCTGTGGAGACTATCTGGCACATGTGCCAAGCTCAGAAGCTGTGCACTGAAAGAGGACCCAAGCTGGGGACCCGATCCCTTGGCACGCAACAGGACCAGCTACATGGGGTTGCAAACACAAGTTCAATTTTTATGAAGGGAGGCTCCCACCAGCAAGAACACTCGTCCCTAAATCCTTTCCAAGGCTGGAGGGGTAGATCAGCAGAAAAGTCACCTAAATGGAAATAACTAAAATGAGCAAAAGAAGTAGTTGCATCCAACAAGTGACAAAAGCCACATGAACGGGCTGGGCTGTGGCAGGGGAAGCCCACCATCTCCACGTGGGAAGAAGACGGGGCTCAAAAGTCAGTCTGGGCTCTAAACCAGAGTCTGTCAAAAAGAAAAGAAAAGGAAAAAGAATGAATGAATGAAAGGAAAGAAGGAAGAAAAGGAGAAAGGGAGAGGGGGAAAGAGAGGGGAAAGGAAGGAGAAAGCCTTATGTGTAGAGACCCATGCAAGGTGAAGCCAGGGAGCGCCCCTGAACTTCAATTTATCTGTTTTCAAGGGAAGGTGATTTTCTGAGTTTTCCCCAGTGAGAGCAGTAGAGGAGCTAGGGAAAGAGGAATGAAGAGGTGTGGCAAGGAAGCTGTTCTGTTAGCATTGGGATATGGAAAGCAAAAACTGGGAGGGAAAGAAGTTAGCAATGTAAAAATGAGAGAAGTCTTGTCTCCCAAAAGAGAAGATGATCTCTATTAAGTTCTTTTCAGCCCTGGCCACTTCACGTTGTATGATTCTTTCTTCTTGCTAAGCATAGCTGGGCAATGGAACATTTAGTGCAGCAGGGGAAAGACAACTGTAGCCAGGCAGGTACATAAGAGGAGCTTCCAAATAGACTGATGGATGGGACCTCTCAACAGAACCCCGGAGCAAGCACTGCTGGGGCCTCTTCCAGGTGCTTTTACTTACCTAGCACTGCTTTCCTGACTGCTGACACTACTCTGCTCTGTGGAGTAAGGACCACTCAACTTACGAGTACAGACTGAGCCCCCATGGCCTTGTGAGAAAGTCAGGAGCTGAAGAAATAGTTCCGTATGGAATGCACGTCATGAAAGCATAAAAGTGATAATTCAGAGCATTCAGATTATAACCCGGGGATGTTCAATCTGGGAGAATGAGTCTGCTCCCGTGAGCATGCCCTGGTTCTTAGGTTAGTATGAGAGAGTTCAAAAAAACTCCTTTACCCATGTCACCCTAATGGTCTGTAACCCACAGCTGCTCTCCTCTCATCTCCTGCTCATCAGGGAAGAACAAAGGGCCCCAAGGGGTGGTAGGCTGAGATGATGGTTCAGCAGGTAGAAGTGCATGTTGTGTAAGCATGAAGGCCTGAGTATGAAAATCCAGGTGCACTTGTGCAGCCTATAATACCAGCTTTGGGTAGGGCAGAGACAAGAGGAGCACTGGGGTTCCCTTGTCAGCGAGTCAAATCAAAATATAGCAAGTCCAGCTTCAGTGAGAGACTATCTCAGGGAAATAAGGCAGAAGAGCAATAGAGGACAACTGATGGTCCCCTCTGACCTCCACATGTGTGCACAACTGTATACATACCTGCATATGTCATATATACACACCACACAGCATGAGAGCGCACGCACACGCACACACACACAAACACACACACACACACCCTTCCTGAGATTGCACTGGTAGAGCAATATTGTCTGGAAGAGAAAAGAGGGTGTACTTGATCAAACTAATAGTCCTCAATCCAGACTTGAATACTAATGGACACAATTCTCATTGTTCAGGAATACATAAAACAAAACTTATTCAAAGGAAGGTGACTGAGGGGGGAAAAAAGCAAAAAACAACAAAAAAAAATTAGATGGATATTGCTGCCTCAAACACATAGAAAGTCAGAATGTTCCTCCAAGAGTCGCTATGTTCAAACACACAAGGGCTGACCTCAGGGTGAAGAGAAATAGAAAGCAGTGGCCTCGCCGAGCAAAGGGCAGCCAGGAAAAGTAGAGACAGATACATTCTAATTAATTTTTTGCTTGGGTTTTATTTTCATTATACATGGTACAGGGTCTCATAGGGACATTTTCATGCAAGTATGTAGCATATTTTGAACACATTCTCCCCCCTGCTGCCAACTCTCCTCTTTCTGCCATCCCCATGCCCATCAGTCTCCTTTGCTTTCCCAGACAACTTCATTTCTACTTTCGCGTCATATATTCATACATCTTATGTATCTCCATAAACTCTAGAAACTATAAATAAGAGAAAGTATATGATATTGACCTTTTCAGTGTTGGCTTAATTCATTTAATATGATTATCTCCAGTTGTATCCATTGTTCTGCAAATGACAAAACTACATTCTTCTTTAAGGCTAAAAAATTCCCATTATATGTACATACCACATTTTCTTTATCCATGCCTCTCTTGTTAGTTAGTTCCATAGCTTAGCTACTGTGCACAGTGCTGCAGTAAACACTGATGTGCAAGTATCTGTGATCTGCGCACTTGGAATACTTTGGGTGAATACCCAGAAACTTTAAAAAATTTATTACATTTATTTAAGGAGAGAGGAAGAGAGAGGGCATACCAGGCCTCTTGCCACTGTAAATGAATCCAGACACAGGAGCCACTTGGTGATACTGGCCTTACTTGGGGAATCCAGCCCAGGCCACTTGCAGGCTTTGCAAGCAAGCACCTTTAGCCACTGAGCCATCTCTGTAGACCCCAGGCAGTTTTATCTCACAGTTTGAAATAAATTTTATAAGAATACATGAGAACGGAGTGAAGCGTTACAAGACCGAGAAGGGAGCGCGTTCTCCGCAGGAGCAGTGTAAGCAGGGGCTTAGTGGCCATTGAGCAGGGATGTTTGCAAAGAGGACACAGCAATGATTTAACAAGCTGGCCCAGGTTCCTTAAAAACTGCTCACCCCAGACAGTGTAGGGTTCTCTGTGCAAGTCGAATTAAGCTGCTTTCCCTCTCAACTCCTCAGCACTTGTCATTCCTCTGTCCCAGATTGTCTTTCCAGGCCTCCAAAGAACCATGAGGAGTGTGGCCTCTCCAGGGAAGTACTTGAAGGCTTCGCTGTGGCAGCACTCTGTCCTCCTCTATAACACTCCACACCACGCTAGCATCCCCTGGTTAGAGCTACTGAGTCTCCTCTAGGCATCCGGCCATCTGTCTTTCTATCTTTTTGCACTGTAAGTGAAAGAAAAAGAAAGGAAACAGAAGAGAGAAAAGGGGGCTGTGGGGATGGCTCATTATATAAGGCACTGCCATAAAAGTGTGAGTATCTGAGCCCAGATCCCCAGCACCTGTGTCTATCATTGCAGTCCCAGTGCCGCCAGGCCAGCAGGATCCCTGGGGTGCACTGGCTAGCCAGCCTAGCCAGATGGAGGAGCTCTAAGTTCAGTGCGAGACCCTGTCTCCTAGAATAAGGTGCAGGGCAGCTGAGGTCTCCACACATACATGAGCACGTGCACATGCACCTACACACGGGTTCACCACACACACGCCACAAATGTACACAAGGCTGAATTGCTCCTGTCTCCTCTCAGTACTTGCACATTTCTTATCTCCTCTGCTTCCTATTTCCTCTCTGACTTCACTCTGAGAAGTTCTCCTCAGTAAGTGTGGTGGTACACACTTATAATCCAGTAGTCCAAGGCTGAGGCAGAATTGTGAGCTACAGGCCAGCCTGGTCTACTTAGTGAGGACTCTGCCTTAAAAAAAAAAAAAAAGAGAGGGTACTTCCCCAGTAGCTACATAAAGCCAAATGCACAAGGTGCGTGCATACATTGGAGTTTATTTGCAGTGGCTAGAAGCCCTGGCATGCTCTCTCTCGCTTGCTCTCCCCCCCCCTCAAATAAATAAGTAAATAAATAAAATATTTCAAAAAAAGACAAAAAGATCAGAAGATCATGACTTTGAGACTAGCTTGGGCTACCTAGAAAGATCCTGTCACAACCAAACACCCTGATAGGATGTACACACAGTGCAATAGTGGCGCACAGCCTTGGTGGGAAACCAATACCTTTCTGATTGGCTAAGAGTTCCGCTCAGTATAAAGGAACCCATATCTAGAATTGAGAACCAGATCAGAATCCTACGGAGACAAAGATTATGTTCTCAAGTGTCAAGCTCTCACTAGTCTTTGGCTAAAAGAGGGGTTACATATATCAAATTCCCTCTAAGTTAATAATATTAATATTAATAAGTAATAAATATTAATAATATTTATCCCATTTAAACTATGCTGAGAATCTATTCTTCTTTTTCAGAAGGTAGTGAGACTGTAGGAGATAAACTACCCCTCACACTTCAGCCAAGCCATGAGCAAGAGTGCTGCTCCCACTCTGTTCCTGATAATCAGCACCAGGGTGAAGGAGACAGACGCTGAGGATACTCAGCACCTATCAAAGCAGAGATCTAGAGGCTCCTAAAGCTCATCACTGAAGTAGACTTAAAACTCACCCACCATTGCTTAGGGGATTTTGCAGAAGAGAGGGTAGAAAGATTGTAAGAGCCACAGGTGGAGACATCATGCCCGGAGACATTCCCCCACCCAAAAAAATAACTGACTACTGCTCCCACAATGCATAAACCACAACCTCATAGGGAATACCTGCAACCCCACTGAGGAGCATCCCCAGTGGAATGGGAGCATGGACAAGGGAAAACAGCATACCAACTCATGATGCATCCATGTGAGACATGTTAATAATAATAATAAGAAGAAGAGGAATAAAAGAAAGGAAAAAAGAAATATTCTATCTTAAAAAATAAAAGAAATAAAATTTTGACCTCCAGCAACGCCTAACCTGCTTTTCCAGCATCAGCATGTCAGCATCACTAGTTGATAGTATTACCCATGTTAAGAAGAATGGAGTGCTGAAGAGATGGCTGAGCAGTTAAGGCACTTGCCTGCAAAGTCTAAGGACCCAGGTTTGATTCCCCAGGACCCATGTAAGCCAGATGCGCAAGGTGGCACATGTGTCTGGAGTTCATTTGCAGTGGTTGGATACCTTGGCCTCTCTCTCTCTGCCTCTTTCTCTCTCAAGTTAAAAAAAAAATGGATATTTCTAGCCTTTTACTCTGGTTTCCACTCATCTTTTCAATGCAGCTCCCTTGCATATTGAAGCTGGCAGTGCTCTTTAAAGCAGCAAACTTTTCTAAAAAGGCAGAAAGCAAAATGGAGTTCATCCAGAAGAACTAATCCCCAAAAATAAAAATCTTCCACATGGGGGTGATGGTAAACAGATGCCTCTCATCTTGACAAATGAAAGGTCACCCTCAGGCAGTGCGGAGTAATTATTAAATAACTTCCTCCATTTGTTCAGGATCAGTAGCGACCTCATTACCTGGATCCGAAGACAATATCTCTAAGTCCTGGGCATAAATCCAAAAAGGTCATTAATAACAGAAGAGTCCCCAAATTTGCAGGAAAAGGAAAACCAGCTCTAATTGCAGAAACAAAGTGTTCCACCTAGACCTTTGTAACCACGGTTTGCGTGGTAATATCCATTTGCTTTCCTTGGGCCCTTGTTTTTGTAGCTGCTGACCAGACAGCAGCCAAGGCTTGTGGCAACTTTTTCTCAAGTAAAGCCTATGAGCCTCTGGATGTCACAGGCAGAGAATCAAGTTGACTTGAGGAAGATTTTCTTATTGTTACTTCTTTTGACAACAGGTCAGAGGCCAAGGACTGGAGGGCGGAGCTCACTGGCTGGCCCTTTGCCCAGATAACTAGACTCTAAGACGAGTCAGGTGAGGAGCTTTGTGTCCTTGTGCCAAACAACTATCTGAGCCCTGACCTTGGTTTTCCAGGTGCCCCTGGATTGCAAGAAAGCCTACCCCCGTGTTTGGAATTAAGAAGGCAGCCAGCCCCTTTCTTTCAACCACCTTGAGTTAACCCATCCATCAGGCAGCTTCGAACTGCTTCTTAGCTAGGAAACACCCAGCTCCCAGAGAAAGATTAGATTTTGCTATCTATCAGAGGAGAGCCAAAGTCATTGCAATGTCATTACCCCGCCTTCCCTCTTCTCCTATACCCTACCAGTACTTAGCATACAACGAAAGACTTCAAAGCTGGTTTCTCGAACAAGACTGAGTGCCAAACCTGCCACTTACCTGCTAAAGGGCTTGGGCAAAACTGCAAGGCTCTATTCTTTATCTAAGGTGCATCATCCATGACAATAGCGTCCAAGGATGCAGTCTTCCACTTCCACCTTCTTTCAGGCCCATCCCTAGGCTCACCCCGAATCCTGTGGTAACGGCCAGGTGTGAGCTACTGGGACTTTCAGGGTAGCTACCTATCTACATGCAATGTCATGCAAGCAGAACTGTTTGGGGTCATAAAATGTCCTTAGGAAACAGAATGATGCCCCCAGGGCAAGAACCATGGTAGTCCCTCTCCCAGACATCTAAGCTCAAATAGCCCCTTTCTACTCTCAGCCCCTTTCTCAGCCCCAGGCTGGAAACAAGGTGGCCCCCAAATGTGCCTCCCAATTAAAACAATTTCAGTCCTGGCTCATTGCCACCCTCTTCTCGCCCCCCCCCCCACACACACATACACATACAAAATCACTCTCTCCCATTACCGGGGAAGCAAACAATAAATAATTTAATAACTCAGGTTGAGTAGAATCTGGTTCCAAAACAAAGTGTTTTAATTCTCTTGTGTGCCTGCTTTCAGCATTACTGTAATTCCATTTCCCTTCACTTGACTGGGCCTTTTGCTGCTTTTTAGGCTTCTCGTATTTCTCCCCAAGTTTTCCCCACGGGGCCCTGACAGCTGCATTATAGCAGGGCCAGGCAGCCAGTATGACATCACTCACTGCTCAAGTCAGCAGCCGCGGCAGCGCCCGGGCTCATTAGCTTAGCAATCTGCCCTTCGTCTTGACAGCCATGTAAACCCATCCGTGTGGCTGCAGGCAGTGCTACTGCCCACAGCACCAGGATCCTCTCTCCCTTTCCTTCCATTCTCTCCTCGCTCTCCTGCACCTTCCAGCCCGGGAGAAAAAGCCTGGAAAGGGGGAATAATGTAAGAGGGAGAGTCTGGGCGCTTCCTAGCCCCTTACTCCCTTGCCCTGAAGAGTTGGGTCTGATTCTACATCAGTGTTGCCCTCTTGGCTCTGAAACACAGATCTCTCTGGCTCGAGGGGGAACCCCCATACCAACTCCAAAGAGAGATTAGCTTTTGTTACCTTTCAAAGAACAGCCAAAACTACAACAAGCGTTCACTCATGCCAAGAAAAATCTCCCTGCCTGGTCCACTCAGCCCTGCCCCCACCCACCAGCCTCCACCTACCCAGCCGGAATATGCTGATGTGAGAGTCTGGTGCCCTTGCCTGAAGCCAGGGGCCAGGGAGCCGCAGCTGTAGGGGAGGAGCAGGGGCAAAATGAAACGCACCAATGGAGCTTTCGTTTAAATAAAGAGCAGGGAAGCATTGTGCTCCATTGATTATAATTTTTTTCCCTGAATGTTGTGACATTTGCAGGAAGGCTAATTTATTCAAGCATGGAAATCTTTAAAAACTTAATTAAGTTATTTCTGTGATTTTCCATGCCTTATTGTTTCAAGTTCACATTTACTTTCATCCTTGTTAATAAAAAAAATAATAATAATGTGGGGAGGGGTGGAGAGTTTAGAAAGAGAAGAAACAATCTTCCCCATTCTCCTTGGAACAGCAGGGTATATGTGACAGGAAGGAGACAGAAAAGTGTCCCTCTAGGTCAGGACCCAAATCAGAGTCCCACTCCCATGAAGACGGGTGTGGGGTCAAGGCAGAACCCCGGTGGCTTCATCCTGTGGGCACTGTCCTGCCACAGGCCCGGACAAGTGTAAGCTGTGATGTGGTCCTCACACGATATAATGCTGATAATATGACATGTGATGGCTGTCCCTGAAAGCAAACTTGGCACTGCATTCTGTAATGGCATTATGATGGGATGGCATGATGGGGGGCATGAAAAAGGCCTGGCTGGAATTCAGATAGCAAGCCCCTATTCTCTAGGAGTCTGCTGGCATGCTAGGCAGCTACGCTGCTTAGAAAGAAGAACATGGGCTGGTGCCACCATGGGAAAAGTACCTGCCTGGCAAGCATGTGACCCACGCGCAATCCCCAGTACTCACAGAATGCAGGCATGGTGGTGCAGTCCTGAGCTCCCAGCACTGGGGAGGCAAGGATGGGAGAAGCCTTGGAGCTTGCTGCAGAGCCAGTCTAGTCTAATCAGTGAATTTCAGGTCAACGAGAAACCCTGTCTCAAAAAAGTCAGACAGTGTACTTGAAAATGACTTCTGTTGAGTGTGGTGGTGTACGCCTTTCACCCAAGCACTTCAGAGGCAGAGGTAGGAGGATCACTGTGTATTCGAGGCCAGCCTGAGTCTACAGAGTGAATTCCAGGTCAGCCTGGACTAGAGCAAGCCCCCACCTGAAAGAAAGAAAGAAAGAAAGAAAGAAAGAAAGAAAGAAAGAAAGAAAGAAGGAAGGAAGGAAGGAAGGAAGGAAGGAAGGAAGGAAGGAAGGAAGGAGAGAGAGAGAGAGAGAGAGAGAGAGAGAAAGAAAGAAGGAAGGAAGGAAGGAAGGAAGGAAGGAAGGAAGAAAGGAAGGAAGGAGGGAAGGAAATGACTTCCACATATGCATGCACACATATACACATATATGCTCAAACTATAACATACACACACACACACAAACACACACGCATGGGAAAAAAAGAAAGGAAAAGCTGTATATGATCAAAGATCGCTTTCTCTCTATCCTAGACCCAAAATCTCTAGAGACTTTTTTGCTCATTCCCTTCTCCTATGAAGAGTACAAAGGATGCCCACAGACCGTCACACACTCAAGGACAGACTCTTTGGTGGTCCTACCTGAGCCTGTAGAGGCTGTGAGTGTCTCAGGTGCTAGGGCAGGATGGGACAGAGCCAAGAGACCTAGCACAGAAACAGGTAGGAGTCCCACTAGGAAAACAGATTCTAGGCTGGCATTTCTACAAATGGCAGGATCCTGGGGTCAAGGTGGTTCCCACCTCTGCACAGAAGGTGAGTGGGAAAGAAAGCAGTGGAATTTGGTACTGGGACAGGATCTGGTTAGGATAGGCAATGCCTCCCAGTGGCTAGTACAGGAAGGCAAGAAAGTGGATTTAAGCAGAGGGTGATACTGGGACCCACAGATGACCAGTCTATGCTCATAACCTTTGGTCTTGGGTTTGCATGATGGAAACCTTCCTGCAGGTGACCTTTGCCCACAGCAGATGACAGATAGGAAGCAGAACTTGCTACCGGAGGGTCTCCTGGCATGTCCTTTCTTACTGCGTTAGCCTTCCTCCCAAACCTGCCTCACCAGGAAATACATATTCTCCCAACCTTGCTGGAGCCTCACCCTTTAATTTACAGAAAGAAGAATTGAGGGGGAAATTTAAAGAAAGAAAGAAAGAAAGAAAGAAAGAAAGAAAGAAAGAAAGAGAGAGAGAGAGAGAGAGAGAGAGAAAGAAAGAAAGAAAGAGAGAGAAAGAAAGAAAGAAAGAGAGGAAGAAAGAAACAGAAAAAGGGAGAGAGATAGATGATAGAAAAGATTCAGGCTGGGGAGCTAGCTTCATTAGTAAGTTGCTTGCAGAGGAAAGCATGAGAACCTGAGCTCAATCCCCAGAACCCCTGTTAAAAAACAATGTGATTCATACTTACAATCTCCGTGCTGGGGAGCAGATCCCTGGGGTTCACAGGCCAGTGAGTCTTGCCTAATTGGTGAGCTCCAAGCCAGTAAGAGTCCCTATCTCAAAAAAAAGGTAGACAACACCTGATGAACAGCATGCAAGGTCATCCTCTGGCCTATACATGCATGCATGCATGCCTCCCCCAACACACACACACACACATACACACATGCTAAAAAGAAAAGTCTCCAATTGCATGCATCCCACCTCAGCTCCAAAATGATTATTCTAAGTCATGAAATTTATTTCCCCTACTGGGACCAGAACCCAGATCATCTGTATGCTGATGACATTTGCACATATTATTTTTAAGTCATTAGTCTCTGCCTGATATTGTGAGTCAAGAACTTTAATAGGAGAAATTTATGGCTTGTCTCCTCCAATCAACACAATAATTCATGGCTGTGTTGAGTGTGCTATACTAATGGATATTGCTTTCAACTGGGTGTTGGGTGTTTTAATCCCCCTCCAATTCATTAGCCAGTTCCTTCTGATCTATTAAGGGGAACAGCAGCCATTTCCTCTACCCAGGCTGGCTGCTAACACAGTGGGTCTCCAAGTGTGGTCCTTAAGAGGTCTCCAGGTGGTCTGCCTGCTAAGCCAAATGGAAAGTTATATAAAAGTGCTTTTTCTTCAAGTTGATCTCCAGAGCAGATTTGAATCTACATTTAAAAGGCCCAAATTGAACATTTTCAAAACTATAAGCACAGTAATGGTTATTTTACACCCACAAAAGTTTCCCTGGACCAATTTAAGGTGTTTGTCCTAACAAGGAGTACGCATGAACTACTTGGCACCTGGTCCCTTCTGCTGCTGAGGGTGGGGTGTGGGGTGTGGGGAGGAGGTAGGATATTTGGGGAGTTGGTCTGTATGGGTTGTGTGAACATCAGCCTTAACTAAGGCAAGCGAATTGTTGTGACCTATCTATAAATCCATCCATTGCATTCGAGTTTCTACAGTGAACAAAGAAGTTAAAAATAAACTTGAAGTTGGAGGTAAAATTCCTGGACATATGATGTAGAAACAGAGGTCCAGAAAACTGATGTCATGCAGCCATCCCACCTCTCCTGTGCAGGCTTCTCCTGCCCTCATTGGGAGCAGCCTAGTCTTTTTATTGGCACATCACTCCATAGGTGGTGTATGCCCTAGCCATTCTGCAAGGTGACCCAGGACGGACTCCTACAAGCTTGCCAGCTAGCAAAGGAAGACCCTGAACCTCCCCTGATAAGAGAAGGGAAAATGCCAACATCCAAATAAAGGCTCTTTGAACATCTTAGCCTTAGGTTGGATTTCAATCATGACAGCAAGAGAATGGGAACAGAGATCTCCAAGACCACTTGGACCATGGCTCTCTTCCACATGGAAACAGTATAGCAAGCATGGAGAGGCCAGTTAGAGCTCTGATATCACCATCACCATCCATTTGGCCCTTTACCCTTGCCCTCAGCTAGCCAGCTCTTCCCTCTTGCATGGCACGCCTTGTTCCAGCCAGGATTTAGGGAATCTCCTCCCATTATCCATTCTCCTCAGATGGGCCTCCAGACTTTCCATGCACTGTTTGCTTTTCATACCCACACCATAACAACGTTGTGTCCTTTTATTTTCTCTTCAGACATACAATCTCCACTCTAGACCTCTATGGGTTTTTTTTTTCTTTCTTTTATTTATTTTATTTATTTATTTACTTATTTTGGTTTTTCGAGGTAGGGTCTCACTCTACTCCAGGATGACCAGGAATTCACTCAGGGTGAATTCTCAGGGTGGCCTTGAACTCACAGTGAACCTCCTACCTCTGCCTCCGGAGTGCTAGGACTAAAAGCCTGAGCCACCATGCCCAGCTTTCTATGCTTTCTTGATCTTACCTTCTCCTTCTCCCCAATCCTCTACCTCAGTGGTTCTCCAACTTTAGAATGCTTCCAAACATTCTGATGGCCTTGTGTAAGTGTAGAATGTTGTTGGACTGAAACTCATTGGGCCTGGGGTAGGGCCCAAGAATACATCCACCCAACAAGTTCTCAAGTGACATGGAAACTACCCACATCTGGTGTAGTGTCCTCTCCTCCTGAGGCAATTTCGGACAAGTTTGCCCAACTTCCTTTTGTTTCAAATGCCTCTGAGCTCCTCTGGTGGCCATGTTCTCTTGTCCCCAGGTAAAGAGTCAAGCTAAGCAACAGCCCCTTCCCTCTGGACCCCCTGCTGCCCAGCCTTGGTGCTTCAGGCTCAGCCACTCCCAAGCTTCTCCCTTCACCCATGCACGCATATGGCTGTCTGCTCACTCACTCCTTGTGTTCCTTCTCATCCATCTCTGTCTGCCAGATTCTCACATCCAGGCTTCCTCTGGCACGTCTCCACCATCCTCATCCATCTAGCTGTGTGGATATTTACATTTCTAAAGCCCAGTGTGTTTTCATGATTCCTCCTACTTCAGCCAAACAAGGATTTTCCTCTCAAATCTACTCACAGTCTAGCGGGTGGGGAGAGGAGGATGCTGTCCCATTCGGAGTAACCCTTCTGATGCTGTTTATTCTTCGAGAACAAGGAGCAGACAGACCAGTGTGGTGCTGTTGACCACTTATCTCTCTCTGGCCAAACAAATAGGCCATTTGGTTGGTTCCTATTGCTCTTATCATACTGAACTGACTTGAATATATATATATATATATTCCTCCCTAGAGCATGCACCTTTGATCCTCTAAGAAGTAGGATGATGGAGGACAGTGGTGACAAGCATGGATTCTGGATTGGGAGTGCCAGGTTTGAACATCAGCTCTGACCCCTGACCCCGAGGAAATGTGTGATCATGAAAAATCACCACATCTCACTAAGCTTCGATGTTCCCATCTATAAAATGGACATGATCCTCTAATCTAGGGCAAGACCAAGAGAATTAAATGGTATGAGCACTCAGGACTTACAATGCTTCTGCCCCCATCATGGATGGACTCAGTAAACGCGACAGCATTTTACCTCCTTGGAATCCCTGGATTCTGAGATTGAGACAAATTGTTGTGAGTCACTTTCTAATCCCCATGTTTGAGATCCTGGGTTTCTTAGGCAATAGCCATTCCCCATTCTGCTCAGAGCCGTCAATCCCCAGCACTTAAGTTAAAAGCTTTGTTCTTTCATTTTTGTCTTGTTTTGTTTTTTTAATAGAAAAAAAATCCTATTCTTGTCTGTCCAGTGTTTTGCCAACAAAACAACAAGTCAGCAAAAATATTCTTCTTGGTCAGCAAAGTGCAATGTTGTAGTGGAGTATTTGGGGGACTTAAGGAGTACGTCGCAAGAAGGGAAAGAAGGGGTTGGCCGGGCACTGCCAATTTTCCGAGCCTCCCAGAGACTCCAGAGGAGCCATACCTTCTCGTCCCTTCCACCAGAGGTCTCAGAAGTCAGAGATAAAGTGTGGTGACACATATGTGTGAAGACGCCTTAAGGAAACCTATTATTTTGTATGCTGACCCCAATTATTAATTTCAAATGAGACGTCAGGAATGAGAGCAGCACTTCTAGCCACTACCAGGAGTCTGATATAACCAGAAAGTTGGGCCCTCTGATGAGCACTGGGCCGCTTCTTTAAGTGCCTTTGTGCTGTGGGCTCAGTATCCTGGAAAATCAGGGTTACATCACCAGCTACCCACTATCACCAAGGTGCTCTCTGAGAATGTCCTACGCAAAGAGATTCAGCTTGCCAACCTCAAGGAAGCATGTGCCAAGACCTGTTGGCCATGTTTCTCCCTAAGACTGCCTCACTCTAGGCCTGTTGTGTCACTGCCAGCCCGGCAGCATGAAGTGGACCGTGTAAGAAACCTGTCACGGCACATCAGCCAGGGTGGTCAGTCTTCAGAATCGCTCTTGGGCCTAGCACTTCAGGCCCCACTTCCTCCTCCACTTCTGAAAATCTGTACATTGGGCTCCACGCAGCCATTGGTGTGGAGAGAACACAGGCAATGGGCCAGACAGGACTGGTATAAGAACGGGGCTCTACCACTCTTAAGTGGGCATGGTATTAAAATCTCACGGTGCATCAGTTTTCTCATCAGGAAGGGGAAATTATGATACCCACCTTGCAGCATTAAGAGAAGATGTATTGTGGCTCCTGGGACTACTTAAAATAGTGGCAGTGCGGGGAAACATGCCTAAGTCCAAAGGAGGTCATACTCTGTCCCGAACACTGTTAGCTAGGACTTGCTCCAGCAGGTGAAGAGAGAGCCCCAAGTTATCCCATGGTGCGCCAGATCCTCCTGGCTAATCTCCAGCTGCATTTGTATTCCTTGGCCACCTAGCAGCCGGTGCATATGGAATACATTTTCTCTGGGTGTCTGGCCATTAACGTTTTCATTTCTGCTTAGCATCAGGGCTTTGCACATCACTGGTCTTCCAGAGCGCTAAGCCCGCCTTTGTGTGGGCTTGCTTTGTTCTCTCATTTCCTGATCAGCCAGGAAGCCTCCGTAAGCAAGAGCGCTCTGGGAGGAGGGGTTTGCCTAGCAGCTCACTACACACAGTACTGGAGAATAAAACAGCATTTCCAGCACATGGTCTCTCTCCCTCCCCAAGGTCTATGGCTGCCTGATCCAATGCAGCCTGTGTTGCCCAGGTTTTCTGACTCTCCTCACATCTGAGTTTATGAAACTCTTCCAATGAACACAAAGTAGTTAGCCTCCACATTTGAAGCACATGCACCAATTAACCGAACCTAGTAGCCCATAGTGTGGGTAAAGATGCCCACCAGGTCAAAATACACACCAGGTCCAATCACTGACTGACAGAAGTACAAAATTGGTCCACTATGTTGGGGTGGGGTCAAAGAGGGCAACTGACCAATATGTAATGAGAACTTTCAGAACTATGATTCCTCTTGAGAAAGTGACCTAGGATGCCATAATCTCAGTGCTCAGGGGCAGACACAGGAAGGTGGTGAGTTCTAGGACAGCCTGTACTGTATAGCAATATATTTAAGAAAAATATCTAGGGCTAGAGAAATGGCTTAGCAGTTAAGGCATTTGTCTGCAAAGCCAAAGGGCCCATGTTCGATTCCCCAGGACCCACGTAAGCCAGATGCACAAGGTAGAGCATGCATCAGGAATTCTTTTGCAGTAGCTGGAGGACCTGGCACACCCATTCTCTCTCTCTCTCTCTCTCTTCCTCCCTCCCTTTTATTCTCAAATAAATAAATCAAAATAAAATATCTTTTAAAAAATCTAAAACCAAGTATAAAAAGAACAAAAACTATCTGAAGAAAATAACCCAAATTGTCTTCAAACATTATTACAATACAAAGATGTTGGATATAGCAGTGTTTGTAATACAGCAAATTTGCCATCAAAAATATCCAACAATAGAGAATTTATTAATTCAAATGTACATACATCCACAAAATTGAGTATTATGGGATGATTTTTAAAAGATGTTATAGAACTATATTGAATATGGAAATGGACTCATGACATAATTTCAGGTGAAAATGTATCAAATGTGAATATAATAAACTAATTTTAGTTTAAAATCTGTATGTATAAAGAAAATAAATTTCAGGGCTGGAGAGATGGCTTAGTGTTTAAATCATTTGCCTGTAAAGCCAGAGGATCCTGGTTCAACCCTACAGGACCCACGTTAGCCACTTGCGTAAGGGGGCGCATGCATCTGGAGTTCATTTAGTGGCTGGAGGCCCTGGCATGCTCATTGTCTGTCTCTGTCTCTCTCTCTCTCTTTCTCTCTCCCTCCCAAATAAGTAAGTAAGTAAATAAATAAATAAAATAGAAAACAAATTTCAGATTAACAGAAATATTTGCAGTAATTACCTTTGGTGGGGTTCTATCGGTTTCTTACCTATTCTATCGCAAATACATTCGGATCAGATGAGAATGACAACCAATTGAACAGAACTGCTTTCTTCTCCAGAGCCCTAGACCAGAGTTAAACAAATAGGCTTGTTCCAGGGATCATCTGAGCTCTCAGGCCCTTTCAAGGGAGACGCTCTCTGCTGTTGGGTCATCTTAGGCTGGCACACTCCCTGACAACATCTGAAAACATGGAGCAAGGCTGGCCGCCCAGGTTGACAAAGCTTTGTGGCCGCAGTCCCCTGCAGCCCTGCGCATCCGGGAGCCTTTTGTAGGCCTCCGGTTAGCATGCTGTCCCCCTGTCTGTCAGGTCACTAAGGATTGATTCATCTCACTTCACTGTGGCGTACAATTTGCAGTGCTTGACCCTTACATTCTACCCTGGGTGCCAGAGCCATGGTTCCGCAATACCAAGTCAATGGCAGCGAGCAGCATGCCAGCCCCAAGCCTTGTCTCCTCCTGCCCCCCCCCCCAGCAGGCTCCTTGCCCTCACTCTTCCTTTCTGTCCTCACCCAGCGTGCACACACACACACATACACACACACACCACAGCTGCTTCTGGAAGGAGCCCTGTGGGGTCTTACCCAGGCAGATGGGAAAGGGAAGAGCATATCTGGGGCATGGCCAATAGCAATTCAGTTCTGTGCGTCGAAATTCATAATCTCTTGTCTGGTCTAGTAATAAGGGGCTCCCTTTACAAAGTCTACCAAGTCTGAAACTTTATACATTGTTTTTATACATTGTTTTTCAGCGTGGAGCAGGGAGCCCAGAATTCCTGTCCCAGATCATTATGCTGGATGGACAAAAGAAGCAAGCAAGACATCTGAGGGTGGGGAAAGCTAATTTAAGGTGGGGTATTTGCAAACTAATCCTTTTTACAAACAATCTTAGCAATTTCTCCTGAGTGTCAGCATAGTTGTCTATCTTGTAACTCTTTACTGACCATCATAAACTCCAAAGTTTTATCCACTTAATAACCTCCAGAGCCATTTGCCCAGCTGGTCCCCACAAACTTCTATATCCAGTTTCTTGCTTCTCTTCAATGTGGACTCCTGCTCATAAAACCAGCTCTCTCTGTTCCTTGCCTATGACATCTTTTTCAATTGCTTCTTCCCAGCTCCCCTTCTGATCTAATTATAAAGGCAACTGAACACAGAAGGAAGAAAATAATTCCCATCCTGCCTCTTCCAGACATTAACACCCGCCCCCAAAGCTCCAGTGTCCTGATCTATAAGAAAACCTAGGGTTTGAACTAAACATCTAAATACTTCGGACTTGTTCCATTTGGTAGCACTTCTCATGGGCATGTCAGAAGTCTTTTCTGAGTGAGCCCACCCCGGGTCAGAAGATCATAAGAGATCTTATAGCTCCACATTCATCCAAACTGCTTCTAGATTTCCTGTATCAGTTTGTTCCTGGTTTGTGTTGGGCCTTTTCTTGTTGGCTTTGTCTTAGCAGATGCAAATATCTTTGGAACAACGACTATGTTTCTTCCTCCAACTCCCTATATTATGTTCAGAACACAGGAAACAGGCAGGGAAGGTTGTTAGTTCTCTGACTAATGCTTACCCCTTGGGCAGACTGGAAAAGGGACTCATTTAAATTTGGTTTCCCTGCCAGAATTGTCAGGCCTCGGTGGCCTTGGGAAATCACCAAAGAAGAAAATAGCCATTTGTTCTAAAACCTCTGCAATCTGCAAGGGCTGCCATGGTCTTCATACCTCTACCTGGCCTTCACGGAGCAGTAGGGATTGCATGGCATAGTCCTTCCCAGGGTCACCGTCACTCCTGGAGGAAGAAACAGCCTCTTCTCCTTGTTAGATAGGTCAGCCAGGGATTGCTGGGATCATTAAAACCCAGAGCCCACAGTCCCTACCATCATCTAGCTGGAGAGTATAACTTAAAGGTGACCTGCAGATGTGAGACACGTGACATTCTGAGAGGGGCAACCTGCTGCTGTGTGGCCTCCAAGAAGCCATTGATAATCTAAGTCTCAGACTCCATTTCTCTAGGAAAAAAAAAAAAAAAACAAAACCTCCTAATAATCTTACAAGGTTGCCTTGAGATCTTGTCCCTTAAGATATGAAGTATTGGGTTGGAGAGATGGCTTAGCAGTTAAGTCATTTGCCTGCAAAGCCAAAGGACCCCAGTTCAACTCTCCAGGACCCACATAAGCCAGATGTGCACAAGGGGGCACATGTACCTGGAGTTCACTGCAATGGCTGGAGGCCCTGTGTGGTGGTTTGATTCAGGTGTCCCCCATAAACTTAGGTGTTCTGAATGCTAGGTTCCCAGCTGATGGATATTTGGGAATTAATGCCTCCTGGAGGGAGTGTATTGTTGGGGGCGGGCTTATGGGCTTTATAGCCAGTTTCCCCATGCCAGTGTTTGGCACACCCTCCTGTTGCTGTGTTCCACCTTATGTTGGCCAGGGGGTGATGTCCACTCTCTGCTCATGCCATCGTTTTCCCCTGCCATCGTGGAGCTTCCCCTCGAGCCTGTAAGCCAAAATAAATCTCTTTTTCCCAGAAGCTACTCTTGGTTGGGTGATTTCTAACAGCAATGCGAACCAGACTGCAACACCCTGGAACACCCATTCTCTCTCTCTCTCTCTCTCTCTCTCTCTCTCCTTCTTTCTCTCTCTCAAATAAATAAATAAAAATATATTTTAAAAAAAGATATGCAGTGTTGCCCTGTAAGCAAGCAGTACCCAGAGGCAAGGCTTTGAGGAAGCCATGGGATCATGTGGGCTCTGACTTTATGATGAATTAATCCACTGATGGATTCACAATTTGATGAACTTATTGGGAGATGATGTGAATGTTAGGAGGATGAGTGTGGTTGGAGGCAGTAGGTCTTGGGGCTTTGCCTTTGAGAGATGTGTCTTATTCCATATCCTTCCCTTCTGTGGCTTCTCTCCACTGCCACAAGATGAGCAACTTTGCTTTACCACATACTTGTTGCATTGAGGTATCACAGCCCACAGCAATGGAGCAAGAGGAAATCACTGAAACTGGGAGCCATATTAAATCTTTAAGTTTAGAGAGCTGGCTTAGCACTTAAGGCACTTGCCTATGAAGCCTAAGGACCCAGGTTTGATTCCCCAGTACCCACATAGGCCTGATGCACAGGGTGACACATGAGTCTGGAGCTGGTTTGCAGTGGCTAGAGGCCCTGGCATACCCATTTTCTTTCTGTGTCTCTTTCTCTTTCTCTCTCTCAAAAAAATTAAATTAAATTAATAAATATTTCCTACCTTTAAATTGTTCTCAGGCATTTGTCACAATGATGAAAATCTAATGTAGAAACCTAAATGGAATCAGGTATATGATCTTGCTTTTAAAAAGTATAAATATTTCTCATTATTTACACATAATTTGACAGATATCCAGAAGCATATGCACTAATATTGCCCTTTTGTTCCTCCCATAAATCACAAGCAACTGTCAGGTGAGCTACATGGAGGAGACGACAAAGCCTCGGCCCTGGTACAGAGGTAGAACCGTGTATTCTCCCATGGAGCCGAAGGCATATGTGGCATTTGGGTGTTGGAAACTAATGCTCATGTTTAGCCAGTCATGTGTTCACTGGGTGGATGTGAGGCATTCCCTGGAAGCTGCTCTGTCATAAATGCTTCTGTTAAAGCAGAGAAACATTCAGAATCCACAAAAGGAAGTTATGAACACATCTTTGGAATGCTGCCCATCTGTAAGTAGGGTTCTACCTGTGTTAAATCACCTTTGAATATAGCTTTTCTATGCCAACCTAGTGGGGTAATGGCACATTTGCAAATCTCAGCATGCCTGGGACATCACACACACAGGTGTGGTCTCCTGTCTCCTCACCCACCCCCCACACACACAGGAAGGAAGGAAGGACAGCAGGAAGGAAGAACCGCAACTGCTGGGAGGCTTCTGTGCTCAGTGAGTTCTGTTCTGAGGCGTCAGGTCGGGGGGGTAGCTTTTTTTGTCTGACATAGGAATAAATGACATTCACCAGAAGCAATCCCAGATGAAAGCTACTCACAGAATACACACCTGTCCCCAGGCCACAGATAGAGAAGCAGAGCCTGTGTCCCAAAGGAAGCTGGAGGAAGCAGAAAGAAGGGTACAGGAACCCCAAGTCCAGTTATGGTTATCCAGTGGCTCAGGTCAAGCCAAGTCTTTGGAGAAGGATCTTCCGGGCTTCAAAGAGGCAACACTCTCTCAACAAGCTTCTCTGCAAGGCCACATATTCAGCAGCCATACAATCAATCCCCTCTTCCTCTCCAGGGACTAAGGCCACGTCCTCTTAAAGATGAGCAAGCTGAGGCTGGGCCTAAAGCAGCTCACCCACCACCATGCAACCCGGTCAGCCAAGGTCCAGGACAGACAGCTCTCTCTCCAGCTGACCCATTAGCTTTGCACGTTGTCCTCCTGCAAAAGCTCCCACACGTAATGAAATATGGCACAACAAAAGGCATACTCTTCCCTCCAACTGTTACCGTTAAGAACTGGAAAACACGGAGGGGTGGGGGGGAGAAAGAGATGAACCTTCAGCAAATATACAAATCCCATGACTTCTAAAACGGAGATCTGATCTCCAACTTAAAACTCACATCTTCGTTTTGCCAGAAGAGAAGTCTAAATTCCTTTGGAGACCAAGGCCTCTCTCCAGTGCTTGCTACAATAACACCCTATGCCTCTGCTTCATAGCATCCAGTCCAACTTGCACTTATACAATTTGGTGATTGTTTGATTAGCAGCATGTTTTTCTGCATCAAACTGAAACTATACAGGGAGCATGATCATTTAATGTATTGTGTAAATAGAAACACCACTGAGAGCAAAACAGGGTACTATGGGTAATTATGTCAGGACAAGAATGGCACTAGAACACCGAGCCAATCTATGTAAGAAGTAGAAAGCAACAGTAGGTTGCTTGCCATTAGAGTCTTAGTGCTTGTATTAGTTATTTTTCTTGTCGCTGTGATCCAGAACCTGACAAGAAGCAACTTACGGGAGGAAGGGCTTACTTCAGTTCACAGTCAAAGGAATGCAGTCTGTCACAGCAGGGCGGTGTGGACGTAGAAGCATGGAGCAGCTGGTCATATTCAATTTGCAGTCACAAAACAGAGTAGCAAACCACACCCAGCTTGTTCCCTTTCATTCAGTCTGGGACCCTGGCCCATGAGATGGTCCCACCAACAGTTAGGGTGGATCTTTCTAAGTCAATTAACCTGATCTAGTAACTCCTTCACAGACATGCCTGGGGATTTGTTGCCTAGGTGATTCTAGATCTTGTCAAGTTGACGATCTTGATTAACCATTACAGTGTCAGAGTTCATACTTGCACAGGGTAGATACGCAATTAATAAATGTGTTGACTGATTTACTATATCTTTTCAAAGTTTCTTACTATCTTGTACCACCATATTTTCTAGGCTAGTATACCATCTCACATATCCTATCCTAGACATATGCAGAAGTCTCTGTTTAGCGAGCCTTGAACCTCCTCTGCATTCCCATGATTCCCAGCTTTCATGAACCTATCACCTAAGTAGATAATGTTCTTCTCTTGTCCTCCATCTAGCTAATTCTCCCATACTGGAACAGGAGAATTACTGCCTTTTCTATGGAGTCTTCTACCTAACACCCTTGCATGTATCTCTATAATGACATTCATTTCCCTGTATTGCTGCTACACACAAACTTTCTCCTCAGTGTGAATCCATTCAGGCTGTAGTGTTACCAGGGGTCTATGTCTGGACTGGGTTTTTCCAAGTTCTTTGTGTCTTGTCCAGAGAATTAAAGGAACAGACACACACAGCAAAGGAGCAAGAAATGTTATTAAAGAGCAATGCAGAAATACAAGAAGAGGCACTGCAAGGGAGCAGCACATTCATTGAGTCAGAGCATGCAGAGCCTTGGTTATGGACTTCCTTTTATTGGGTCCAGGAGGAAGAGGAGTTGGTTGCTAAATGTCATCATGTGGGTAATCCTTTGTTTGATTGGCAAGGTTGAGTTTCGTAAGCCTTCATGTACATGTTCTTTCCCATGATACATCTGGTTTTAATCATATACATACCCAGCCATGCATAGGCAAAAGATGGTAAACAGGATTGTTTATTCCCCTAAAATTTTACTCAGAAGACACAGTTTACCTTACTGCAATGCACCCAAAATTCAGGCCTTATTGGGCCCCTGCCTCCCAATCCCAGATATGTTTTCAGACATGTTTAGATGGAAACAGGTCATTGCCATAGGATTGTCAAGGAGGGGCAACCCACTCTGCTGATTGAAGCAGGGTGTATATGCAGAGCAATGCAGGTGAGGGCTCCAGATTTTTGGGTGCATTGTGAGGAAAGGGCTCTGTGTATAGTCCAGGCCAAGCAGACTCCCAAGTTGCTATGGAATTCCTAAGGCTGCCTGCCTCGGGGTCACCCGTTCTGGTGTCATGCGCAGTAAGCACAGGATAAGTGCTTGTTGAAAGAATCAAAGAAGTTTGAGGGTGCTGGAGAGATGATTCAGCAGTTAAAACGCTAGCCTGCAATGCCTAATGACCTGAGTTCCATTCCCTAGAACCAGGTAAAGGCAGATGTACAAGGTGGTGCATGTGCCTGGAGTTTGTTTGCAGTGGCTAGAGGCCTTTGTGATCCCATTCTCTCTCTCTCTCTCTCTCTCTCTCTCTCTCTCTCTCTCTCTCTCTCCATATATATATGCCTCTTTCTCTCTCTCTCTCTCCCCCCCTGTTCTCTCAAATAAATAATAAATAATAAATAAATAAATAATTTTAAAATAAAGAAATTTGGGAGTCCTTCTGGATATCAACAGTCAAGTAAGATTAGAAAGGCTAAGTTTGAACTCTGAAATGATTAGGTCTATGTGGCTAGAAGTACACAGCTTAAGCCTGCTTAAGTTACATAGTGCTGGGCATATAACAAGCACATTATCAACCATTATTATTTTATTATTATTCATTGATTTTGATGTGTCCTTACCTGGTCCCTAATGTCTTCTACAACTCAATTGCAAATTTATTGCTGTTTGTTCATCTTAGATTCCCCATCATGTTTTTTTTCTTTTGGACCCAACCATCTCCCCTGCCTTCTGTCAACCTGGATGCATTTGAAAAGTCCTTCCTTGACAGGCAAGCATTCCTGGCACGCCTCACTGTGTCTCTCACAGAGCCTCTGATGCTACAGCTGCTGCAAGACTCCTCCCTTTTCCCCTGGGCCAGGCTGTTCATATTCTTTAAAGACCTTTCATGCAATGCCTTTGCTAATATTTACATCCCTGCTTAACTAGGGCTGGCCTCTGCTGCCCTGGGCATTTGACTCAAGCAGGATGGAGTTGCAATCTTTCCAAGCCACTCAGTAGCTATTTCACCAAAGCAAAGAACTGGAGGCTGCTCAGTGCACAGCCTGCCTGAGGGTTGGGATGCATCCAGCGAAAGATGTGCTAGGTTTAGCCTACTTGTATAGGACAAATCTCCTTAAACAGTGGGGCATGACCCCATATGGAGTCATGTGAATGTAGGTGTCAGGAAAAAGTTGGCAAGAGTGAAAGGCTTCTGAATGCACAAAAACCAAAACCTCAGAATCAGCTCAAGACCAAGTACATAATAAGCCCAAGGTGCTTCTGGCCGTGCTCAGTCATATTGTATCACAAGACTTCACTAAAGTTTTGGTTCTGAACACACCGCACACACACTTTGCACCACATGTGCAATCACACGACACGAGGCTATTGAAGGGTGCCTCTAACACTGTGTCTCAGAGTCCAGACTAGTATACATTATAAACTGCAGTTTTTACTCTGCAGAAACCATGTTCTGCTCTTATAGAAATAGAAGTGTTTAATTTATGGGAGACAAAGACTTTCAATTCTTTCCGACCAGCATTTCTCAGCATGCATGTACCCTTATGCTATGTTACACCAAGAAGCCCCTCCACATCACTGGTATCAAATTTGCTTTCATCTATGATGAATGGAAAAATTATCTGGGTCCAATAATTGTTTTAAAATAAATTTCTTTATGATTTATTTTTAGGAAATGGTTGATTTGTATACTTTGTCTGCCTATATACTGGGGTTGTACAAAATTTTCTCAGGCAAAATGGTTGTTCCAGTAGAAACAGCAGAAGGAGTCCTGGTGTAGGACATGAAGGCTTTGGAGACAGATAGTCCTGTGTTTGAAGTAACACTCTGCCACTGAGCATGTATGTGACAAGAAAATGATTTAATATCTCCAGAGATTTAGTTTCCATGAGTATAAAAATGTAATAATAATATTTCACAAGATTGGTATAAAAATTAAATACGATAATGTATATGAAAAGGAGATCAGTACATAATTATTATTCAGTAAGTGGTTCTCTACCAATATTACAAAAACTGATTAAAATGTATTACACCCTGCTATACATAAGGTGTGTAGAGTGCTAAACTGCAGTATTGGGGTAAAGGAAATAAAGTGATGAAGATATCATCTTTGCCCTCCTCAAGTTCAGCATCAGAAGTCAGAGCAAACTATGATAACAGCTAAAAGAGATGGAGATAACTTTGGGGGAGGGTCAGAACGCAGAAGGTGGCTCTGGAAGAGACAGTGTTGAGCTCTGAGCCTGGCCTGGAAGATTGAGAAGAGCCTTGGTGTGTAGCTTTGGTGACTGAAAGTCTTGCAGAAGCAATCACTCTAGCAAAATGTCAGATGGGGCTACAGAAGAACAATAGCAGTAGCCGATGTTGAGACTGACTGCCTCTTACAAGCAGGCTCTGCGCAAATGCCTGCCATCTCCTCATCCTGTCCTCTCTCTACACCATCAGGCAAGACAGGGAAGGGGCTACCTTCCTTCCACCCTTTTCATTCTACAAATAATGTTGAGGATCCAAAAGAAGGAGTTGCTCAGGACAGTCCAGTAGACAAGACTTGAACGCAAGTCCTTCTGACCCCAAAGCTCTTCACCTTACCTCTGTGTGTGACAGGTTTGGCACAACTGAGGATCAATGGGAAGGCCAGTGCAGCTTGGCTTATATGTAGCACATGTACCCATGTGTGTGTGCGTGCGTGTGTTCATGACATGTACTGACACATGTACAACACAGGGCATACATGCACAGCTTAATGCAGGGGAAATCTGCCAGCAGACTTGTGGAAAACAGGCAGAAAAAGTATTAAGGCAGATCCTGAGTTCAGGCCAGGCTGTTAGCTCCTTTGGAGGCCAGTTCCCCTTGCTGCACACTAGCCCCAGCAGGCCCCATGGATTATTAATAGTAGCAGTGATTATGCTAATAATGATATAATGAGAGGGGGAAAGCCCCTAGGGCGGGAAAGGTGGGGAGCAGGGCAAGCACTGTGTCCATCCGTCCATCCATCCGGTGCAGGGGAAGCAGCTTCCCACTCCATCTTTCAGGCTTCAGGGCCAGACCTGAGCCTCCAAATCGACTCTGACTTCGTGGGAGAGCTCAGCAAACCCTGCAAAAGCAAAATACCTGGAGGAGTATCTCTCCTTCTCTGGAGTTTTGGCAAACTTATTATCCCAATCAATATCTGAGTAATTACAATCCCCTGTGATCAAAGCGGGGTGTTTTTTTTTTTTTCTTTCTTCCCTTTCTCTGGCCTCTTTATAGGCCTCTCTTATCTGGAAAAAGATTTCTTAATCTACTTTCCCTAAATGCCCTGCAGGTCTGCATGCCATCACAGCCCCAAAATTCCCTGATTGCTTTTACTCTCCTTTCCTGCTACCTGACCCAGCTTCCTGACAACCCTGGCAGAAATCAGCCTTTTAGCTTAGGGCCCACCCACCCCCAGTCCAGCCCCCCAAGGAGGTGGGAGCTGGGCTGTGGGGAATCCAGAAGAAAAGAGGAGCCCCCAGTCTCCTTTCTATGGAAGCAAATAAGCAGGTGTGCAGAGAGGAGTGGACCTGCCATCCTCTCTCCTGTCCTTCATAGTGTGCCTCCCTCGCACCTCACCAACTTCTGAACCTTTGTCAAGGCCCGAGAACGGACAGAAGGGGAGAGAAGGGACAATTTGAGAAGTGGAAGGAAGTAGCTTGGAGGAGACATCACAAAGTAGTGAAAATCTGTACTCAGCCATTCCAGTACCCTTTCTCGTCTGTGACGCCCGGCCCCGCCCTCGGGCCCCTTGCCAAAGTTCATCTACTCTCTCAACTTGGGGCGCCTCGCCCGTGGTGCTTAAGACGTGCTTCCTCGCTCGGGCTCCCCTGTGCCTCCTACCTGGCAGCTGTTGCCGAATGTAGGTCAGGGCGGCTCTCTAGGGAGGCTGCGATGTCAGGCCAGAGCCGAGGGAGAGCGGCCTGGGCCATGCAAGGGGCAGCGGAGGGAGCCTGGGGGCTCGGCCCAGCCGACATCGGAGTGAGAGACCCAGTCCTCCCCGACACTCCAGGATTTAAGAGGCTTCTGCGCTCCAGAAACCTAATTACCCCAAAGATTTCCGTTTGGTCTTCTCAGTTTTGCTCTGAAGAGGCCCTTCCAAGAACGCCACAGGGTTGGAGTCATTACTTCGCCTGCCGCTTGCGGGGCCGTTTATTGTATTTTTATGAGGAGAGTGCTGTGTTGCCTAATGCATTTCCCAGGAAGCCTGCGTGAGGGGCTCCCTGTGTCACGGCTGCTGCTGGGGAGGAGGGAAATAAACACAGAGGCATGTTCACACTCGTGTCTCCGCACAAGGAGGGGTGCACACCCACAGGCGCGCACAATTGCAGCCAGTTTGAGCGCGCATGAGCTGGCTCCGCACACTCCACCTGGTCCATCCTGATGAGCCTTCTAGGCCGTCCTGTCCAGCCCCCCCCCCCCTCCCGCCTCCAGGCAGATGGGCTCCAATTTTCCCTAGCCAGCATGGGTCTCTCCATCTCTGAAGCAGGCAATTTCACCATTCCCAGGGAAAGCTTTTCTAGTGTTTAACAGCCCTCCTCCCATAGACCATTTTCCTTCTGGAATTAGTGATCCTGCCAGAAGGAGAAACTGAGTAGAGACGAAGCCTCACACTTCAGGGACTGCAGGAATTCAAGGGTCTCCATTCCCGGAGCGGACACCCTCCCGGAAAGCAGAACCTGACTACCTGGCAGGAGCCAAACGCTGCACCACCCTTCAGCTCAGCCCAGAGCCAAGGGAGCACAGTGCTTCTGATCCAACCCAGGCCCCTTGAGACCTGTCCATTTTCACGGGAGATTGACAATCTTACCCTAGGGTAGCCAGATCTCAAACATGTGTGTTTGTAAGTCGGTATTTAATTGGCAGCCAAAGGGCCGTGTTTCAGGTATTTGGCAGGGGATATAGTCCAGAACTCACTGCCACACTGTGTCCATCAAAAACTCAGCTGAGAGAAGCAAAACAGATGAACGACTGCTGGAAGGGTATGTGGTCCATCACTCCACAAAGATTGACACCTGCCCCGTGACTCAGCCACATCCCTCTGTACAGCTGTCTCTCTGAACTGAATCTGGCCCTTGTGGAAGAGTAACGCCCCAGGGAACAGCTGCGTCCATTATGAGCTTGTCCTCCACGGTGTCGTTTACCATGTGGCCAGGCTGTCCCAAGGAAGGTCCCAGAACTGGCTCTGCCTAGTACAACAGCGCCAGGGAGAGCCAGGCTGCTTCCTGACAGTCCTTGTCATTCTTCTTCCCCTCATCATAGTCTCTGCTTTCTCTCCTTCCTTAGTCCCCTTCCTTCCGCCCCTTCTTTCCTTTCCCTTTCTCCTCTCCCTCCTGTCCTTCCCTCTTTTTTCTCTCATCTTATGTGCACCATGAATTTCAAGAGTGATTGAGTTACGCCTACTAGGTTATCTACCAGGATTTTAAATTGTGTATTCCAGTCTACTTCAAGCCCTGAATGTAAGTATCAACCTTGTTTGTGATCCCCTGTAAACTTCCTCCCTTTGTTCTTTGTTTCTTTCCTATGTGTTCCTAATATATGCTCTTGCATTGCATCACAGGTATATGTGCAAGCTGCCATAACTGCACTTTGGCACAAAGCAGGTAGACGTAAGCACACTAATGAATTAATTAATATGGCTCAAACTGTGCTGCACACAGAGATTCTAGTTACAAAGGACTGCATTAACCAAGTAGGAGCTGGAAACCCTCCCAGACATGTGCCTTGGGTTACAAATCTTGAAAGACATGTAAAATTTGAAAAAATAGAAAGAAAGTTTTGGTCTAAATTCTATTGTTTGCAGTAAAGCCTATCTCAGGTGGCTTTACTCAGTCAAAAATAAAATCTCCTCATGAATTTGAAGACACAGAACAAGAAAGTAAGAGGCATAAGCTCATAAAAGATAAGCACATAAGATCATCTCATCTGACCCTCTATTTTAATAAAAAACAAAAATGAAGACCTACACAGGGCAACTCTAAATTCTGGACCAATTAGAACAAGCTCTAGGCTGCAACATGGAGCTCCGTGTGTGCCTGGACCATGAAGCCCACTATTGTACAAGGCTAAACCATGGCAGTTCTTTTTTATGGAGCCTGAGTGCTGTGCTTATACTAGTATGTATCTACCCTACAAAACCAGACGGAGTCAGGTCAGGTGTCATCCCAGCACACTGGAGGCTGGGACAGAAGAACTGTCAATACATTCAAGGTCAACTTGGACTACATAGTGAGTTCCAGGTCAACTTAGGCTATGGTGTGAGGCTCTGACAAAATTAATTAATTCATTAATTTAAAAAATCGAGAAAGAGTAGGTGAGATTTCTGGAAGATGTTAGTGGTCAGATGACTTTGGGCATAGTGCTTAAGCCCACTGAACTTTCACATCCCTACCTATAGGACAGAAATGAAAAGAATTGTTCCTTGGGTTCTTGTGAGCACTGACTGAGAGAATGCATATGAAGAGCATGGAGAACATTAAATGCTCACAAACACTCTTGTGGCCTTGTTAGATGCCTGGAGGACTAGAATAATATGGTCAAAGAAATACAACAGAATCTTAATCTTACAGTTCCAATTCATTGGAGGGCTATTACTCAGACCCTCAAATTTCCCATTACCCATTCACTCCATCCCCACTTCCCCCCTATCCAGTCTCCTCCACAGCCCAATTATACCCACTACCTGCCAATCTCCTCATAGGTACCATATGTCCAAGTACCCACACCAGCCAGAATACCTAAATGAAGGACACTTGAGATAGGAGGGAGGTTGAGCCAGCTCTTTTAGGTTCTTTTGTCTGGGACATCTTATGTGAGATCCTGACCAGAAGTAAAGGGGTAGATCTAATTTCTAGACCACTTAGAGTAAGCTCTGGGTTGAGAAGCCAATGCCCTTACCTCCTGCAAGACTGTCCCCTCTGTGATATTCCATGAAGCTAGATGATTGTAGTTCCCATTAGAAAAGCAATTTTCCAGGGAGCTGTTCAGGCTGAAGTGTCTAATGATTCTATTTTCTTCTGGCCCGAATGTAGACATCCAGATTATGTTTTGATACCTTTGGCAGACGCATGAACATCTGGAGCCCATGCTGAGCCTGTGCTTCACAGTCTGGGGACTTTTCCTGGCATACTAGCCTAAGCTAGCTCCTTCTTTATCTCCCCCTAGCCCCCTGGCTCTGGACAACAGTACATAAAAAGGAAAATAAGCTACCCAGTGAGATCTAGTGGAGCACACAGAGAGAAATGCGACCCCACAGGCAGCTCCCAGGTTTTTCAGGGCCATCATGGCCTATAATCAGGAAGGGAGAGGATGGAAATGCCACACTGATCTGAGGTCCTTGTGTTTGCTTCCACTGGCACTCATTTGCTTCCACCCTACCAGTCTCACTTTTCAGAGCCCTCTGCTTCAGATGGTCACACTCAAGGGCCTGGGCATGAGGAAAGCTCAATTCTACTCCAGGTCAATACATACAGTAACCAATCAACTCTCAATGCTATAGCCATTTGTTCCATGGAGCTAGACCAAACCTAGCCCATCTTTCATTGGACATATCCCAACCTTCAGGAAGGCTTCATACTAAGTGACTTCTGCTCTTAGCCTGCTTTGGTGGTAGGAATGGTAAACAGCAATTGAATAGCTTGGGAAGATTGAGGCATTATCTTACTTGAGTTGAAGAAAGGCTTAGGGCAACAGAGGCCAGCTTATTTAGGCAGAGTTGTAAATATGAGCAATGCCATCATGTGAAAAGTCTTTGTAGAATAGCTGGACCAGGGGAAAGGTGGAAGGTCTAGGAAACTAAGTGGTAGCAGTCATGTCAGAGGCCTCTATATTTATCTTATGATATATGATAATATGCAAAGCATAACTCAGCCCGGAACATCAGCCTCAATATACTACTCAAAACTTTTAGAATAAAATAACAGAGAAAACTTATAGACAGACATGCACCAAGATCATAGTCCATAAAAGAAAAAAATAGCAACAAACTGAATTTTATCAACACTAAGAGCTTCTCATCAAAAAAAAAAAAATGTTTTTGGGATGGAGGGATTGCTTAGTGGTTAAGGCATTTGCCTGCAAAACCAAAGAACTCAGATTCAATTCCCCAGGACCCATTGTTAGCCTTATGCACAAGGGGGCACATGTGTCTGGAGTTCATTTGCAGTGGCTGGAGTCCCTGGCCCGCCTATTCATTTTCTTTCTCTCTCTCCCCCACCTCTTTCTCTGTCAAATAAATAATTTTTAAATTTTTTTTTTAAAAATGCTTTTGTAAAGAATTACAGATAAGCCACAGGCTGAGAGAAAGTATTTCCAAACCTCTTATTTGACAAAAGACTTCAATTCAGAAAATAAAAATAATTGTAAAACTCAACAATAAGCAAACAACCAAACTTTTTAAAAGAACAATAAACATTTAACCAAAGCAGATTCACTGATAACAAATAATTATATAGAGGATGCTCAGCATTATTAGTAATTAAAGAATATGAATTCAAACGACCATGAGATATAATGCATACTTACTAGGGTGGCAAAAACTGAAAATAAATAAGTAAACAGCTGACTATAGCAAGCACAGGGAGGACACCGGATGACTGGAACTCTTAGTACAGTAGCAGAGAAAATACAAAATGATGTGCCATTTGGGAAAACCATTAGGAAGTTTCTTATAAAGATAAAAACATAAGCCAGGCATGGTGGAATGCACTTTAGTCCCAGCACTCAGGAGGCAGAGGAAGGAGGAGTGCCATGAATTCAAGGCCACACTGAGACAACATAATGAATTAAAGGTCAGCCTGGGCTACAGCAAGACCCTACTTCAAAAAACAAAATAAACAAAGTTAAACACACACTTGTCATATGACCTAGCAATTTCTATCTTTTTATACATATGAAATAAACTTATGTTCACATAACACCTACATGTGAATGTGTATGGAATATATTCGACATCACTCCAAACTGAAAACAGCTCCAGTGTCCTTCATCTAGTGGACAGATAGACAAACAAAACATGTCATCCAATGGACTGGGACTCAGCAATGAAATGAACTACTGATATGCTCAACAACAGGAATAAATCTCAAACTTATTATGTTAAGTGAAAAAAGCCACACTCAAGAGGCTATGTATATTACATTTATAACATCTTCTAGGAAAGGTAAACTGTGAACTCAGAACACAGGTCAGTGGTTGCCTTAGCTGAGGAAGCAAGGGCTGGTGAACACAGAGGTACTTGTTCTCCATCTTCATTATGGTAGTGGTTACACTACTGTGCAGATCTGTCGGCATTCATAACAGTGTATAAAAAAGTTTAGTGATTAGAAATTATATTCCAGGGCTGGAAGAGATGGCTTAGCAGTTAAGCGCTTGCCTGTGAAGCCTAAGGACCTCAGTTCGAGGCTCAATTCTCCAGGACCCACGTTAGCCAGATGCACAAGGGGGCGCACACATCTGGAGTTCATTTGTAGTGGCTGGAGGCCCTGGCACGCCCATTCTCTCTCTCCTTCCCTCTTTCTCTCTCTGTCTGTCACTCTCAAATACATAAATAAAAATGAATAACTTTTTAAAAAAAATAAATTATATTCCAATGAATGATGGACACTGTCAGGGTGGAATGTTGGAAAATGGTGTTTCAAGCAAATGGGCCTAGAAAACAAGCAAGTTTCACTATCCTAATATCTAACAGGGTAGATTTCAAAACAACATTACTTAAGAAAGATAAAGAATGTCACATTATATTGATTAAAGGAAGGTTACAACAGGATGACATTACAATCCTAAACATATATGCACCAAACATGGGGGCTCCCCATTTTATCAAATACTATTAGTATTAAGGTCACAGATAATACAAAATGCAGTTGTAGTGGGTGGCTTCAACTTCACCCCACTCTCATCAATTGACAGGTCATCCCAACAAAAAATGAACAGAAAGACATCTGGCTTAAATGAGATCATAGAACAAATGGATGTAACAGATATCTACAGAACAGTTCACCCAAATGCTTCAGAATACACATACTTTTCAGCAGCACATGGAACATTCTCTAAAATAGACCATATATTAGGCACAAAGCAAATCTTAACAAATACAAGAAATTTTAAATAATTCCTTACATTCTGTATGACCACAATGGATTCAAACCACAAGTTAATAGCAAGAAAAGCTATAGAGCATACACAAAATCATGGACACTAAACAATACACTACTAAATGATGAATGAGTCAATGAAGAAATCAAGAAGGAAATAAAAAACTCATAAAATCAAATAATAATGAGAACACAACATAACAAAACATTTGGGACACAAAGAAGGCAGTCCTAAGAGGGAAATTTATAGCTTTAAGTGCCTATATAAAAGTTAGAGGCTGGACGTGGTGGCTCATGCCTTTAGTCCCAGCACTCAGGAGGCAGAGGTAGGAGGATCGCTGTGAATTTGAAGCTATCCTGAGACTCAATAGTGAATTCCATGTCATCCTGAGTTAGAGTGAAACCCAACTTTGAAAAACAAACACAAAAGAAAGAAAAAGAAAAAAGAAAAGAAATTAGAAAGGTCACAAGTAAACAATTTAATTCTTCACCTTAAGGCCTTGGAAAAAGAACAAGGCAAACAAAAAAATCAGTAGACAGGAAGAAATAATAAATTTTAAGGCAGAGATTCATGAAATAGAAATCCGAAAAAACTAGACAAAGAATCAATGTTCTTTGGAAGGATGAACACAACTGATAAACCCTTAGAAAATCAGACCAAAAGACAGAGAGAAGAGACACAAATTAATTTAAAAAAAAAAAAAAGGTACCACTGGAACAGATACCAAAGAAATTCAGAAAATCATAAGGACATACTTTAAGAACATATATTCTACTAGCTTTGAAAATCTGAAAGAAATGTATTATTTCCTTGATTGACATGACCTAGCAAAATTAAATCAAGATGAGATTAACCACTTAAATAGACCTATAACAAGTACAGAGATCCAAACAGTTGTATTAAAAAAAAAAAAATCTCCTAACTAAAAATGTTCAGACCCATATGGATTCACTGGTGAATTTTACCAGGCCTTCATGGAAGAACAAACACCAATGCTTTTCAAACTTTTCCATAAAATAGAAAAATAAGGAATCCTACCCACCTCCTTCTATGAAGCCAGCATCACCCTGATACCAAAACTAGACAAAGATAGAACAAAAAAAAAAAAAAAAAACTACCAACCAATCTCCCTCATGAACATAGATACAAAACTTCCCAACAAAATATTGGCAAACAGAATACAAGAATTTATCAAAAGGATGATTCACCCTCACCAAGTTAAGCTTTCCCCAGAGGTGCTGAGATGGTTCAACATATGCAAATCAATAAATGCAATACACTATATAAATGGGCTGAAGGACAATAATCACATGATCATCCCAGTAGACGCAGAAAAGGCATTTGATAAAATCCAACATGCCTTCAAGATAAGCATCCTATAGAAACTGAGAATGGAAGGAACATATCTACATAATAAAGGCTATTTATGACAACCTATAACCAACATAATACTAAATGGAGAAAAACTTGAAACTTTTCCACTAAAATCAGGAACAAGACAGAGGTGTCCACTGTCCCCACTTTTATTTACTATAGTACCAAAAGTCATAGCTATATAAATAGGGCAAGAGACACACATAAAACGGATACAAATTCGAAAGGCATGTCTTCCCTCCCATGGAGTGGGCCTCCAGTCAAATTATAGGGTGGTTGGTTTCCCCCATTACAGACATGCCAATATTGCACCCATTGGCTCATTTGGCCTAGCTGACCAAATATAAGGCTTGCAGTGTCCACTGTTGCGTATCTTCTTTGGTGATTTCTTTCTCCCCCATTGAACTGCATGTAGTGTGGCTTTTTCCAGATTTCTGTCAGCTGGTCTATATTGAGGAGGTTTTCAGCTCAGCTCCAGCAGGATTTCTCAGTTACCTTGCAGCCCAAATATGTAGAGTCTTCAGCAATAGTAGTCCATTTCTTTTCTTTTCTTTTTGACATTTTTAAACAACTTGCATGATTGTAAACAATATTCCATGGTAACTCCCTCATGCCCCCACTTTCCCCTTTGAAACTCCACTCTCCATCATATCCCCTCCCCTATCAATCAGTCTCTCTTTTATTTTGATGTCATGATCTTTTCCTCCTATTATGATGGTCTTGAGTAGGTAGTGCCAGGTACTGTGAGGTCATGGATATCCAGGCCACTTTGTGTCTGGAGGAGCATGTTGTGAGGAATCCTACCTTTCTTTTGGCTCTTACATTCTTTCCGCCACCTCTTCTGCAATGGACCCTGAGCCTTGGAAGGTGTGATAGAGATATTTCAGTGCTGAGCACTCTTCTGTCATATCTTCTCAGCACCATGGTGCCTTCTGATCATCCCAAGGTCACTGCCAAAGAAAAGAGAAGGTTCTCTAACCAAAAGTGAGTGTAGCATTAATATATGGGTATGAACATTAAGAGAAGTGCTTACTGGGCAGTTTAGTGAGCACAGTATATACATTTAGCCAGACAGCAGCAGATGTTATACCCCTAGAGCTCATGGCTACCCCTGTTGTAGGTTTTCAATATCAGGGAGATGGCAGAAAGAAGGAAAATGTCAATAATAAATAAATAAATATGTAAAAAACAAATTGGAAAGGAAGAGATCAAATTATCATTATTTATAGATAATATGATTCTGTACATAAATGACCCTAAAGACTCAACCAGCAAACTGCTAGAGCTGATAAACGCTTTGAGCAAAGTAACAGGATACAAAACAAACACACAAAAATCAGTAGCCTTCCTATATATTAACAAACTATGCTGAGGGTGCAATCAGGGAATCAGGTGGAGAGATGGCTTAGCAGTTAAGCACTTGCCTGTGAAGCCTAAGGACCCTGGTTCAAGGCTCGATTCCCCAGGATCCACGTTAGCCAGATGCACAAGGGGGCGCATGCATCTGGAGTTCGTTTGCAGTGGCTAGAAGCCCTGGCATACCCACTCTCCTCCCTCTCTCTCTCTCTCTCTCCCTCTCTCTCTCTCTCTCTCTGTCTCTCTCCCTCCCTGCCTCCCTCACTCTTTCTCTCTCTGTCACTCTCAAATAAATAAATAAAAATAAACAAAAAATTTTAAAAAATACATCAGGGAATCAGTTCCATTCATAATTGCCTCAAGAAAATAAATAAAGTAGGAATAAACCTAACAAAGGAAGTGAAGGATTTCTACAATGAAAACTTTAAAACACTCAAGACAGAAGAAAATGTTCTTGGATTAGAAGATTCAATATTATGAAAACGTCTATCTTACCAAAAGCAATCTATACATTTAATGCAATCTCTTTCAAAATTCCAATGGCATTCTTCACATAAATAGAAAAAACAATACCAAAATTCATTTGGAAGCACAAAAATCCTCAAATATCCAAAACAATATTGAGCAACAAAAATAAGGCTGGTGGTATCATGATATCTGCTTTTATCCTATATTACCGAGCCATAGTAACAAAAAGAGTGTGGTATCAGCATAAAAACAGACACATAGATCAATGGAACAGAATAGAGGACCTACATGTAAGTCTGGGCAGCTATAGCCACCTGATCTTCAACAAAAATGCCAAAAATACTCATTGGAGAAAAGACAACCTCTTTAACAAATGGTTCTGGGAAAACTGGCTATCTGTATATAGGAAGATAAAAATAGGTCCTCATCTCTCTGCATGCACAAGAATTAACTCCAAATGGATCAAAGACCCGTTATATCAGACCTGAAATATTGAAATTGCTAGAGGAAATAGTAAAGGAAACCCTTTAGCATATTTTTATAGGCAATAACCTTCTGAATACAACTCCTAGTTGCTCAGGAAATAAAACCACTAATCAACCATTGGGACCTCATGAAATTACAATGCTTTTGTACTGCAAAGGACACTGTGAATAGAGCAAAGAGGCAACCTATAGTGTGGGAGAAAATCTTTGCCAGCTATCCATCTGAAGAAGGATTAATATCCAGGATATATAAAGAACAAAAAACTAAATAATAAGAAATCAAACACCCCAATTAAAATCAGATGTAAAACTAAACAGAACGTTCTCAAAAGAAGAACTAAAGATGACATGTAAATGCCTTAAAAAATGTTATACATCCTTAGCCATCAGGGAAATGCACATTAAAACTACTATGAAATTTCATCTCACTCCTGTCATAATTGCTATTACCTGGAGAGATGGATTAGTGCTTAAGGTGCTTGCCTGTAAAGCCTGAGGACCCATGTGCAATTCTCTAGATCCCATGTGAGCCACGTGCACAAATAAAGACAAGTGCAAGGTTGCATGTGCCCACTAGATGTTATAAGCATCTGGAGTTCAATTGCAATAACTGAGACCCTGGCATACCAATCCTCTTTCTCTCTCTCTAAAATAAACTTTAAAACAAGATTTATTATTAAGAAATTAAATGGCAATAAATGCTGGTGAGGATGTGGAAGAAGAGGAACCCTTCTACACTGTTGGTAGGAATGTAAACTGGTACAGCCATTGTGGAAATCAGTGTGGATGTTCCTGAGACAGCTAAATTTACCATATGACCCAACTATACCATTCCTAGTCATATACCCCAAGGACTTGTACTATTGCCTTAGAGATACTTGCACATCCATGTTAATTGCCACTCTATTCACACTAGTTAGGAAATGGAACCAGCCTAGATGTTCCTCTAATGGTGAGTGCATAATGAAGATGTAGTACATTTACACAATGGAGTTCTATTCAGTGGTAAAGAAAAATGAAACTTTCAGGGAAATGGATGGACCTGGAAAGAATTAGACTTAGTGAGGTAACCCAGGCCCAGAAAGCCAGGTGCCACATGTTGTCTCTCATATGTGGGTCCTAGATACAAATGTTTGCACTTGAATGTGCGTTGAAATAAAACTCAGTAGCAGAGGCCAGTAAGCTAGAAAGGGGCTGTAAGGAAGGGAAGAGAGGGTAGGACTTAAGGGGATGGTGTTATATATATGTAAGTAGATGAACAGATTAATGGGGGTGGAAAGGCCTAAGTGAGGTCAGGAAAAGAGATTGAGTGAAGGAAGAGTGGGAAGGGTGAATCAAAATCTAAGATGGTATAAATAAGTCACATGGAAACCTACTTTTTTGGACAATGGTATATCCAGAAGTTATAGATTGTTACTAGAAAATTTTCAGTGCTAGGGATGGGATACCTTCCAGTGAGTTGTTGGCCAGGGAGGTCTCTAATGCCTCCAGAACATTACAGGCCATTGCTGAGGCTCTTGGTTTTTCACTAGGAATAGATGGTAAGACCCTATTGCTGATGACTCCATATGCTTGGGCTGCAAGGTCACTGAGAAATCTTGCTGGAGCTGAGCTGAATACCTCCTCTGTGTAGACCAACTGACAAAAAGCTGGAAAGAGCTATGCTACATGCAGCTCTGTGGGAGAAAGAGAAGTCATCAGTGGAGATAAACAACAGTGGACACTGCAAGCCGTACTTTGGCCAGCCAGGCCAAATGAACCAATGGGTGCAATAGTGGCATGTCTGCTATGGGGGCAATGAACTTCTCTCTAACTGGACTAGAGGCTGGCTCCATGGAAGGAATACATGCCTGATACTGAAAAACTAAGACAGGGGAGTCATAAGCCCTAGGAGTGTAATGCCTGCTGGTGTCTGGCTAAATGTATGTACTATGCTCACCAAACTTCCCAGGTAAGTACCTCTCTTAATGTTCATATCCATATATTAATGCTACTCTCAATTTGGTCAGAGAAACTTCTCCTTTTAGATGATGGTGACCTCTAGATTGACTCAAAAGGTACCATAGTGCTGAGTAGAAGTGACAGAGGAGTTCTTAGCCTGAAACATCTCTTAAACATTCTAAGGACAGGGTCCATTGTGGAAGAGATGGTGAAAAGAATGTAAAAGCCAAAGGAAGGGTAGGACTCCTTACAATACAATCCTCCAGACACAAAATAGCTTAGAAATACACAACACTAGTATAATAGGAGGAAAAAAATGATGACATCAAGATAAAAGATGTACTTATTGAGAGGGGAAGGGGATATGATAGAGAGTAAAGTTGTGAAGGGGCATGTAATTGTGAAGTTTTATTTTCTATAATTATGGAAGTTGTCAATAAAATTTTTTAAATTAAATTTAAAAATAAATTATACCTCCATTTTAAAAATTGATAAAGCTCTTTGGTCTTAAAAAAATAACATATAGTATATGTACTGACAGAATTATCCATACTGTAGGAATGAGCAAAGAGAGGAATAAAGAGATCCACTGATGAGCCTATGGTCGCAGTCAGTAAGAGATAAAGCTGAGACCAGATTCTAGTCCTACGGCTCTACTCAGACTGGCCGTTACTCCCTCAGTACAGGGACTTTCCTTTATTCCTTTATTCTCAAGTACATTTTAAATTACCCATTGGATCTAAACCACATTGAAGGTCTGATCTAAGTCACAGCATGCTATTTATGTATCAAACCCATAAGAAGGTCTGTGTTCTTCCAGCTATTCAAACAATACAGAGAATAAGAGGTGATGAGGAAGGGTACTTCCTTTCCTCCTATCCCTACACTGCCCTCCAGAAATAATCCCCCCCACCACCGTGTGTGTGTGTGTGTGTGTGTGTGTGTGTGTGTGTGTGTGTGTGTGTCTAGAATGGAATCCATGACCTTATAAATGCTAATCAAGCATTGTACTACTGAGCTACTGCCAGCCCACTGGGCTAATATTGCTGACACCTGTTGACTCACTTCCACTTTTTGTGGCCTCCAGATAGATATAGTTACCTAGGCGCATGATGTTCACTTCCCATCTCAAATCTAGTCTTCTGTGTATGGGCCCTCTGGTTATGGGAGAGCACTTACCTTGGAAACAAAAGTCATACCTCTTGCTTTATTGTAGACTAGCTATATGATTCAAGGGAAGTAAAGTTACCACTGTATGCCATTTCTTCATTTCTAGACTATAAGTAATAATGCCTATCTTAGTGAGCATAGGTCCTAAACCCTGCATAATGATGCAGTAGATGTTATTTAGTTCAAATGTGTAGGTAGTTACATTTCAGTAGGTGGCAGCTACAACTGTTCCATTCAGTCCACCCCTAAGTAAGGGTGATTCAAACTTAGCTTTGTCTGCATAACAGAACCTTTGTTCTCAAAAATTCATATCCACACAGTCCTAACAAGTAGTTTGGATCCTATGTCACTCAAAGCATGACTGTAAGAATTGAAAGGACAGGAACTACTTAGCCTGGAGAAGCGAAGGCTCTTCAGGGATGTGAGCATTGGTTGAAAATATTTGAAGGGCTGTCATATGGGGAGGGAAGGCAGATTTGTTCGCAGTTGCTTCAGGGCAGAGCTAGAATTAAGCTGGATGCAGATTTTGTTATTATGGAATAAAATTGTCCAACAACGACTATGAGCCAGCAAAGGGGGCTGGGCTGCCCACGAGGCAGTGGGCTTCCCATCACTTTCTAGTAATCAAACTGAAACTGCAGAGTCATTTGGCGGGGGAGCTTCAAAGACAAACCCCAATAAGCCAATCTGGGGACCCCACGCTTCTCAGCAGAGAAGCACCCATGCTCAGAACATATGTAGGTCTATGGCAATGCTGAAAGAGGTCAGTGTGCCCCACCAGCCTTGCAGCCTCCCTCTTCATGGGAAAGAAAGGCCAGTCACAGGGTGTGTGAAAATCAAATGCACACAGGACTCAAGGCCTCATGAGATAGATGGTTTCATCTGCTGCTTCTGCATTTAAGAAGAGAAGGAAAGGAGAGAATGTCCTGCCCTCCAAAATTGCAGACCTATTTGGATATTCTCTGAGGTCCCTTGGCAGCTGACATACATGCCCATCTGCCAGGCTGGCACAGTGCCCCGGCAAGGAGAGCTCTGCTTCCTGCTGGTAGGCATAGGTGCCAGGTGGTTGCATATGTCTGCAGAGAGGGCCTCTGTCCTAAACAGCAGAGGGAAACTCACAGTTCCTATGCCCACCCCTGCCCTGCACCCTGCAGCCACACCCACAACAGGGAGCACAGAGGTGCCCAGAAGCTGCAAAAAGCCACCGCCAAGGAGATAATCACTAGAGAGTCGGGGCTGCCAAATGAACAGGCCTTGCCGCATTGAGCCTGTGATGGAGCCAAGACCACCCAAGGAACAGCCAAATGGACTCTTGGAAGGAAAGGCAGAGGCAAAAACAGTATCAAAGGGCATCACAAGGGGTCTGGGCCCTTGAGAGAGTAATGGGACAGTCCAATGTGCCTTTGGGTCTGTCATTCTCCACCAATGAGAAGAAATGGCTCTGACATTTTTGTCTGTGTTTAGTCTTGGTGGTGCTCTCCTTCATGGCACATTGGAGCCCATGGACACCTCTGCTCAGCTGCATGGCAGGATCTCCTCCCACATCTGCTAGTGAGTGTGTCTGTGTGCGTACCCACATCCCTAGAAGGGCTGCAGCTTCTGCATACCGCTGATGCTGCAAAAGTGCACCGAGGCTGGACAGCTAATCCAATCATTCATGCTTCCCTTGTTCCCGCTCTTGGATCTGATAGATAAAAATACCCAGGCAAATGACCAGTTTCATGGACTGTTTCCTCTTTTGTCAATACAAGGAATTGTGAGCTGTCATCTTGTCCCTCCTCTCCAGAGAGAGAACTCAAATATTTATGACCAGCTTTTACAACACTAATTGTATTTCTAATTGTTTTTCCTTCTCAGCAGCATCACTTCCCTCACCCTGTGAAGATGGGCAGTTCTGGGGTTTATGAAGAGTGGTTTGTCACAAATAAAATCCAAGAGAGGTTTGGCATGGAGGTGGCCACATTTCCTGCTTATCAATCCTCTGTTCTGAAGCAGGGCTTCTGGCTGCAAGCCAAAGTCCCGCATGTCCAGCAGTCCTGGCAGAAAGGATAGAAAGGACAAGATTGGAAGTCAGCACAGTGATCAAGGACAGCTCCTTGAGCTGGGCGTCTTTCGACCACAGGTGCAAAGTGAGGTTCTGTCTCAATTTCACCACCTAGAGAAGCTCTTTCTCCCTCAAACTAGCTTCTTGTGATTCAGCAAAAGGCTCATCAGGTTTTTTTTTTTTCAGATCTAAAAACCGATTTTAGGTTTGTAGATCAATGAAAGTGCAGAAAGCAGAATGGTGCACTGGGAGGCAAGTTTGAGTAGGAAACAGAAAGCTTAGATCTCTGATTGAATTATGCATTTGCTCATTTCTACATCAAACATGTATGGAGGCCTACTATGTGAGCAGCATTGTCCTATATCCTGAGAAAAGAGACCCTCAAATCTCACCTTCATACCAGAACTGGTTCTTACACAAAAGCAAGGTGGACCTTCAGAGCACTATAACACCCCCCCCTAAAAAAAGACACAACATACCAAGATATGTCTTTAAGATAATACAATTCATAATACTGAGGAAAAGCTTTAATTTCATAAGCAAAATATCTAGACGGATAGAACCCAGGATCCCCAACTCCTGCCAATTTTGTTCTGCTACTTTCTATTCTGTGGCCCTCTCAGCTCCATTGTCCTCATGAATAGGACAGAAATAAAAGCACCCTGCCCCGTGTTGGTTCTGAGTAAATTATGAGATGCTGTGGATAAAGCTCGTCTGTGAACTCAATATGAAACGAGCTTAGGTGAGAAGGCTGTAGCTCCGCTGGCGGGCTGCCTGGCAGCGTGGACGAAGCCCTGCGTCTGATCTCCTGCGCCACATGAACTACAATGTGTAGATCAGGACTGCAAATTAACCCTGGGCTATGTAGGAAGTTAAAGGCTATCCTGACAAGAGAGTCCCCCTCAAAGAAGACGAACAAAAAGGAGGAAGAGGAGTAGAAAAGGACAGAGAAATTTTTAATATCAGAGTCCTACAACTGTTCCAGTCTCAACCTATGCAAGGTATGAAAAGGAGTGCCACTGGGAACAATGATGGGGAAGAAGATACTGACTGTAGATGCCCTCTTCAAAGGAAGGGGAAGACTCTTCTTCCAATAAATCTTTGGAGGATTCTCCCTAAAGACTTACGTCAAACTAATCACGATTCCACAAGGACAGATGGAGTCTTGGTGGGGACTAAAATAGTCATGGTCAAGCAGAGTTTACCTCCACAGCAAACCCACACTAGGGAACAACCTCCTGGTGAGGTGGGTAACCCCTGCCTCCCACCCCTGGATCCAGCATCTGGTAAGGATGCCAAGATCTGAGAGATGAGTTCTGTGGATGATCTCTGTAGATAGGCCATGGAGAAGTGTTCTCCCTCAGACCAGAGGAACTTGTCTAGGCTAGGGAAGGGAGGTGGTGAACAGAAAAGACACAACTCAAAGAAAGCAGCCCCTCTTGGCACCCCCACAAGGCCCCCGTGTCTCCGGGTCTCCAGGCTCTCTCATCTAGAAACACATGAGCTTCATGTGTGGCCGCAGTAGTTCGGGAGAAGGGGATTCTAGAATATGAGATTGGGAAGGACCATTATTATCATAGCATTTTTGTATAGAAAGATGCCACAAAGAGGCTATTCCAAAACTCTCCCTTAACGTCAATGGAAAATATGTTCAAGCAGGAGTGTAGATTTGGAGAGGCTGGAATAACCCAGATGAATTTAGACAAAGATTCTTACTTCTCTAAACTTCAAAACTGATTTTAATGGGTAAATTTTGGTTAAAAAAGATCACTGCCTTGCTTATGTGATAAGTAGTTTGGGTAGATGGTTATTGAAGAGAAGCTGGTGGGGCTTGTGGTCAGAGGACAAAAATTTAAGATACTTTATTCTAATTGCTGTGTGGTCTTGGTTCTGTCTTTTAGTTTCTTCTTAAGAAAAGGAAGACTGGGGCTGGAGAGATAGTGTAGCAGTTAAGCACTTGCCTGTGAAGCCTAAGGACCCCAGTTCGAGGCTCGATTCCCTAGGACCCACATTAGCCATATGCACAAGGGGGCGCACGCATCTCTGGTTCGTTTGCAGTGGCTGGAAGCCTGGCATGCCCACTCATTCTCTCTCTCTCTCTCTCTCTCTCTCTCTCTCTCTCTCTCTCTCTCTCTGCCTCTTTCTCTCTCTGTCTGTAACTCTCAAATAAATAAATAAAATAAACAACAACAAAACATAAAGAAGACTGAAAAGGATGCCTACTTCAAAGGGGGGTGTACATCAACTGAAGTCATGCAAACCCCAGGGCCATGAGTGCATTTCCACAGTAGTGATACTGCTCTGAAGAAAAGACCAAGGCCTAGAGATGCCCTCGGAGTTGCCCGGGACACACTGATGCTATGAGCCAGTGGTGGTAGCTGGCTGAAGCACTGACTTCTGACTTTGAAGCAGTCCTCTGTTCACTCTGGTTCTCCAAGGAAGAGCCTGGCTCCAGTTCACAGGCCTGAGGGCAGCCACATAGCCCTGTTCAGTGGGGAGGACTTTTACACTGATTTGAATGCCGCTGTTTATACTAGTCTTCCCTCAGGAGTAAACTAAGAGTCCTTCTCACATTGATCAGCTCTGTTTCCTAATGGAGTCAACGCAGGGCCCCTTGGATATTGGCGAGAATTTAACAAATACCCCTTCTAACACCATTTGGGGCCTCAGGACATGGCACTTACATGCAGGGACCGCTTCTGCCTGTACACCCAGCTGAAAAACCTCATGACTTACCTGTGGGCATTGCAGCTGAAGCACTGAGCAGAACTCATGAATCAGGGGGCTGTCGCAACTTTCAGCTTTTTAATTATGAGGCAGGAATGATAAACTGAAGTCTCATTGAGGCAAGGGACAAACACCTACCTGTTCGGGACCCCTCTCAGTACCCCCATGTCAGCAGTCATACTAGCAGAGGAATTGCAACTTACCTGGCCACACACACCAGATCTGGAACTGGGCAGAACCCATCCTTCCCTAAATGCCAGCCTCCGGCTCCACCAGTGAGCCTGGGTTCCCTTTATCCCCTCCTCACTCAAGCCTTCCACTATGCTGGGCCCCCACCCAGCTTCGCCAGGGCAGGTCTGGCCTGCTTCGCTGCTATGTGTCTCAGGCAGTAGCCTCCTAAGCTCAGCTCTGCTCTCTAAGAAATTTGGAGCAGGGTTGAGGATGGTTGAAGACCAGGGATCAGTCAGGTGAGCTAGGTCGGCTCCTGCCCTGGGCCCTGATTGCTTTTAATCTGGCATGCAGAAAAATTCCAGGTTAGATAGTGGAACCCATAAACTCTGACCTCCCCAGCTTTCTAAAACCCATCTTTTCTTCATTGCACTTTTAAGTGACTCGTGTGTGTGCATGTGCACTCGAGCATGCATGCGTGTGTGTGTGTGTGTGTGTGTGTGTGTGTGTGTGTGTGTGTATTTTCAAAGAGCAATAAAATAACTGAGTGAAAGGAAAAATCAGTAGAAATGCATTGGGGAAAAAATCTGGCTTGACTCATTAATGAAATGAAGCTGGCCTAAGGGGTTTCTGTCCTCTCTGGGGGAGCAATCCTTTGTCTTTGTAAACAAGCTCTTCTTTTTCAGGGCCACTCAATCCTAGAAAGATCTGGCCAAACTGCTGAGCGTCACTGAATGAACACAGGTAGCCACCCTCATTCTCTTCCTGTGCTTGTCCCAGCAGGGGGGTTCCACAGCTCCAGGTTCCCAAGCAATCGTCCACTCTTGTGGCTTCCTGAGGAGTTGCACAATAGCTTTAGTGAGTGAGCTGTAGATTTCCGCAAGGCCAACCCTGGGAGGAGGCAATTACCTTCGGAGGAGGCTCCCTCAGGACTGCCTGCTCCGCCTTCAACACAAGGAGGTCTTTCCTAACTGCTCAGAGCTAGGGAGGGGGGCCTTGGGTTGAGGGTGGTGAGCACACGCCTTGTCTCCCTTTTCATCCTAGTCCCTCCCCCCAGTGAGTGGTATGGGGGTGGCAGTGCCACAGGAACAAACGCTCGGCCTTTGAAAACCATTTGTATGGCTGCTTCTTTGTTTTCCCCCAAGTTCTGGCTTCAACCCAAAATCGAGATGAGGGCAGGATGGAGAAGAATAAATAACTGTATCTTGCAGGCCTTTTGAAAGTTATGACATACCAGGGAAAGTAGAGGAGGGCTGGAGAAGTAGAAGAGGGGAGGAGGGAAAGACCTTTTCTTTCTTTACTAGGGGGAAATCACTACATTTCTTAATAACAAGTAACTAGAAACCAGCTGAACCTTAAAACTTCAAATGTCAATCAATGTCACTCTCAGAGAAGAGTAGGTGGTTTACAGAGGCTAGGAGATTTTTTTTTAAAAAATAATAATGAAAGAACAATTGGTCTGTAATTAATCGAGATATTAATATTCAAAAAGATAGCAAAGTAGACAGGCTGTTCCCAGATTGGATTCAGAGCCCTGAGCCAAGGTCTGTTGTCAGGGGGGAGTCGGGTTCATGACCTCGAGGTGACAGAGATCAGAACATTATGGGAAGGGAGCTCAGTTGCTGAAGTGCTTGTGTAGCATGTATGAAGCCCTGAGTTGCATCCCTAGGACCATCAGACGTGATAACACATACCTATAACTGGGGAGGCAGAGGCAAGAGATCAGAAGTTCAAGGCCATCCTGAGCTACGTATCATGGAATGCATGAGATCCAGAGAGAGGAAAAAAAAAATACATGAGGTCCAGAGAAAGAGAGAGAGACAAATAGACACAGAGAAAGGAGACGGGAAGAGAAGAAACAAAGAGATAGAAGGAAAGAAAGAAAAGCAGAAAGGACTGAAGGAAGAGAGGGAGGGAGAGAGGGAGAAAAGGACAGAGAAGAAAGGAAAGGGAAGGCAGGAATAATATAGGAAGGATTGCTCCTCAGCAGCCAGCCCACCCAGACTTGCTCTCCCCCATGCCTCTTCTCCAGAGTGACAAGCCAGGCACATGGGTTGGGGCGCCGGTGTCCCTGGGGCAGGTAGCCCTGAGGCGGTGTTGACTGACAGCTCCAACTTACAAAGGGTCTTGTGCAATGGGAAACAGAAGCTCGGGTTCACCAAGGCTGTCTTCTCCGGCTCTCAGCTCATTTAAACGAAAGCCCAAGTATGTATGTATTCCCTGGTAGGCCTGCTACACTCCGGTGCTCCTGCCAGCTTGCTCTGCAACTTTGTACACAGATCAATGTGTGCAATTTAGGAGCAGAGTGATGAAGACTTCTGCGGGGGTGGGGGAGACAGGCAGGGGGCCTAGCTCCTGCTCACTGACCCCCAGACCCTCTCCTGAAACTTAGTTTTCCCCCCAGTCCCATAGTACAAACCTTGAAGTCTTTCCCTCCCAAGCTGATCTTGGTAAAGCAAGTAACTATCTTCTTGTGCATGCACCTCACGTCCAGGTGACCATGACTATATGTTCACTCAGAACACCACCTTATTCATCCCTGAAGGGCACGCCTACAGCCCCAGTATCCTCATCCCCAGGAGCCCCCAGTTCCTCAGCAGACATGCGGAAATGAGGGGACAGGCACCTTCAAGTTGAACAAATACAGATGCTATTTACCATCTAGCCATGTTCCTGGCTATTCTTAGAGGACTGAAAAGAAACTTTAGCACAGTTCTACTGGGGAAAGAAGCTGCAGAAATCTCTGTGTTAAGCTGGGCAGTGGTGGTGCACACCTTTAATCCCTGCACTCGGGAGGCTGAGGTAGGAGGATCACTGTGAGTTCGAGGCCAGCCTGAGACTAATTCCAGGCCAGCCTAGGCTAGGGCAAGACTCTAACAGGAAAAACCAAAAATTAAAACAAAAATGAAAAAGAAGAAGAAATCTCTGCATCAAAGAAAGCCAGCCACTCTGGCAGACTTGGGAAGTTCCCTCCTGCTGCTCCAACTCTTTGCTAGTTGTGACAAAATCCTCTAATCGGGAATTCATTTGCCTAGGATACCCAGGAAACTGCCTCAATTCCAGAGCGAAACTTCTAGTATCTGCCTCCACACACCCTTGGTGTGCATTTTCATCCAGTTCTATTAGAACGGTGACAACTCTGGAGAGGAGCATGGTGCATCCTGCCTGGTGAACTCCAGCCCCCGCTAGGAAGTCGTGTGCATAGCTAGTAGAGTGGAAGTGGAAAGGCAGACTCGACACTTGCTGAGCACAAGACTCTGTGTCACACGCCTTGTCTACAATACCAGATAGTTCCACTATTGCCAGCCTCTCCACTCCCACTGAAACCTTGGATCAAGAAGTGACTAGGGGCTGGAGAGATGGCTTAGCGGTTAAGCGCTTGCCTGTGAAGCCTAAGGACCCCGGTTCGAGGCTCGGTTCCCCAGGTCCCACGTTAGCCAGATGAACAAGGGGGCGCACGCGTCTGGAGTTCATTTGCAGAGGCTGGAAGCCCTGGCGCGCCCATTCCCTCTCTCTCTCCCTCTATCTGTCTTTCTCTCTGTGTCTGTCGCTCTCAAATAAATAAATAAATAAATAAAATTTAAAAAAAAAAAAAGAAGTGACTAGATAAGGCATGTGCCCAAGGTCATGCAACATGAATGGAAGCACAGGGACTCAAAGCAAAGCTGCCTGTCTCCGCAGTGAGAACCCTTGTCTTGAAAGCAACATGATATACAGGGAAGATGAGCTCTGGACCCACAATAATCTGGTCCCCACCCTTCCTAATGTCCGCGCCCCAGACAAGGATCTTTTTCTGAGTGTCCATTTCCTCACACATAAATGGAGAGATCTCACACCCATGTCATAGGATGGTTAGGAAGACTGACAGATGTTTAGCATAGGGATGGGCCTGAAGTCTGTATAATCAAACAGATGTTTCATCTATTTCTCCTCTATCTTTTTTATCTACATTTTGCAAGGTAAAAATAATCAAGATAGATATGATGGAAATTTAACATAAGTGTGCAATTTGGTGACTATCACCGCCTGTACACACCCATGGGCCCAGAAACTAGTCCAAGAAATAGAATGTCTCCACCAATCCCTCTACAGGTCACCTTCTGTTTCCCTTCCAGCCACCGTGTCCTTTCCAGGATAACCTGTCTCCTGATTTCTAGTGCTATAGGTGAGTTATGCTTGCTTCTTGCTTTCATGTAAGTGGGTCATGTCCAATGCTGCTTTCTTCACTCGGCTGTGTGTCTGAGATTCATCCATGACTACATTGTCTATAGCTCACGCCTGCTCATTTCTATGGTGTATTCCCTTGTGTTGGCTAGACCCAATTTTCTTATCCAGTATTGCTTCCAGTATTTGGCTTATCCTAAATTCTTGTGTGTGCTTGTGTTTGGATAAAGATGCATATGCTTTTGTTCTGTTGGTTATAAACCTAGGAGGGTAATTGCTAGTTTATAAGATCTGTATATATTCTGCAGCAGCAGACACTGCCAAAATGTTTTTGAATATTCCTGTTCCAACTTGTACTCCTACCTAGTGCTGGAAAGCTCTAATTTTTCTATATTCTTATTAATATTTGTCTAATTTCTATTGCCCCTCTCTCTCTCTCATTCCAACCATTTTGTTGGAAGTATAATATCTCACTGTGGTTTAAGTTACAAGGCTCTGATTACCAAAATGGTTGAGTATGTTTTCATGTTTATTAATCACTTGGAGATCTTCTTTTAAGAAGAACCAATTTGACTCTTTCAGCCCATTTTCCTATTGCACTCTCTGAGCTTTTATTATTGAAATGTAAGATTCATCACACATTCTGGATAAGCTTGCTTTGATAGACATTTGGCAGTTATCTTCTCCCATTCTGTAACTTTATTTTTGCATTTTTAGTTGGTTTTGACTAACTAAAACTCATTTTAATGTAATTCAATTAATCAGTTTTTTCCCTTGAGTTTAGACTTCATGTGTCCTATACAAGAAAACTTTATCTACATTGGATAATGAAAATATCCACTTTGTGGGTTTTTTTTTTTCAAAATATTTTTATCTTGTTGCATTTCTTACTTAGAACTACAGTTCATTTATTTGGTGTGAGATAGGGATTACAGCTCTTTTTTTCTCCCATAAAGAAGACCCTGTTAGACAAATTCTGTCACAGTCAGCATCATGTTGCTAGGATGAACCTCCAAACCAGACACAGTTATGGAAGGAAGGGAATTTATTTGAAGCTTATAGATCCAGGGGAAGTTTCATAATGGCTGAAAAACTGGCCTCCTTTCACAGGTCCATGCAGAGGGAGAAAGGTAGCCACCATCAACATAAGCCCCAGAAACCCCAGGCAGAACCAAAGCAATATGCATATCTTGAGTCTGGAATTCCAGACTAAAGCCCCACTTGTTAGGGCTGGACCCTAGGATCCACCCACAGTGGATCAAGTGAAACTTGACACCAAGCTTAAAAATTGACTAAACTACTGAATCTGTTGGGAAGACATCCATTCAAAATACCACAGCCAGTAGCAATGACTTTTGCCCACAAAATCAACACTTGTAAAGCAAAGGAAGGAAAATTACCACAAGTTTGAGACCAGCCTGGGATATACGGTGAGTTCCAGGGGCAGTCTGGGTTAGAGAGTAAGACCTTATCTCAAAAGTAAACAAATAAATAATGTTGTGGTTTGTATGCAAAATGGTTCCTTCAGGCTCATGTTTGAATGCCTGGTCTCCAGCTGGTGGCATAATCTTGGGAAATGTTAGTATCTTTAGGAGGTGGAGCCTTACTGGAGGAAGTAGATGTCTACAGGGTGCACCTTTAGCCATGCCTCCTGATCCTTGGAGATGTGAGTGAGCAGCCTCATCCTCCTGCCACCACAGCCGCAAGATGTTCTTTTCCATACCTTCCCCATGCTGAGCCCTTAAAGCATGGAATAAAAGTCAACCCTGCCTCCCTTAAATTGCTTCTTGTCAAGTATTTGGTCATAACAAGAAAAATACCTAAAACAGGTAGGTTTTATGGCAATGTCTGTCCTTATCTAGGACAACTCATGGCTGATAGCAATGCAGACACTGAACTTCAAAGCAAGTCGCACCTCTCAAGCCAGAAAGGGGAGAGGACTGAATGGGGCTAGACTTCCTACTTTTATAACAGCTCTCTCTCTTGAGAATACGGGGCTTTCTCAAGAACTACCTCCCAAGAGCACAGCCCCAAAGACTTAAGGACCTCTTACTAGACTCCACCTCTTAAGTGTTTCTCCACCTCCCAAAATCACCATCTTGGGGATGAAGCCTTTAATCACATGAACCTTGGTGGAGGCATAATTAAACTGCACCCAAATCATCACACCTGCTTTGCCCCAAGGTAGATTTTGCTAGTACCAAATCATCTGTTGTTAGTTGAGAAAAATAACAAAGGAATCATGAGAAGGTGAAAATGCTTACATGTAAGTTTTATCTTTGGACCAAGTGGAATTGGGGTAAGTTGCTGTGTGTTATTCAAGGCAAGAAGAAACCAAAGCTGCATATTGTAGTGCATAGAGCAGAAGAAAGAGTCAAAACTCCTGAAGTCCAGGCTCATTCATGCACTGGCCTTATGAGGGAATGGAGCAGTCCCAAACAGCCAAATCTGCCTTTCTAGACCTCTTCTCCTCATGTAAGAAGTGGAGCTAGAAGGGATGGAGAGAAACTCAGTGCTTGTTGCACAAGCCTGAAAACCTGAGTTTGGACCCTCAGCACCCACACAAAAACTAGGTACCTGCCTCTGTAACCCCAGCACTGAGGAGGCACAGAAAGGAAGCTCGCAAGGGCTTGCTAGATAGCTAGATTAGCATGACCAGCACCAGACCTTGTCTCAAAATTTGAGGAAGACACCTTGATGCATTTACCTTCTCATGCTGGTACAAAGCACTTGGACAAAAAGCAGCTTATGGGAGGAAGGGTTTAGTTTGGCTTACAGTCTTGAGGGAAGCCCCATGATGGCAGGGGGAAATGTGGCATGAGCAGAGACTGGACATCATCTCAGCCACAGCAGGTAGAACACCACAGTATGAGAGTGAGCCAAACCCTGGCAAGGGGGAGCTGGCTATAATGCTCATAAGCCCACCCCCAACAACATACCTTCTCCAATTCCCAAATGGCCACCAGCTAGGAACCTAGCATTCAAAATTCATGAGCTTATGGGGGACACTCAATTCAAACCACCACATTCTGCCACTGGCCCCCATTAACTGATGACCAGACATAATGTAAAGTGCAATACATTCAGTCCAACTTTTAAAGACCCATAATTTTTTATTTACCCTAACACTGTTCAAGCATCACCTTAGTCCAAGATCTCTTAACTGTGAGCTGTAAAACCAAACGAACATAGTGGCACAAAATAAGCATTCACACTGCAAAAGATGAAACTGAGCATAGCAAGGAAAGCTTAAACCAATACAAGATCTAAAACAAACAGGGCAAATAGTTAAGTCCTGTAGCTCTAAGTTCAACATCACTAACCACTGAAGAAGTCTCTGGAGTTCCAATTCCACCCTACCAGCTGGGCTGCTCACAGTTCAGTGAAAATTCTATCCTAAGCCAATAGCTCTCTTTGGCAGCCATCCTATAATCCTGGTATATCCAAAACACCCTCAGGTCTATTCTGAAAATCACAGTTCATCCATATGCCATGAGTCCATTGGGTCTCCACTCAGGTAAACCAATAACCCTGCCTCATGCTGCCCAGTGACCATCTCCAACAAAACCATGTTGCAAATCCAATTACACTTTTCCTGCACTTGTTATGCTCCATAGTATCAGGTGGATGACTATCAAATTGTTAATTAATGGGGAAAATAAACCTGATTTTGAAAAGTAGGACACTCCTTCAACATTCAAGCCACTTCCTTTCAAGAGTCAGCATTCTTTCTGCTGTCCCAACACAGAACAGGTACCCAATCTCAATAGTTGTAAACTCCCAAACAATCACAGCTGAATGGGTGCTGGCTCCAGCCCGAAACTCTCATTTCTTGCTGTGCCATATCTTTTGGCTCACACTAGTCCATTTCTAAGTGAAGAAACCCTGTACAAGTTTTCTGAAAATGAGAAGAATGCAGTAAGCCTCTCACACGAAGTTCTTCTAATTTGGTCTGGACAACATTTTCTTCTCCTCATAAACTAAACCTCACAGCCCACAGTTCTACTTCATGCAGATCTTTCAACGCTGACCAAAAACAATTTGTGGGAATAAAGGGTTTACTTTGGCTTATAGAGTCAAAGGGAAGCTCCATGATGGCAGGGGAAAACGTGGCATGAGCAGAGACTGGACATCATCTCTGCCACAGCAGATAGAACAGCACAGTACAAGAGTGCGCCAAACCCTGGCAAGGGGAAGGTGGCCTAACATCCATAAACCTGCTCCCAACAACACACTGTCTCCATCAAGGTTCCAATTCCCAAGTTGCCACCAACTGGAGAGCTAGCATTCAGAACACATAGCTTATGGGGAACTCCTCCTTCCAGGTACCACACACCTGATATAGACGTCTAGCCTCCATGTTCATTACCTTTTCATCTGTGCAACGCCACATGTGCAGCTATGCACACTCACAAACCTACCTAAACACATGCAAAAAAAAAAAAAAAAACAGAGAAGAGGAAGGAACCTGAATCAAAAGTCCTTCAAACTCCCTTCGGTCTCTGAATCTATAGTTGTGACTCTCAGCCAAGGAAAAGAACAACTGGTTTAGGAAATGACCCTAAGGGCATTTTATATTAGAAACAATACAACAGTTGCCTAGTATTACTCACCTCCAGTGGAAGAAAGAAAGCATTCTGCTGAGCCAGATGTCTCCCTCATGTTCCAAATGGAGTTCTTAATGCCATCTTCAGAGATGAGGGTTACTATGGAGTGAGAGATCTGTGGTTTGGGCACCAGAGAAGCAGATGTTCCACATTCAGTTTCTCCTACTCACTTGCTAGGTGGCTTTGAGAACCACTCCGCTTCTCTCAACCTCCCTGGTGCACATCTGCCAGCCTACCATGTTCTAGGACAACCTGTTGCTTGTAAACTAGGTGGGGTTGCTACAGTATCAGAACATTGACAGGTACCACATCACCTGTTACCTATAGTTAGTTGCTTTACTATCTTTCATCTCTACCTGCCATGAGCCAGCCAATAAAGTTATCAGTAAATTAATAATTCACTGGGAATCAATTCCAAGTAACACACACATAGTGAGAAATTCCCTGTGTTTGTTTTAGATATGAGTCCTGAGATTCTTTGGTCCTGGGGGATTGTGTTTATGAGTGTATGAGGCCAGACTATGCCGGAACCTCGGACTGTTTGAGGGATTGAAAGTGGCTGCTGTTCCTGAAACCCTGAGCACAGACATTCTCACTACACCTGCTGTCCTGAAGAAAGTGGAAGCTCACTTCTGCCGTGAGTTACATGCGCCACGGGATTCCTGCCCTACCCAGCTCAGCTTCCTTTTTGATTGTTTTGTGGCGTGTGTGTGTGTGTGTGTGTGTGTGTGTGTGGTGTGTGCTTATGTGTATGTATGCGGGCACATATATGGGGGGGGGGAGAATTGCATGTGTATGTGCATTCATGTGGAGGGCAGAAGTTGATGTTGGGTATGTTCCTTAACAGGGTTTCTCACCAAACCCATAGCTCACCAATTTGGCTACATTAACTCAACAGCAAGCCCTAAGGATCTTCTTGCCTCCGCCTCCCCAGTGCTAGGATTACAGGTGCTCACTGCCACTCCATCCTACATGGACACTGGGGCTCCAAACCCAGCACTTTACCAATTGAGCCACCTCCCCAGCTCCACCAACTGGGCTTTGATTTACGCAACAGTGCAGGTTAATGATTTGGCTGGAGGTGAATGAAGAGAAGAATGAATGAAGTGGTGGGGAAGAGGTATTCTCTCATTCACCCAGTGACTAGGGAGACCTCCATCCCCCATAAAAGGCAGGGCTCTCTGCTTACCTAACCTTCCTTCATCTACACTACCAAAGGCCCATGTGGAAGCTAAGAAGGCCTCTTGCCACCAGCCCCTTGGCTTCCACAGGGTCCACAAAAGGGTCACTTGCCCTCACCTGCTCAATCGCTGTGCCCTGCAGAGGTAACAGCCTGCCACTCCATGATGTCTCTGTACTGGGACTGTTCCCCGAACCCAGGCCAGCTGCAGCCCTCTTCCGATGTCCTCCTCCTGTGTGGCTGGAGGGGAGCAGCCTGGGCACACAGTGGGAGATAATAGCAGATCTGTGCTTGGCATGCGGTTCTCAGCACATTTGTTTGATCCATGTCCAGGTCTCTTAGCCATTCGCTTCTAAGCCGACAGCAGAACATAAAAGTAGTCCCAAGTGGCTGTTTTCAGGTCTTCAACACTGGTTAGCCAGAGCTGGGAAATCTCCTCCTTCCTGTGCCCCTGAGTGAATTGTCATGTTAGCAAGTCAGAGCTTCGGGGTGGCCACGCCATAGTGCGGCTGCTTCTCCTCTGACAATCCATCACCTGCCTGGTGGGTTATTAAGCTGTTCTCTGCCTGGGAGAAAGCAACAATCTATAGCTTGGTGTTCTCCCAAAGGGGCATGGCAGAGAAGGCCCTGGAATTTCCGACCCCCAGGTGTTTGAGCCTCACAACCATGTATGTTGTGGGTACCAATTCCTCAGCTTACTCAGAGCCTGAGTCTGGTCACCAGTCCACTTATCCACACACACTCCCTCCCCTTCATTGCCTGCACAGCCTAGATGGCTGTGCAGGCAATAATTTCTTCCAACTGCAGCCCTGGCCAGCCACATGAAGCTCATGCTCAGAGACAGACCTTCAACTGGACCCTATGCAACCAGGTCATCCTCTGCCCTCAGCCTTCTCTGGGCCTGGAGCAGGATTAGATTGCACATGAATAAGCAATATTCACTTGGCTCTGAAAGCCTGAAGTAAATCCCTTTAGCTGTGGTAGAAAAGCAGCTCGGTATTCCCATCTCTTCTTCTCTGTTGCCCCCCACCCCAGTTCCTGTTTCACTGGAGAGCCTTGCTATGGAATGGAGTCACTGGTGGGTGACTGTATGAAGACACCACCAACAACGCATGGCATCCATAGCAGCAAAGCAAACCCTCAGGAGCAGTGACTAGATGTACAATGAAGAGAGATGCCTGCTTCCTGCCTTTTTTACTGGGAGGAGGAAGGAAGGCAGTCCTTTTGTCTCCCACAAGCTCCCTTGTCCCACTGAGTCACCAAATCCACCTGCAAAAGAAATCCCTCAAAAGCCCCCTGAATGAACTGCTCCCTCTAGGAAGGTGCCCAGCCTTCAGAAAGGTCTGGAGGAGCAAAGTGCCCTGGCAGAGGGAGAGGAAACAGCCATGCCGTACCTAGCTACAGTGCGTGTTCAGCACATGCGCACCAGCTGAGTCCTGCCCCGCAGTTCGCACCACCGGGAAGTTGCTTTATTGCTGTGTCTTACTTTGCTCACCTGAGAAAAGGGAAACATTGATCGTGAGTGAGATGTGAGCTTCCTGCGGTCCAAAACAAGCCTGAGCTCTACGAGGCATCAACACACGTGAACTAGATGTGCCTTCGTCCCCGTGCATGTCCCCCAGGCAAGCCGGAGCCCCCCCAGGAATGCCAGCTATGGCAAAAGGATGTGCTGGCTTTGATGAAGACGGGCTCATAACCTCTCTTTGGTCGTTCCTCGGGCCGGGCCTGGGAAATGCCAGCTCACTTATGGATCTGAAGTGCGTGACAGAAACTCTACTAATGTATTTATTTCAAGAGATAAAAAGGAAGGGGGAGGAGGAAGAGAGGAGTGAGCAGTCAGGGCAAAAGAGGGAAAAGTGAAGCAAGTGTCCCACAGAACAGCTCGCTGCGCGTCTCCTCCCACCCTGGCCCACGTGCTTCCCCCACGTCTTCTTCTGTGTGTGCGGTATGACTTTCTGTCGTCAGAGGCTGGCACTCTTCAGCACCTTACTTCCCCATCTTCTGCCCCGCGTCCCGCGCATGCCCTGCCCTTTGCTGACGGTTCTCGCTGTAGTTCCGGGCTGCTTCCTCGCCCTTCCCTGTGAATGAGGTCCTTCTGCCTCTGATCCATTCCCCCACCACCAACCATTCCATTCAGTGCATTCGGATGGATCTGAAAGCATGATTTTCCCTATACACCTCTCCGTCCCCACAGTGGACAACGGGTTGTTTCCCTTGCCCTAGCCCCACGCCACCCACGCCATTCCCCACTCCTCAGCACAGACACTCCCTTCAAGCCAGCTTCTCCATCTCTGCTCAGGATGGGTTAAGCGCATTTCCATTGTGAGAGGCTTCAGTTTAGAGCTTCCACCTGCACGTCTGGATACAGCAGCCTCCAACCACTTGAAATGGAGCCAACACCACTAAGGATCCAAATTTTTAATTTTATCTAGTTTAATTTGAGAACTGAAAGCAATAGATAATTTTTTTTTTGTATGAACCACTTTGTTGTTTAGTTAAGACCACATTTCACTTTAACCATTGCAGCTCATAAGATATTATTGTGCTGTAATACACATCAGGAGCATGCCATTTCTCATACTGAAAGCACATTAAAAATCACCCATCTTGTTGTTGTCAATGGATTTATTTAGTCTGTCATTTTATTCCTTTTTATTTCAAAATGTGCCTACTGGAATATATAAAATATGTATGTGGCTTGCACTATATTTCCATGGTATGTGCTACCTTGGAGAGATGACACAGTGGGGCTGATTGGGACTGATTAGTGAGGGAGACATGCGATGGACCTCCTAAGAGACTGTCATGGCCACATCCAGAATGAGCTGGTCTTGCCGGTGGCTCGTTCCAGGCTCTCATGGTCCTCCAATGCATTGCAGAAGTCCATAGAGTATGGAGGACAGAAGGCTAAGCTTGGTAATCAATCTAGAACCGAACTTGCATCCTGGATCTGCCGGTGTGATAAGTGACTCTAGACCTCAGTTTTCCCATCCATTAAACTGGAATAAAAATGATCTTGGAGGGCTGAAGGGAGGATTACCTGGATAATACTCTTCCCATAGTGCTTGCCGATAATGAGTACTCAATAATTGCTAGCTATTAATCAATTGGATTTAATGGAATTGAGGCAAGAGGTGTATAAATTTACCTCTGGAGACCCATTGATTCTGCTTTTCTCTGATTCCCAGCCACATGACAGCTACTGCAGATGACCTTCTGACTTCAAGAGGTGAGGTTTATTGCAGCAATAAAATTAGCTCATAGGGAAGTATTTTTTACCCATAGACTCAGCATGAAATGCATTCTCAAATGTCCATCAACTAACCACAATGACCTGCCCTTGTGTGTTTTCTGTGATCAGCTCTGAGCTCCACCTCCAGCCTCCTTGGGTTGGTATGTGCGGTAGGGAGTCTGTTTCTGTGCAGTTGCTGGGTATCAGATTGAAGTTTTCTGTTTCATACAAAATCTATCCACTTAAATCCTTACCTATGGGGTGATGTATTAGGAGGCAGGGTCTTTGGGAAGTGATTAAGTCCCAAGACAAGACCCTCATGAACAGGATTAGTGTACTAATTGTTCCCAGGAATCTCTTACTCTTTCCTCCATGTGAGGATACAATGAGTAGACTACTGTTCATGAAGTAAGAATAAGCCCTTCTGGTCACTAAATTTGGTCATGAACTTTCTTGCCTCCAGAAGTATGAGAAATACATTTCTGTTTATAAATCATGGCTTAATCAAACTATGGTATTTTTGTTGCAGCAGCTCAAATGGATATTGGATAATAATCAGTATGCCTAGCTCTTCTCCTCCAAACATGTCAGAGTCAACTGAACCCCTAGACTAGGCACCATTAGGGATGTGATATAGAGAAACTCCAAAAGAAATCCTCATCTCCTTAGTTCCATCTCACTCCCTGACAAGTTGAGAAAGTGTGAAGATCCCCACCACTAGGCAGACAGGAGATCTGCTGATGTGGAAACAGCCCCTGGGGACTGCCAGGCAGGGTTGGGGAAGCAGTCTCACAGCTTGCCATCTCTGAAACTCAGTCCTTTCCCAGCATTTCTATGCAGAGGGCAAAAAGAAAAGAATTTCCAATGACATCAGAAGAACCAAGGAAGCAGAAACCAACTCCAAGTCTTTTGGAATAGTGCAAACCCAGCAACAGAACCAGGCAGCCTTGGACTCGGGAACTGAAGAAGCAGCAGAGCAGTGGCTCAACAGTGTTGGAAGGCAAAACACATCGAGGTTTCTCAAATGGACCTACACAAGTGCCCACCCCCTATTTAAAGTCCCCGGTTGTGCCACAGTTCTGTTACGGTACCTTCCTATATGGTCTTAATGTCATTCTGTGAGTTGAGGATTCTGGTGATGATGGCTGAAACCCAAGAAATCTCTCCATTTCCTAAGTGCAGAGATGCACAGTCCTAATGGAGTCTTAGGAATAACAAGTCAACTTTGGGCTGTAAATAACTGACCTTATTACCAGTAACCTAGTCTATCCTTTCCTCCTAGTGATAGTATCCATTTTATTCATAGCAGCAATATTTCCCAGCACAATGACTACATTGCCCAGCTTCCTTTGCAGTGAGGCATGGTCACATGTATAAACAGAGAGTTAAGATTCCTTTATTACAAAACGGGAAGAACATGTTATTTTTTTTCCCCTTTGTGCTTCTATCTTCCTGGCACGCAAAAGACATCGCTGAAGTTCCTGTGTCCCTGGAACATGTGACGACTGATACATGCAAAATGTGCACAGAGCATTCAGGGGGAATGTTAGAGCCTGAGCCAGGCAACTCTGCCTGACAGTACAATGCCATCTCTGAACGTCCATTATGTGAGGATGATGTATCTTATCTTTAATTTTGTTGTGAGGCAGCAAGGAGAAAGGAGAATTAAATACGCAGCAAAATCTGATTCTATAGCAATTTTTAACCATCAAGGACTCTGACTAGCTTTCTCAGTTCTAGGTTTTAAAATCCTGTGGAAATTCATATATTGATCCAGCTTGCATGAAATACTAACTAGTCCTGGACTAAGGAGCTGTGACTCTGGACTGTGTCCTTGGAAATGCCAGGAGAAAAGCGAGACAGGATGGTTCCTGTGGTGGCTTGAATGAAATTTCCTCCATGGGATAATGTGTTTGAACAGTTGGTCTCCAGCTGTTTCTATGGAACCACTAGTGGGTAGAGGCTTGTTAGAGGAAGTGTGTCATGGAGGGACAGGACCACTTGCTGTTCTTACTCTCTCCTTCCTCTCTGCTGATAGGAGATGTGACACTTGCCTCCTGCTCCTGCCATGCTTTCCCTGTCATAATGAACTCTGCCCTCTGGACCTCTAAGCCAAAATAAATAAACTGTTTCCTTTCCTAAAATGCTTCTGGATGTTTATTTTGTCCCAGCAACAAGAAAGTCACAGATACAATTCTCGTGTAGAAAGGCATCTGCAAAACTGATGCCAACAAGGTGAGAGAGTTTTCCAAAGTCTCACCACTGAGGAAGAACAGAGTCAGTCCCAAGTCAAGGTGTAGTTTCTATAATACCAGATAGCCCACAGATTAAATCTGTTACCAAGCTCTCCCTGAGGCACAGGAAAGTGGAGTACAGATGATAAAAATTCAATCTCCCATCACAATCCCCAACAAAAGAACAGCTCCATGGTTAGGAGACTGAGACCACAAGAGGAGGGACAAACCCACAGGAGAACTAGGTACAATTACAAGGCAGGAAAGTGACTATTAACTAAATGCCCTCTCTAGGAGGGATGGAAACTCTAAAGTCAGGACTGGACCTAGCAGGCCATAAACACTGAGGAAAGTCCACTGTGATGAAGTTGGCATGAGCCCAGAAAATCTCTGCCACTAAAAGCAAAGCCATGAGAGAAACAACATCTTTCCTGAGACCTTTTGCAAAAGAGTCTAAAACAATAGTATGACTTGTTTTCTCAGCTCTGGTAAATATTTAATTATCAAAAAAATGGTGTCTTTTCATTTTACCTTTGTGAATCTGAATTGCAGCAAGAATTTATGAATGCTCTCTTGGCAGTGAATGGCATCCTAGTGTGGCATCTTTTAACTGACATCCCTATAATTAGAAGGAATTGTCTTTTCATACCACAAATCTGAACTGGCTAATTGCTCAATGAATATTTAGCTTCTTATGTAGGCAAATATCATGTGAGGAACAGTACTTTATTGAATAAGTATTCAACCTAGAAAACTTCCTAGACACCAGCTGTGCTCTGTCTATTTAGGTCTTTTCTGCACCTCTTGTCCAAGCAGTCACCCACATCTCTGCCATGACAACAAACATGCACACACCCACACACACCCACACACATGCCACACTCAGACACAACATGCCACACTCAGACACAACCCATTCATTCAGACACTTCAGAGAAATGCTAAAGAAGTGTGGAGTCATTTGTGGTTTTGTATTTTTATTTCTTATCAAATATTTCAATCATTCAATAAAATTTAAGACTATGATAAATATTCTTATTCAGACTTCATACCATGAGAAATAAAATATTACAAATAATGTTGCATGCATATGTCCTGCACCCCCTCCCTCATAATCCCACTCTTCCTACCCTCTTGAATTTGACCATCTTGAATTTGGTGTTTATATTCCTAAGTACTGGGGCTAGAGAGATGGCTTAGCAGTTAAGGTGCTTGCCTGCAAAGCCTAAGGACCCAGGTTTGATTCCCCAATTCCCACGTAAAGCCAGATGCACAAGGTGGCACATGAATCTACAGTTTGTAGTGTCTAGAGGCCCTGGCATGCCCATTCTCCCCTACCTCCCCACCATCTATCTCGCAAATAAATAAATAAATAAATAAAAAGTTTCTGCATGTGAGCCCTGAGTATTGTGTGGCATGTTTTTCACAGTTCATAGCTTTCACAAGTGGGATCATGGCACAGGCTGGTTATTCTTCTGAAGATTGCCTGTCCAGCTCCACATCGAGTTTGTAGTATTCATCCATGTCAACTCAGACAGTTCTACTGTATCCATTATGTACTTCATTTATTTTTATTAATATAAAAATTCAGGGCTGGAGACATGATTCATCAGTTAAGGCACTTGCCTGCAAAGCCTAAGGACCCAGGTTCAATTCTCTAGTACCCACATAAACCAGATGCACAAGGTGGCTCATGTGTCTGGAGTTCATTTGCAGTGGCTAGAGGCCCTGGCACACCCATCCTTTCTCTATCTGTCTCTTTCTCTTTCTCTCTCCCTCTCTTTCTCAAGAAAGTAACTAAATAGCATATTTCTTAATCCATCAAATAAGTATGACATACTTTTTAAGCATTTTCTTATTAAATGGAAGTTGAGGTTTTCTGTTGCTTTCATAAACATTGCTGCTCTGATTTCTTTGGTATGTGTCTCTCTTGTGTGTGTGTGTGTGTTGGTGTGTGTGCATTCAGGTGCATGCATTCTATGATGCACACGTGGAGGTCAGAGGACTGACAGCCCCAAGTGTTGGCTCTCGCTTTCTACCTTATTTAAATTTTTTTTGTTTATTTTTACTTATTTGAGAGTGACAGAGAGAAAGAGGCAGATAGAGAGAGAGAGAATGGGCGCGCCAGGGCCTCCAGCCACTGCAAACTGAACTCCAGACACGTGCGCCCCCTTGTGCATCTGGCTAACGTGGGTCCTGGAGAACCGAGCCTCGAACCGGGGTCCTTAGGCTTCACAGGCAAGCGCTTAACCGCTAAGCCATCTCTCCAGCCCACTTTCTACCTTATTTGAGGCAGGCTCTCTTGTTGTTCATGCTAAGGATGCCAGGCTAGCTGACTTGCAGGCTTCTGTGAATGCTCCTGTCTCTACCTGCCATCTTGCTGCAAGAGGGCTGGGATTAACGATGCTTACTACTGCATCTGGCTTTTGCAAGAATTCTGGAGATAAAAAAAAAAAAAAACAGGTTGTCCTACTATGAAGTAAGCTCTTTTACCCACTAAGACATGTCCCTAACCCTCATGTCTCTTTTTATGTATTTGTATATGAGTTTTCTATGCCTGTGGGCATATACCTAAAATGAGTGAAATACACTAGGTTTCAGGAAATTGTATTTTCAACTTACTAAATATTGGCCAAGCGTTTGTTAACTAAGAAAGGAAGAAAGAATAAAACCCCACCAAAAAAAAAAAAAAATGTTGACCTCGGGGCTAGAGAGATGGCTTAGAGGTTAAGGCACTTGCCTTTGAAGCCTAACCCATGTTCAATTCCCCAGTACCCATGCCAGATACACAAGGTGGTGCGTGCATCTGAAGTTCATTTGCAGTGGCTGGAGGATCTGGCATGCACATTATCTCTATCTGCCTCTTCCTCTCTCTTTCCCTCTCTCTCTCTTGAATTAAATAAATAAATAAAAATTTTTAGAAAGAAGGAAGGAAGAAAAAAAGAGAAAGAAAGAGAGAAAAGAAGCTGGCTGTGGTGGCACACATCTGCAATCCCAGCACTCAAGAGGCATAGGTAAGAGGATGGCTGTGAGTTCAAGGCCACCCTGAGACTACACAGTGAATTCCAGGTCACCATGAGCTAGAGTGAAACCCTACCTTGAAAAATCATAAAAGAAAGAAAGGAAAGAAGGAAGAGAGGGAGGAAAGGAGGGAGGGAGAGAGGAAAGGTTGGCCTCTTCAATATCCCTGGTGGGTTTGACCTAAGGTCCACAGCAGTGTTCATGGCCCCAGGGGGCTTCTTCATGCTCCCAAAGGATCTGAGCTCTGGATGGTCCCAAAGTCCTAAAGCAGCACCCCCAGGAAAGGACCTGAAAATTCACTTACTTTCTCTTCCAGGCTGTCTGCACCGGATCCCTGTTCCTTGAAGTCTCAGAGACTTGCATCCCTGCCCAACATCGCCTCTGCCATGAGTACTGAGGACTAGAGACTTGGCCCCAGGATCAAGCAAGGGAAGCAAAGTTCCAGGAACTCAAGATAGCTGCAGATCAGAAAAGATGAGTCCACTGTGCTGAGAGGAGCGCTCGGTACTGGCAGAACATAGACAGTGCCCTGGCCAAGGGGGCCTGACCTAAGCAGGATCCCAGACAGTGAAACGCCTGGATTAAAGGAACACATGAATCTCTTATGGGGGATTATCAAGAACTGAGGAAGAGGGAGCATCAATCCACCTTGTTCTCCAGGGATTCACTTCTAGGAGAAGCCGCTGAGCCAGTCCATCATGGACCTTGCAGTGTAGGGAAGGGCTCCTATACAAGGCTCCATGCCTGAGAACAAACTTAGTCTGGGAAAAACAGGGAATGTCAGAAAGGAAGGGGCATGGCCACAGCAGGACAAGACCTATCCAAGGGCCCCTAATCTAAGACACCCCAACACCTTCTGGGAGGAATGGCTCTTTCGGTTGTGATTTTAATGTAAAATGCCCTCCATAGGGTGGTTTTGAACACTGGATCTCCAGCTGGTGGCACTTTCAAGGAAGGTTGTGGAACCTTTAGAAGGTAGAGCTTTACTGGAGGAAGTGTATTACTGGAAGGGAGCCTTGAGGTTTCACGGTCCTGCCCCACTCTCTGTTCATTTTTCGCTCCCTGGCTGGCTGAAGTGTGATGATCTGGCTTTCCACTCTTGCCACCATGCCTGCCCTACCTCCCACCCCCCACCATGATGAAACTTTGCCTCAAAACTGCAAGCCAAGCTGGGCGTGGTGGCACATGCCTTTGATCCCAGCACTCGGGAGGCAGAGGTAAGAGGATCACTGAGAGTTCAAGGCCACCCTAAGACTACAGAGTGAATTCCAGGTCAGCCTGAGCTACAGTGAGACCCTACCTCAAAATAAAATAAAATAAAATAAAATAAAATAGAATAGAATAGAATAGAATAGAATAGAATAGAATAGAATAGAATAGAGAAACTGTAAGCCAACTAAAACCATTTCCATCCTTCAGTTGCTTTCTGGTCAAGTATGTGTTCACAGCAATGAGAAAGTAAGTAGCTGATGTAGCTTCTATCATGACCAGACCCAAGCCACTAGAGAGCTAGAGTAAGGCCAGGCTCCTACCCTCAAACTCCCAGGGTTTTGGAGAGCCACGCTGACCTCAAAGACGCCTGCCTTCTCTGTAACATCCTAGGCCAGGAAAGAAAGGTTCAGATCGACGACAGTCTGACCTCAGAGTTGCCATATCGGGTCATCCTCCAAGTTCACGGAAGTCCTTCTACCCATCAGCCCGCTGCTGTCACTGCACCGTCACCTGGACACTTGCCGGTACATCAGTGTTTGGCCTCTTTCTGGTCCTGGTGGCCTCACATAGCTGCAGCTTTGCAATCTGGTATGGCAGGAGCACAACCCTCGGCAACTGGACATTTCTTTCCACCCAAGGTCTTCTTCATCCTCCCAGGAGGCAGAAACTGCCCTCTCTGAGGGGCCACATGAGGCTCCAAAGAGACAGTACTTCCAAAACCACCTAGCCCATACCAGGCTTCTCATCCAGGGATGAGTGTGAGCTATCTACTCCCATATAGCCCCTGATGCTGGCAGCTAGACCCCAGGAGGCCACAGCGTCTGTCCCTGGCTGGGCGGCCCCATCCCCACTCAGCTCAAGCAACAATGCCTGAGCTGATTTCATCCAATTCTGCTTTAAAATAGAGAACCCAGGAAATAATTACTTCAGTCAGACATTATTTACTTAAGTAATTCTTTACTCAAACGTCTTTAGGCTTTATTTTACTAATACTACATAATTACGTAATTGTGTAATTAGGAAGAAATTAAATGACAAATGTTTGCTGAGAACAAATGGAAAAAAAAAATAGACCCTTCATTTCCCTGAATGCTCTGGGCTCCGTACAGCACATCCTCTCCCCCTTCTCTCAGTCTTCCCTCCCGCCTTCACCCCCTCGGGGGGCTGCCTCTCCTCACAGGTGTCCTGTAGGGGCCTAAGGGACAGAGTTCCTGGATAGGTGGCAGCAGATGTGCATCCTTTGAGCCTGAAGGCAGATGCCTGTGAGAGCCTCTCCGCACCGCCAAGCCTTCCTCCTCAGTCACAGAAGTCAAGACTTGTGCTTTGCTCTTTCTGTCTTCAGTGAGGCCCATGAACACCAACTCATGGCAGGCCTAGAAGACTGAGTACAACAGCTGACTGGCTCTAAGACTAGTTCAGCAAATCCTGAGACACTTGTTCTCTGGAGCTACCAGTTTCCTAGGCCAACAAGAAGAAAGAAAGTCCACCAGGTGGAGCACAGGTGTCCACAGTGTCTGCTTCAAAAATCTACCCAACACAGGCATGGCATGCACCCCAGGACTGAGCTACCCATAGGTGGTATCTACTCTGGTCTCAGCAGCTTTGAAAACCAGCAAAACTTCCTGCAGGGGAAAAAAAAAAAAATCAGTCAATCAACCACCCACCCAGCACCCATGGAGTGTTTCTTTTGTTCAAGTGCTAAGGGGCACACAAAAGAGCAGGCAGGCCACAGCTACGCTCATTAAATACGTCAGCTGTTTGGAACTTGGCTTGTAGCAGTTATTCACAGCACAAAGTTTCCTAGACCAGCCTGTCAAAAATAATAAAAACAAAAGACAAAAACACAAAAGAATCACTTCTAAATGACCCCAGCATCCAGTAGCAAGAGGTGAGAGCTGAGGACTCAGGTGGTTAGGCTCATGTCCCGTTATAAGTCAGTCCCTGGATACCATCTTTGCCTCCATTTCCTTGGTTAAATGGGAACAATTTACATCCTATGAGACTATTGTGAGGACTGGACGATCAGTGCAATAAGATACTCAGCAGAAGGAGAGGGTATTGTGAGCCTGTGACCCAGCTCCTTGTCCAGCCCTGAAGGACATCCCATACTCACCAGCTTGGTGCTAGTTAGGGGTTCAGAGATCAGGGCAAGGCTTGGAAAAGGTGGGATACATAAAGGAACACAAAGTCCTGTGAGAAGAACATGGAGCCCTTGAGAGTGAGGGATTTTCTGTTGTCCAGGAACCTTTCTGGGTTTATCAGTTTGTAGTCAGTGATAGGAGAAACACACCATTGCAGAAGCCTTGAAAATGCTTTCTGAGGTTTTTGGTCTTTCTTCCCAACAATAAGGGAACACAAGTAAGATATTAAAGTGACTTTCTTCTATGGTTCTTTTCATTATTTTCATAATAGAGGAAGAGAGAGAGAAACTGGGCATGGTGTTGCATGCCTTCAATCCCAGCACTTGGGAGACTGAGATAGGAGGATCACTGTGAGTTCAAGGCCACCGTGAGACTACAGAGAGAATTCCAGGTCAGCCTGGCAGGCCTAGAGAGAGAGAGACTCTACCTCAAAAAAAAAAAAAAAAGAAAAAAGAAAAAGAAAATGGGTAAAGAAAGAGAAAGAGAGAAAGCCACACACTGGCACCAATGGTGGTATCAGTGAAGGTGAAGTGATTTCCCTGCAGTGAAGACAGCAGTCTCACGGGCTACCTTAAGCTGAAGTCAGGGACTGGAGGAGTGTTAAGGAGAATGATGGAGCCAGGCTGGGTCTGAGAAAGAACAAGTGCGGGCATTTGGCCTTCCCAGCTCCCCAGCCCTCTCTGCAGAACCTATACAGTTCAAGTTTCTGCTGAACAACTTGACATCTGAGTAACCTTAGGTAAGTGATGCCATCTTTCTGAGCCTCAGTTTCCTCCTTTATAAATCAGGTATTATAAAATGATTAAATGATCCTTCATGAGACTGTTCAAAGGATTGCATGAGATATTGCATTTTAAAGTGCTTAACTCAGGGCCCTGGCTCATATTAAGATTATAACAAATGGTAATTCATTTATTCATTAATGTCATTACTATTTTATGGAACCACCACTATCCTGCTGCCACAGATAAGCTCTTAGGGAGTGTCAGATTTGGGACCCTAGGGAAAGGGTGGGGTTTCTTACACTGCAGACTGCAAAGAGGTCTGTAGAAGCGTGGACAGGGAGAAGATTAAGGGAAATTCAAAGCAACTGCAGTAGCTGGGACAGGTCAGAGCCCATGAGGTCTATGGCCAACCAGCCAGAACTGTCATCCCCATGCCCTGTCCAGATATGCAAGACAGGGAGGCTGAGTCTGGCTAACTGGGCATCTTTGCATAAGACCTGCTAAGAAGGGTTCTAAAGTCCTTTTAGCGTCCTCCATCTCACTTCACACTTCCAGGGCTTCTTTAATGATTTCATAATCGACATAGATAACATTTGTTCCTCCTCCACTAGAGGCAAGCTCAGAGCACTGCAGGTTTAAGGTTTACCTATAGTGACAGCAACAGCCCTGGAACCCAAAACCCAGCATCTCCCTGTCCAGTCTGCTGGTATCCTGTCCCCAGGGCTTGGACTGTGTATATTCTATGGGGTATTAAACTGGGTTCTTGCTCCAACATCCATTGCCTTGTTGATATCCCATCCAAGGTGTCTTAGCTTTCAGCTAATTTTACCTTCCTGCTCCCCACCCCAGCCCTGTTATCTGTCAGTCCCCTGTGGTGGCTGTGCATGCTGAATCAGCTGTGTGTCCTCTGCCTTCCCAGGCAGCTGCAGCTACCAACAGCAAAAGGGCTAGGACCAGCTGAGTGAGAATGGTCACTTCCTCTCTCTACAGATCGAATTTCCATCTGAGTATAATGTGATGGAGAGTAACATAGAAGGGCGTGTGTGTGTGTGTGTGTGTGTGTGTGTGTGTGCAGATGGGGGAAGTCCTATAATGGAATAAATAAAAAGTTCTCTTTATTGGCTCATCTTATGTCTTTTTTTTCTTTTTTATTTTTCATAATTAACAACTTCCATGATGGTAAGCAATATCCCATGTTAATTCCCTCCCTCCCCCTTCCCCCTTTGAAACTCCATTCTCCATCATATCCCCTCCCCCTCTCAATCAGTCTCTTATTTCGATGTCATCATCTTTTCCTCCTATTATGATGATCTTGTGTAGGTAGTGTCAGGCACTGTGAGGTCATGGATATCCAGGCCATTTTGTGTCTGGAGGAGCACATTGTAAGGAGTCCTACCCTTCCTTTGGCTCTTACATTCTTAAAAAATGAACTTTAGGACTGCTTTCAGTGTTCTCTAGAATGCAGCCTATACCCGACACCATCATCCATCAGCCCCTCAAGTGTCCTGGCTGATCCTTTGTGCTGCCTCCCATGGGCGGGGGTGGAAGTCCTGAGCCACCTACGATTAGTGATGTTACCCCTCCTCTCATCTGCACAAGGATATGGATAGCCAATGCCTAGACCTTCACAACCTTCCTGCTCCGCGCTGTTTGTGAGCCTCATAGCTGATTATGAGCGGCACCAGAGGAGCTAATCACCTTCCTGCTGGACACCAGCCGCCCCCTGGCTCCTGCTCCTGCATTGTCTGCACTTGACCTGGCTTTCCAGGACTCCCTGGCTGCCTGCTCCACAGAGGAGCAGAGGTGAGCCCATGTGGGCAGGACTGCAGAATCATCTCTCTCAGGAGGGTGACCTCTGCCCTGAGCCCCCAAGTTCAGACAGTGGAGAGGGACAAGGGAGGAGGACCAGTAGTGCAGGACCGGGGAGGGAGAAGGAACTCTGGAGAAGCTTTGTAGGCTGGAGTTGCCCAGGAGCATATTGGACTCTGGTTAAGCCCTTGTTAGCACATCCAGAGAGACATACACTGGGGAAGAAGGCAGACTCTGCAGATGGCAGAGCTCCCCAGACCCAAATCAATGACTGGTAATGGAGAGGTAATTAGTATCTCTCCTTCCCCAAGCTTGCAAAAGAAAAAACAAGCCTCAATTCAGCAGAAGGAACCTCCACAGAACAGAGGAAGACTTTCCTTTCAGTGACGGGTTCTCCTTCCCTTGGCTCACTTGCACAGGTGCTTTGGTTAGCCTCTGCCAGCTTCCATCCTGCTCTCTCCTCAGTAGACACCTACAGGTAGGTCCTGCCCATCAAGGCTTGCCCACCCACTCCAGAACACTCCCCTGCTTTATCTTGATGAACTACCTCAGGTAGTTCTAGCCACAGGTGTCCCCTGCTTGCTCTGACGTGGCATTCACCTGTCACTTATCCAGACTTTGCCCAGATGTCAGACCCAGGTCTTCAATGTCTCTGAGACTCCCTCACTCCTGGATACAGAGTCTTATATAAGAATGTACTCAACAGATACATTTACTTAATTTAACAAGAGGAAAAGTAAGCCCTGGGGTTCTTGTCATTTGTGGAATATTATAATTAAAAATGCAGAGAAGCAAGAATGGTAAGCAAGAAAGAGAAGAATCAGTTATAAGGTCTATTACCTTGTTTCCCTTGAGACCACCTTATATTTGCAAACTGAGGCTTACAGATACCTGACAAGGAGGAACTTGGACAAGAAAGGAGGAAGGGGCTGGAGAGATGGCTTAGCAGATAAGGTACTTGTCAGCAAAGCCAAAGGACCCAGGTTCGATTCCCCAGTACCCACATGAAGCCAGATGCACATGGTGGTACATGTTCCTGGAGTTCATTTGCAATGGCTGGAGGCCCTGGTGCACCCAGTCTCTCTTTCTCTCACTCTCTCCCATTGAAAATAAGTAAATCTCTTAAAGTATTTTTAAAAAGAAAGGAGATGGGTTTGTTCCGGCTCATGGTCTGAAGGATTCAGTCCACCCTGGCAGGGGCAGTACAGCAGCAGGAGCAGGAAGCGCTGGTCGCACTGCATCCATAGTCAGGCAGCAGAGATGGGCAGGATGTGGATCTGAGCTACAAAACTACAAGGCTTGGGCTGGAGAGATGGCTCAGTGGTTAAGCGCTTGCCTGTGAAGCCTAATGACCCTGGTTCGAGGCTCAATTCCCCAGGACCCACATAAGCCATATGCACAAGGGGGTGCATGCATCTGGAGTCCACTTGCAGTGGCTGGAGGCCCAGGCACCCATTCTCTATCTATCTGCCTCTTTCTCTGTCTGTCTGTCACTCTTAAATAAATAAAAATTAAAACAAAAGAACTACAAGGCTTACCCTCAAATGACTTGCTTCCTCCAGCAATACTTTGCCTCCTAAACTTTTTATAACCTTCCAAAACTCCATCTGGGGACCAACCTATGGAGACACTTTACATTCAAACCACAGCAGGCCCCATTTTCCCAGGGGGCATATCAGTAATCAGCAGAACTGTGGGATGTGAATGAAGTTCCTTTGGGTGCACATGTATGTATGTATGTATGTGTGTGTGTGTATGTTTCATATACATATATATGCATATATATGCTTATCTGTATGCGGTTGCATGTGTATGTGAGTCTAAATGGACATATATGTATGTGTGGATAGAAGTGAGAGATTGATAGCAGGTGTCTTTCTCAGTTGCTCTCTACTTAATTTATTGAGACAAATTTATTTATCTCTTGCTTGAACCCAGAGTTTGCCAATTCAGGGAGTCTAGCTAGCCCGCATGCCCTGGGGATCCTCTATCTCTACATCCTGAGTGCTGGGATTACTGCATCCACCCAGAATCTATGTGGGTGCTGGAGATTCAAACTCTAATCTTTGCACGTGCATAACAAGCCCTTTATCCACAGAGTCATCCCTCAGCCTTATGAAGTTCTACTACCAAATACTAAATTTCCTTCACTGTAAGACACCTCCCTTGGCAAACCCACACCCAATGTGAGGTCAATTTGACTTAAATTGGTAATAAAACATAGTAGCACGGAATTCGGGAAAAGGGTAGAGCAAGTGGGAAGGATGCTAAATATCACTAATCTTGAGAAAAATGCAAACCAAACCCACATTGGCATATCACCCCATACCTACTAGACTGGCACTAATGAAAGAAAGAGACAAAGAGAGAGAGATACACAGAATAACAAGTGTTGTTGGAACCTAGAGAAATTGAAAAATTGGAACCTTTGTTCCTGCCCTACTCAGGGGAATGAAAAATGGTATAGCTGCCGTGGAAACAATGTAGCAATGTAGCCATTCCTCAAAAAATTAAAAATAGAATTACCATATGATTCAGCAGTTCTACTTCAGGTATATATACAAAAGAGTTAGAAACTGAATGATCTTGAAGAAATATTACACATCCACTTTCATAGCCTCATTATTCATACTAGATAAGAGGTAGACGCAACATAAGTGTCCGTCACATGAATGGCTAAGAAAATGGGGTATTTGTATATGATGGGATATCATACAGCCTTAAAAATGAAGTCCTTGGGCTTGGATCAGTGATAGAATGTATGTTAATATGCCAAGGCTTTAGGTCTCATCCCTAGCAATGGAGAAATTAAGACAAGAAGGAAGGAAGGAAGGAGGGAAGAAAGGAGGTTTAATTCTCACACATCCTACAAAATTAGAAATATTATGCTAAGTAACACAAACCAGTGTTGCGGTTTGAATGTGAAGTGTCCCCCATAGGCTCAGGTGTTCAGACAGTTGGTCCCCAGAGCTGGGGTGCTGTTTGGGAAGGTCGTGGAACCTGTAGGTGGTGGAGGCACTGGAGAACACGGGTCATCACGGGGTTGGGCCTTTGAGAGCTTGATCTCACTTCCAGTTCCTCCTCTTCTTCCTGGTGATGGCTGCAATGGGACCAGCCGGCCTTCCTCTGCCAGATAGGATGTATCTCTTTGAAACTGCAAGCCAGAATAAACTCTTTCTTTCTTTAAGCTGCTTCCTGTCAGGTTTTTTAATCAGGGTAAAAAGTAAAGTAACTAATACAGTCAGCCAAAGCAGGGCAACAACTGCATGATTCCACTAACATGACGTACCAGCATAGTCAAATGAACAGAAAGAGAACGTAAAGCAGTGGTGACCTGAGCCGGGGCTGGGGAGGCATGAGGAACTACGTAATGGGCATACAATTACAGTTTCACGAAATGAAAAAGTTCTGGCAATTGGCTTCCATGACAATGTGAATATATTTACCACTGGTGAACCATACAATTAGAGTCAGTAAAGTTTATGTTATGTGGTTTTTTGCCACAATTAAAGACATATTTATTTTTCAAATCCCTACACTCAGAAAGCGTACAATCTTTCACTCTGAAAGGCCCACTAGTTTATATCGCTGTGTGTTGTCTCCTCCATGGGGAAGCAGGTAGGGAGACTTCAGGACTGTCTCACCTGCCCTGCACCCACAAACCTAACACCCAGGCACTTCTCTGCACAGTGGAAAGACAGGGCAGCCCAGTCTTGATCCTGTATTCCCACTGACACTTCCAGAAGGATAGTCATGATAGGGGTCAAACCAAGCCCTGTTGGAACCTCCTGGGGATATAACCAGGCTTTATCACAAGAATATCAGGCGCGACTTCCGGTTAAGATGGCGGCGTAGGTACCACGCCAACGCAGCCTGGGGGGGGGGAAAGACCAAAAAAAACTCAGCAAAATACACACTTTTACTAAAAAGTGAGGTGTATAGGAAGTTGAGGCGGCAGCGGAGAAGTGGAAGAGTTATAGAGCATCCAGAGCCTGCACAGGCGGGAACAGCGGCTCCGGGGCAGCTCGGCTACCCGCCGCAACCGCGGAGCGGCAGAAAACCGCCGGACTCTCGGCTCGAGCCGCAGGACAAGCCAGGTGCGGGATTTTCCCCTCACACCGCGCTCTCCGCAACTCGGGAAACGTGAGGGGAGAGCAGCAGCGAGCAACGGAGGGAGGAGCAGACCGCGAGGTAAAAGCACACGTGGAGAAGCGATTCAACCAGAGCAGCCGCGGCTCCCTCCCCTCCCCCGCCGCCTGAACCCAGCTCCAGCGAACACAGCAGCGGCCCGGGACCGGCCACGCCAACTTGGGCTGACGGCGGGACCCAAGCAGGAGCAGAATTCGGCAGCAACTTCAGCGGCTCCAGCACCGGTACCAGTGGCCCCAGCAGCAGCGGACCCAGGAGCGGCAGCAGTGGCAGATCCCGCAGCAGCGGCTTCGGGGTGAGCAGCAGCGGTGGACACGGTGGACACGGCAACGGCAGCTACAGCAGCGGTGGGGGCTCCGGGGGTGGCAGCTACAACAGCTGCAGAGGCGGCAGCAGCGGCTCAGTTTGCCCCGTAGGAAAAGCAAGTGCCCAGCTCCAGAAATCAGAACAGCAGCCCGACGACCCAGGCAGCAACTTGACTGAGACCACAATCACCCAAGGTAACTGGGATTGCACCAGGGAAGGGTCTCACTTGGTCACAAGCTGACTTGGATACCTCAACAGACCAGAAATCTAAACCTCTTTGTTGATAGAGGATCTGGTCATTATAATAACTACTCTTGCATACATACTCGGGGCTGTTTTTGATGGAATGGGTACAGTGTTTAGTTAAATTTTAGAATCTACCAGTATATTATTCCACTCAGCCTGCTTGAATACTCCTATAGCAGGGAAACTCAACCCCTAAGAACATCTTTGTAGATACTCTGAGAGTCTTAAGAGCCACACCTAATACCTTAAGGTCCTACCCTGAAAATATATTACATCAAATCAATTGATACAGCTAAGAATACACAGCTAGCTAGAAAATCCAAGCATTAACTTAATCCAAGATGCAAAAATATATACATTATAACACAAGAAACACTAAAAAGCAAGACGATATAAATCCACCTAAAAGTATTAATGCATCAGAAATGTCCTCCAGTGAGAAAGAGTTAGAGGAAATGCCTGAGAAAGAGTTCAAAAGAACAATTATAAATATGTTCAAAGAGGTCAAAGAACACATGAAAACAATCAAAGAAGAAATCAAAGAGGAAATCAAAGGAATCAAAGAAGAGGCAGGACACCAATTTAATGAAATAAAGAAGGCAATACAAGACATAAATAGAGAAATAGAAATAATAAAGAAAAACCAGTCAGAATTACTAGCAATGAAGAACACAGTTAATGAAATAAAAAACTCTGTAGAAAATCTCACCAGTAGGATGGATGAGGGAGAGGACAGAATATCTAAGCTAGAAGATCAGGTGGCAGACCTAATGCAGTCCAACAAAGAGAAAGACAAACTTATAGAAAAGTATGAGTGGGAATTTCAAGATATTCGGGACACTATGAAAAGATCCAATATAAGAATTCAGGGCATAGTAGAAGGAGAAGAATTCCACTCCAGAGGCATAGTAGGCATCTTCAACAAAATCATAGAGGAAAATTTTCCCCAAATTGGGAAAGAGGTGCCAATACAGATACAGGAAGCCTTTAGAACCCCAGCCAGACAAAACCCAGAAAGAAACTCTCCTCGCCACATTATACTCAAACTTCAAAACACACAAACCAAAGAAAAAATATTGAAAGCAGTTAGAGAGAAAAATCAAGTTACCTACAAAAGCAAGCCCATCAGGATTACAGCAGATTATTCAACACAAACTTTTAAAGCCAGAAGGGCCTGGAGTGATATATTCCAAGTTCTGAAAGATAACAACTGTCAACCAAGGTTACTTTATCCTGCAAAGTTATCCATCCAAATAGATGGAGAAATAAAGACATTCCATGACAAAAGCAGGTTAAAGGAATATCTGAAGACAAAACCAGCTCTACAGAAAATACTTGATAGAATCCTCCATGCTGAACAAAAGGAAAAGCACACATATAAGGAACCTAGAAAAAACCAGCCATACTCAAATACCAGTTAACAGAAGAGAGCACAGGTAGAACAAGTAACACACACACACACACACACACAAATGGCAAACATAAATACACACCTTTCAATAATATCTCTTAATATCAACGGTCTCAATGCCCCAACGAAAAGACATAGATTTGCAGACTGGGTTAAAAAGCAGGATCCTACAATTTGTTGTCTTCAAGAAACTCACCTTTCTACAAAGGATAGACATTATCTTAGGGTGAAAGGTTGGAAGACGGTGTTTCAAGCAAATGGGCCTAGAAAACAAGCAGGGGTTGCTATCCTAATATCAGACAGGGTGGACTTTAGTCCGAAGTTAGTCATTAAAGATAAGGAAGGTCACTTTATATTGATTAAGGGCACACTACAACAGGAGGACATTACAATCCTAAACATATATGCACCTAACATGGGGGCTCCCAAATTCGTCAAACAAACACTATTAGAACTAAGGTCACAGATAACACCAAACACGGTGGTGGTGGGTGACTTTAACACCCCACTCTCATCAATTGACAGGTCATCCAGGGAAAGAATAAACAGAGAGGCATCTGGACTAAATGAGGTCATAGAAGGAATGGACCTAACAGATATATACAGGACATTTCATCCAAAGGCTGCAGAATATACATTCTTTTCAGCAGCACATGGAACATTCTCTAAAATAGACCATATATTAGGACACAAAGCAAATGTTAACAAATTCAGGAAAATTGAAATAATTCCTTGCATTCTATCTGACCACAATGGAATTAAACTACAAATCAGTAGCAAGAAAGGCTATAGAGCATACACAAAATCATGGAAACTAAACAATACACTACTAAATGATGAGTGGGTCAATGAAGAAATCAAAAAGGAAATCAAAAAATTTATAGAGTCAAATGATAATGAGAACACAACATACCAAAATCTCTGGGACACAATGAAGGTAGTTCTAAGAGGTAAATTTATAGCCTTAAGTGCCTATATTAAGAAATTAGAAAGGTCGCAAGTAAACGACCTAATGCTTCGCCTTAAAGCCTTGGAAAAAGAAGAACAAGGCAAACCAAAAAGTAGTAGACGGGAAGAAATAATAAAGATTAGGGCAGAAATTAATGAAATAGAAACAAAAAGAACAATCCAAAGAATTAATGAAACAAAGAGTTGGTTCTTTGAAAGGATAAACAAGATTGATAAACCCTTAGCAAATCTGACCAAAAGAAAGAGAGAAGAGACACAAATTAATAAAATCAGAGATGAACAAGGTAACATCACAACAGATTCCAGAGAAATTCAAAAAATTATAGGGACATACTATAAAAGCATATACTCCACAAAATATGAAAATCTGAAAGAAATGGATGATTTCCTTGATCTATATGACCTACCTAAATTAAATCAAAATGAGATTAATCACTTAAATAGACCTATAACAAACATGGAGATCCGAGCAGTTATCAATAATCTCCCAACTAAAAAAAGCCCAGGCCCGGATGGATTCACTGCTGAATTTTACCAGACTTTTAAGGAAGAGCTAACACCATTGCTTCTTAAGCTTTTCCAGGAAATAGAAAAAGAAGGAATCCTACCAAACTCCTTCTATGAGGCCAGCATCACCCTGATACCAAACCCAGGCAAAGATAGAACAAAAAAAGAAAATTACAGACCAATCTCCCTCATGAACATAGATGCAAAAATTCTCAACAAAATATTGGCAAACAGAATACAAGAGTATATCAAAAAGATCATTCACCCTGACCAAGTAGGCTTTATCCCAGAGATGCAGGGATGGTTCAACATACGCAAATCTATAAATGTAATACATTACATAAATGGGTTGAAGGACAAAAATCACATGATCATCTCATTAGATGCAGAGAAAGCATTTGACAAAATCCAACATCCCTTCATGATAAAAGTCCTACAGAGACTGGGAATAGAAGGAACATATCTCAATATAATACAGGCTATTTATGACAAGCCTACAGCCAACATATTACTAAATGGGGAAAAACTGGAAGCTTTTCCACTAAAATCAGGAACAAGACAAGGGTGTCCACTGTCTCCACTTCTATTTAATATAGTTTTGGAAGTCTTAGCCATAGCAATAAGGCAAGAGACACACATAAAAGGGATACAAATTGGAAAGGAAGAAATCAAGTTATCATTATTTGCAGATGACATGATTCTATACATAAAGGACCCTAAAGACTCTACTAGCAAGCTGTTAGAGCTGATCAAAACCTACAGCAATGTAGCAGGATACAAAATAAATACACAGAAATCAGTAGCCTTCGTATATGCTAACAACAAACACACAGAGGATGAAATCAGAGAATCACTCCCATTCACAATTGCATCAAAAAAAATAAAATACCTTGGAATAAACCTAACTAAGGAAGTAAAGAATCTATACAATGAGAACTTTAAGACACTCAAGCGAGAAATTGCAGAAGACACTAGAAAGTGGAGAAACATCCCTTGCTCCTGGCTTGGAAGAATCAATATCGTGAAAATGGCAATCTTACCTAAAGCAATCTACACATTTAATGCAATCCCTATCAAAATTCCAAAGGCTTTCTTCATGGAAATAGAAAAAAACAATCCAAAAATTCATTTGGAATCATAAAAAAACCTCGAATATCTAAAATAATACTGAGCAACAAAAAAGAGGCTGGTGGTATCACCATACCTGATTTTAACCTATACTACAGAGCCATAGTAACAAAAACAGCATGGTACTGGCACAAAAACAGGCATGTAGATCAGTGGAACAGAATAGAGGACCCAGATGTAAGCCCAAGTAGCTATAGCCACCTGATATTCGATAAAAATGCCAAAAATACTCATTGGAGAAGAGACAGCCTCTTCAACAAATGGTGTTTTGAAAACTGGATAAATATCTGCAGAAGGATGAAAATAGATTCTTCTCTCTCGCCATGCACAAGAATTAAGTCCAAATGGATTAAAGACCTTAACATCAGACCGGAAACTTTGAAACTGCTAGAGGAAAAAGTAGGGGAAACCCTTCAACATATTGGTCTTGGCAAAAACTTTCTGAATACAACCCCAATTGCTCAGGCAATAAAACCACAGATTAACCACTGGGACCTAATGAAATTACAAAGATTTTGCACCGCAAAGGACACAATGAAAAAAGCAAAGAGGCAACCTACAGAATGGGAAAAAATCTTCGTCAGCTATATATCTGATAGAGGATTAATATCTAGGATATACAAAGAACTCAAAAAGTTAACTAATAAGGAATCAAACAGGCCAATCAAAAAATGGGCTAAGGAGCTAAATAGAGAGTTCTCAAAGGAAGAAATACGAATGGCATATAAGCACCTAAAAAAATGTTCTACGTCACTAGTCATCAGGGAAATGCAGATTAAAACTACATTGAGATTCCATCTCACTCCTGTCAGATTGGCCACCATCATGAAAACAAATGATCATAAATGTTGGCGGGGAGGTGGAAAAAAAGGAACCCTTCTGCACTGCTGGTGGGAATGCAATCTGGTCCAGCCATTGTGGAAAACAGTGTGGAGGTTCCTAAAGCAGCTAGAGATTGATCTACCATATGACCCAGCTATAGCACTCCTAGGCATATATCCAAAGGACTCATCTCATTTCCTTAGAAGTACATGCTCAACCATGTTTATTGCTGCTCAATTTATAATATCTGGGAAATGGAACCAGCCTAGATGTCCCTCAACAGATGAGTGGATAATGAAGATGTGGTACATTTATACAATGGAGTTCTACTCAGCGGTAAAGAAAAATGAAGTTATGAAATTTGCAGAAAAATGGATGGACCTGGAAAGTATTATACTAAGTCAGGTAACCCAGGCCCAGAAAGCCAAGCGCCACATGTTCTCCCTCATATGGGGATCCTAGCTACAGATGACTGGGCTTCTGTGTGAGAATGAAAATACTTAGTAGCAGAGGCCAGTAAGTTGAAAAGGAGACATAAAGGGTGGAGAAAGGAAGGGAGGAGGATACTTAATAGGTTGATATTGTATATATGTAACTACAATGATTGTAATGGGGAGGTAATATGATTGAGAATGGAATTTCAAACGGGAAAGTGTGGGGGTGGGGAGGGAGGGAATTACCATGGGATATATTTTATAATCATGGAAAATGTTAATAAAAATTTAAAAAAAAAAAAAAAAGAATATCAGGCGCCGGGAGAGTTGGTGCACGCCTTTAATCCCAGCACTTGGGAAGTGGAAGATCACCGTGAGTTCGAGGCCACCCTGAGACTGCATAGTGAATTCCAGGTCATCCTGAGTTACAGTGAAACCCTACCTCAAGCAAAGAAGAAAAAGAAAAGAATATCAGGGGCCTTTGTCTCTCTCATCTCTAGACACTCTGAAAGCTTGTCACAGGTCACCTGAGGGGGGGGGGGGGTGTGCGTGTGCACGTGTGCGTGTGTGCGTGTGTATGTGTATGTGTGTTCCAGAGTGAGGTGAGGGCAAGAAGTGAGAGCCTTGCTTGCAGTGGAACTGCCCGATGGTAGACCTCTGCCTGCAGGCTACCACGCAGCCCAGCCTCTCCCCACGCAGGCAGGCTGGTGCTAATCATTGGCTGCCTGGTTGTGAAGGCGACTTCTCCACCGAAGTCCTCTCTGTCCAGATCTTGTCATCGGCCGGGCCCCAGCCGGCTGGGCTGGCCTAGGGTCTGGCTCTCACCTGTCAGCCCTGACATCTTCAGTGGATAATGGAACGCAAGGATGTGAGAGGCAGAGCAGGTGCATGCTAATGAGGAGATCAATTTTAATTATGATGTTAATTAAACACCCGATCCAGTAGGAAATATGACAAGAACTAGGTGGGGGCTGTGCAACCTGAAAGAAGGGAGGGGGGCCAAGAGAGGAGGCCAGGGGAAAGGCAAGAGCCCTCCAGGCCTCCTCTGGATTGAAAAGATGTAAAGGGCAGAGCCATTGGGAAATAGAGAAAAACTTGTGTAACCTGCCGCTCACACCTGGTAATCCTTTTCCTCTATAGAGCTTTCAGACACGCAACCTCTCGGAGAAGAGACGCACCACACCGAGGGGACCCTGGACCTCGCAAAGCCACGCCCCTTCACTTCATATGGGGAAACTGAGACCCAGGGAAGGCTATGCCTTTCTCTGGTCTACCCCTCATCACATACTGGCATACTTCCGATGAAGTACTTGCCTCACTAGACGTTTCATGACTGTACCGCAGCCTCCCTATTTATGTCAAGAGGTTCTGAAATTCAGGATTTGTCTGTACAACGCCCGCCCCACGGGCAGGGCACAGCGCGCCGAGGGAGTGGGCACTGCTGCTCACTGCGCAGGCGCTTCCTCCGCCGCCAAGCACCGCGTGAGATAAAGCAGCTTTCCAAGCTCCACGCGCAGTGCCCACCCGGAGCAAGGCCTCACGTGGAGTAGGCACTGAGAAACAAGGTGTACCGTGGCTAAGTTTACGAAGTACAAAGTCTGTGACATTTCATGGGAAGCCAGGAGCAGGCCCAACGACTTTGTCTCCGTTGCTCTTGTGATTCCCGCTTTGTGGAAGCACAGCGAACAAATAAAAATCGCATATATTCAAGGTCCATGCATGATACATAGGTGGACATCTCTCAGCAAATAATTTGAGTCTGTCTATAGTGAATAATTGTATTATTGCTATACATTAGCTCTCCAGAACGTGATCATTTTTGTGGTGCTGGATCGGTCCCAGGGCCTCAAGCACGTCAGATGGACAGAGTACAAAATGAACTGCACCCTCAGCCCCAGAATTTACTAATGTTATAACCGGAAGTTTGTCCTCACTGGCCAGCATCTCCTGTTTGCCCTCTCATCTGCCCACTACCCACCCTTTGATTCCCCACACAAGTGAGGTCAGGCTGTACTGGTCTCTCCGCCTGGCTTCCCTTTGCACAAGGTCCTCCAGGTTTATTCATGTCATTGAAAAGGGCAGGGTTGCTTTCTTGTCAAAGGAGCAGTCCTCCATTGCGTAACAATGCTGCCTTTGCTTCGTTCCTTCATCTGTGCATAGACACTTACTGGCTACCGTGAATACTGCTGCAATAAACAGAAAGCGCACACGCCTCTTCGCAGCCTTTCTTGAGCCAGGCGATGGTATTACACTGCTCTGGTAGAAAAGAGCGATGCGTGGGGGCGTGCATGCTCTGTGCTGTGTGTGGTGGTAGGTGCTAGGTGAGAGGAAGCTCAGACTCTAAGGACCTAATCCAATAGGACTCAGTAGCAGACAAAGGTAGGATGGCAACAGACCTCACAGATGAGTGCTTTGTGTGATGATGGGTACATTCTGTGACTCCCCTGCCACAGTGGACTCTAGCCATGTATGACTTGGGGGCATCTGAAATGTGGCAGTTTGCCTGAGGAGCTGAAACCTTTAATAGCTTCAATTTCAAATTAACTTAAATTCAAATAGCTGCTAATAGATACCACATTGGACTCTGCAGTTATAGATTCTCTAACCAAATTCTTTCTTTGTTCAGCAGAGATGTAACCCTTGGATATCCCCAAAGCTTATCCATGGACACACAGAGGTAACATCTCAACCCTACAATAGCCTCTGGTTCGTGAAAGAAGTGTTTGTAAGAGGGTTCCACTTGGGATGTTAATTGAATGCCTCAATGAGCCCTAAGGACAAAGACCAAAAATATCCATCCTAGTCCCCAGATGAGCTTGGACTGGAAGAGCTGGAGCCGGGGAGGGAGCTCAGGAAATTGACTCAGCTGCTCCTCTGTGTCTTCTCTGCTCCGATGCCCTGGCACGATGAGCCCACTTGGCTCTTTCACGTGAAGAATATGAGGTCTTCCCTGCCACATCTCCTGCAGCTAAGGTCTTGTCACCAGCACGAAGAGAGAAGCCCGATTGGAGATGGTGGCAGAAGTTAATTGGGATTATATGCGCCTGTTTCACGGATGCTGCGGAGCCCCTCCTAAAGCTGGAGCACCCTCCGCGTTCCCTCCTCCTCCCTCCCTGCCTCCACGCCACCTGACCCCCAGCAATTCACCACCTCCGGTGCCCCCCCAGAAGAGGCATCCATTAGGCTCCTTAACCCTTTTCCATAGTGAGTGAAGTCACTTGTAGGAGGGATGGAGTAAAGAGGGGCTCCTGGCCTCACTGTAACCCTCAGTTCACCACCTCTTCTTCTCCCTCACTTCCTCCCCTTCACCGCCTGCTATATTCTTTGGGCTGTCGGTGGAAGAGAGGAAGCCAGTACACCCACAAAGCACAGCTAGTCAGAGCATGAAGGGTACACATATCAGAGCACAGTTCTGATATTTGGCAGGATTGAAGACTCAGAGGGAAGTATGAGCCACAAATCCCCAGCAATTTCCCCCAGAATATCCCTTCATGATGGGCAATTGGATTCCAAGTTTCAGATGGACTCAAGTCCTCAGGTTCTGGGAATTGGTTCACCAGAAACCTCGTAGAACGGGTATGTTCAGAATCCTTAGTTCCTTTCCAGTTAAAGGATCACCGAGGGCAGATGCTTAAGCAATTTCCCCCCATAATTCTAAAAGCACTCTCTCTTCCTCATCCCAAATCTGAGCAGGTTTCACGTCAGCTACACCCTGTGGCACAGGCCAGCTGCAGCCTCCATTCATATCCTCTGGGCTGTACCAGGAGGACAGAGGCATCCTCGCTGCGGACACCGCAGTCTTCCTCAGAAGAGAAGGACATGCTGGGCCATGCCTGCCTGCCTGCCTGTCAGAGACCTGGTGGCTGAGACAGACAAAAATGTAAGAGACAGCCTGCTGGCCTCCAGGACACAGGGGACGGGAAGCGCATGTGGCGTGAGAAGGGAGCCGTATTGGGCGGGGGCAGCAGATGATGAAGCCATCTGTGAGAGAATAGGCCAGGGACAGACAGGACAGGCTATCTCACCAAGTCAGCCCCTCTTTCTCTAAGTGGGGGTCTCAGTTGGAGAATGAAATTCTTTCTTTGAAAGAACTGACAGAGTGGCTGAGTGACTCCCAGTCAGCAATTGTTTTCTTATTTTTTTTTTCTCCTTTCTTAAGGAGCCCCTTCCAGAGCACAGCCCATGTGTGAAAAGCACCCAGTGACACCATGGTGGCTGTTGTCACTCATGCCTTCTTTATGGCATTTCAGCCACTATTGAGTGCCTCCTACACTGTCTTCTCTCTCCTTACCCAGACAGTTTCCCTCAAGGACAGTGGCTCTAGATAGTGAAGGAGCAGGAAAGGAAGGCAGGGTGGGGAACAAATTAGCAAAGGCGGGCTGGAGAGATGGCTTAGCGGTTAAGCGCTTGCCTGTGAAGCCTAAGGACCCCGGTTCGAGGCTCGGTTCCCCAGGTCCCACGTTGTGCCAGATGCACAAGGGGGCGCACGCGTCTGGAGTTCGTTTGCAGAGGCTGGAAGCCCTGGCGCGCCCATTCTCTCTCTTCCTCTACCTGTCTTTCTCTCTATGTCTGTCGCTCTCAAATAAATAAATAAATAAATAATTTTAAAAAAAATTAGCAAAGGCATGGGGTGGTGGAGAACATGATCCCTCATTAACACGTGTGTGTGTGTGTGTGTGTGTGTGTGTGTGTGTATCTGTATGCATGCTCAGATATATATAGGTGCTTTATTTACTGAGACAGTCTCTCTTTGACTCAACTAATCTATGGAACCCCATCTCTTCCTCCTGAGCACTGGGCTCACAGCCAGCTTCACCCAGCTTTTACCTGGGTGTTGGGCATCCAAACCCTGGTACTTACACTTGGGCAGCAATCGCTTGATCTGCTGAGCATCTCCCCAGCCCAGGACTCAGATTCTTCCCTGGCTTGGCTCCAGCATTGCCTGGCACCTTGGGCAACAGGCGCTGCGACTTAAGGTCCTTGAAGGTAAGAGTTGAACTGTGGAGGAACTGGGCAGCTCACTTCACCCTAGCTTACTTGCCTCCACTCGGTCACCTGGCGCTGACTCCAGGCCCCACACAAGCTTCAGGTAGTCACATCCACTACATAAGTGCAGAGCACTGCATTCAATGCCAGAGAACCCCTAGAGACATTATTTTAAGCTGCGTTCATACACAGCATTCCTGGGAACATGCAGGGAGGGAAAGCAGCAGCGTGGTGGAAGATTCAGCCTGACAGCCAACGGGACCCACATCTTGCCCCTCTCTGTACAAACATGTTTCTTTTCCTGCCTTGGAGTGCCTGCTGAAGCCCGGCAATGGCGTCATTCTTTCTTGGCAATTAGCAAGCCCTAACCAGCATACAAGGACTTTATTAGCACTGACAACATCCCCTCTCATCCAAAGGTCACCATGGATCCTATAGACAAGAATCCCTTTGCTGGCCCACTTCTCTTTGGCAGGGGGAGGGGGCTATGAATGGAGTTCTTTGTCTCGCAAACTGGAAGATGTTGCAATCCAGGCTATCCAGGCTTAAGGAAAATGCTGCCAGTTGGGGAAAACAAAAAAACCCTGTTGGAGCCTTGCCATCCTATTCTTTGAGTTTCTTCACACAAACCTACCAGAGGAACGCTATCAGCCAATATCTAGTGCATACCTTCTGCCAGGGAGACCTCCTAGAAGACTCAAAGATGTGTAACATGAAATCCCTACCTCATTGGAAAAAATGTATCCCTTTCTTGAGGTGATACAGCCAGGGCCCAGCGGTAGCTACCCAGGGACAGGGACAGACAGGGCAGGTCATCTCACCAGGTTGAAGTACAGTCAGGTTTGCATTGCTGGTAGAAATCACCCAACCAAGAGCAGCTTGGGGGAAAAGAGGTTTATTTTGGCTTACAGGCTCGAGGGGAAGCTTCATGAGGTAAGGAAAACAATGGTATGAGCAGAGGGTGGACATTACCCCCTGGCCAACATAAGGTGGACCATACCAACAGGACAGTATGTCAAACACTGGCATGGGGAAACTGCCTATAACACCCTAAGCCCACCCCCAACAATACACCACCTCCAGCAGGCATTAATTTCCAATTGCCATCAGCTAGGGAATCTAGCATCCAGAACACCTAAGTTTATGGGGGTGGGGGGACCTAAACCAAACCATCACAACCATGGACATGTCAATCACAATAGAAGATGCATATGACTTACTGTAGTAGACAGCTTCAGGTCGCTGATATGGACGTCTGAACCAGGCACAGTTATGGAGGGAGGGATTTTATTGAAGCAGGGGAAGATCCAGAATGATAGCAGGAGTTGGTCCCTTTTCACAGGATCAAGCAGAGAGAGAGAAGCCACAAGGCACGCCAGCCCCACCACAAACAAGCCAACACACTTCAGGAATTCCAGGCAGAACTCAAGCACCCTGCATATCTTTAGACTGGAATTCCCAATCCACCCCCACACCTTAGGGCTGGACCCTAGGATCCACCCACAGAGACATCTCCTCCAGCCAGGTGGCTACAGATCTAAATTACAGACTTAATAAACTGCTGAACATATTGGGGGCCATCCATTCAAACCACCACAATTACTCACTGTTGTGAGCAAATGCCTGCCAAGAAGCAGCCTAAGGAGGAAAGGGATCATTTCAGATCACACTTTCAGAGGCACAGTTCACCACAGCACAGAGATTCCTCCAGGAGGAGCAGGAAGCTGGCTGCTTATCACATGGTATCCACCCTCAGGGAGTAAAGGACAAACCTTCAGGCCAAGCTATAAAACCTCAAGCCCCGTCCCTGGTGGCCCCCTTCCTCCAGCAAGGCTCCAGCTCATAAAGGTTCCACAAACATCTCACATAGTGCCACCACCTGAAGACCAAGTGTTCAAAGACATGAGCACATGAAAGACATTTGACAAGGTGGTACAGGCCAATTGCAAGAACAGAAAAGAGGAGGCCACTGTACGAGGCTGGGTAGAGTACTTCACCAAAATCTAGACATAGAAGGATAATTTGGATTTTGTGGAAAAGAGAAGGATACAGAAGGGCTGGAGGGATGGGTCAATGACTAAAGGCACTTGTTTGAAGAGCCTGTTGGCCTACGTTTGATTTCTCAGTACCCACGAACAAAGCCAGATACACAAAGTAACACCTGCATCCAGAGTTTGTTGCAATGGCAAGAGGCCCTGCCTTTTTCTCTCTTTCTCTCATAAATAAAATATTAAAAATAAATAAAAGAGAAGGGTACAGAAAACATTCCAGTTAATGAAATCAAATGAGGAGAGAGTCTATGCAGAAAGACCCAGTTAAAGCTCAAAATACAGACCACACTTTGGTTGCAAAGGAAAGCTAATGAGCAGCAGAGGTGGGAAAGCAGTTTGGAAATAAAAACTGGGGCGGCTAGGGAGATAGCTCATTCAGTAAATACTCACCTTGCAATCATGGCCAACCACTATTGCTTACTTGGTGAACTCCAGTTAAACGAGAGACCCTGTGTCAACAGTAAAGGTGGATGACACCTGGGGAATAACACCCACAGTTGTCCTCGGGTACACACACACACACACACACACACACACACACACACACACACACATGAAGAAAATACAAACTGAGGACCAGCCACCACTATAAGCTCTGGATAAACTCTGTCCTAATAGAAACTATTAAAAAGATCTTCCTAGTATGGGAGATTCCAGTAGGTTCATATTCAAGTGTACAACAGTCACCATTACATGGGCAGTGGAGGCCACACTCCTGAAGACAGCCAACCCACTTTCCCTCATCAAAGCCCAATACCCACCATGTAATCACTAAGGGTCATGGCTTTCCACTTGACAGCCCTTCCTCATTTTTCTACCTCCAGATTCTCTCTCCATGCTTCTGCACCCACCCTCCCTGATCTCGTTTCTAGTCCACAGGACACTTCACCAGAGACCTCTTACAATGAAGTGGGCCCTCTCATTCTCAAACTTCAAATCTACCTCCTGTATTAGTTACATTTCTCATCACTAACACCAAATACCTGACAAGCAGCTGCGTAAGGGAGGAATGGCTGGCTTCCCAGGTGAAGGGTGCGTTCTCTCATGGTGGGGAAGATGTGGCAGGAGTGGTGGCAGCTATGCTTGCTCACATGCCAGCAGAACAGGAAGCAGAGAGAGACAGGGGCCAGAAGCAAGGCGGGACTATACACCTTAAGCTTTGTATCCCAGTAACTCACTTCTTCCAACTAGACCCTACCTCTTAAAGGTTCCACAGCATCTCCAAAACAGTGCCACCAAATGTTCAAACACATGAGCCTGGGGGGGATATTTTACATTCAACCCATAACTTTCTCTTCATGGCTTAATTATACTCTAGCACCTCCCACCTTGAAAACAAAACCTCCTTTAGCCCACACCCACTTCTAACAACCACCCTGTCTCCTAGATTTACTACTTCCCAGCACCCACCTCTAACAACCACCTCATCTTTGTATATATACTTCCTGTGGGCACTCAAGCTGCCCCAAAGGAAAGGGAGCAAATGCTCTGTCCATTGTTTTACCTTCAACCCACATCTCTGTGTATCCCACAGGTGCCCCCCGACACCCCCTGAAACTGCACTTCCTCAGGTCACTCGGGGGCTGCTAAGTTGCCTGGATACACTCTGATATCTTCAACCTACTGGACTTTTCTGTAGCATTTGCCAACTCAACCTTCCTCCTTCCTACAGCTCTGTCTTCTTTGTGTCCCTGTGGGGTCCCCATCTTTTGGTTTCCTTCTAACCATCTAAAAAATCCTAATACATGTTATTGTTTTTCACATTTTGCAAGATGAAAAACTAAGATACATAGGGAAAATAGTCCCTGGCTTACATAGCTAATAATTACAAAAAGATAAGGTTTGCACAGAGTTTGAGTCCTGAGTCTATGCTGTTAAACAATATGCTGTGTAGAGTTTGGTTTTGCTTTGAACTAGTATTGGCCAAAATAGGTCAGAACAGATTGAAATTGCATACAACCTCAAGGTTTATAGCCTAATATAAGAGGAGGTTATTTCCAACCATGCATTATGTCCATAAGGCTCTTGGGGGAATACACTTATGCACTCTCTCAGGGACTTGGGCAGTAGAGGGTCTAGGAACTTGTTGCTGCAGAAAGGAGAGACTAAAATATTACACATAGGCTTTTCCCTGTCATGTCCACCAACATTTCATTAACTACATGTAGTCACATGGCCAGCTTAACACAGAAGGAGAGGAATATTGGAGAGCAGATGGAATATTTGCTGAGGTGGCATATACTCATCCTACATGATAAATGCTACAGCATCTCCACATTCTGTCCCGGTGTGTTACCTTTCCCCCACAGCTACATAAGACTTCTCAAATGTACATTTAGATTTCGACTTCATTTCGGAGCACCAATCTTGCCTAGCTACTTACATGACATTCCAAGAGGGGAGCTCAAAGGGCTCTTCAATTCAATATATTCAAACCTAGCCCTCTGTAATCCTCTGTCATAGCTTCTCTCCTCCCCCAGTGTGTTCCACTTTCAATAGATACCTCCATTTAGTCATTCTGCCAGAAATCTGGAGATTGGATTACTTCCACCCTCTCATTTTACTTCCCACATTCAACCTAGTGCCAACTACAGATGAGTTTATCTTCAAAATAATGTTGGATCTTCTCCGTCATCGCCAGCACTGTCACTGTCTCAGCCCCCCGCCTATCATGACAGTATAGTAAGAGCCTCCTCCCAGTTCTCCCTGCTTACTCTCTATGCCCTTCTAGGACATTTTCCAAACTGCAGCTAGCCTGACCTTCATAAAAGGCACATCAGAGCATGCCACTTCTCTCCCCTCACCACCTACACATACTGGTGGCTATCCACATTTCTCAGGGTTAGATCTAAAATGCTCAGAGGGACCTGAAAAGCCCTCACTCTAGCCCGTGTCTACCTCACCATCCATGCCATCCACTACTCTTTCCTTAGAGCACCATCCCCAGTCCCTCAAGCTTTTTTTCTGAGTTCCTTCAATACTCCACACTTTTACCAGGTGCAGCCTTCACACCTACTGGGGATTCCTTGGAATTCTCTTTTTTTTGTTACATATTACCTTACAAAGTCCTCCCACATTGGGGTCATCCCAAATGTTACCCCTCTTTAAAAACAAACCTTCCATGAGAGCCCCAGTGTTGAATGAGCCCCTCCTAGTATTCTTTCTCAGCACCCCCAGAATCTTGCTTCATTGGCACTAACTGCAATTTGTCACTATGCACCTCTTTGGGTGACTTCTTATTTCCTAAACTCCCTGGAAGCTACAGTGGAATATGTGTGTTCACCATTGTATTGTCTGTTCATAATTTCTACATGCAGTAGGCCACCAGCCAATGAAAAAGTATTCATGATCAGCTCACACAGCTTACCACAGAATTGGTTTTCCATCTCCCTGGCCCCTGACTCCCTGTCAATGTGATTGCTTTCAATCAAGTAACATGTTTCCTACTCTCCAAAGAATATGTGCATCTGGGTTGGCTAAAATAGCTGAGTCTGGAAGGATGCTGGCTACATCTCAAGGTAACCTGCTCTGGGCCACAAATGCCTTAGGAGGTCGTGTGTGTGTGTGTGTGTGTGTGTGTGTGTGTGTGTGTGTTAGACTAATCAGTTAATAAGTGAACTCCATAGTCCAATATACAAGGTCTTCATAAGCTAGCTCAACCTTGCCTCACACTTACAGATTAAGGCAACATAAAATGCCTGCCCTTCATCTCCAGGGAGCTCTGCACATCCAAGAGCCTTTGGCCCATCCTTTACCTCTGCTGAGCTCTGTCATCACACAGACTTCAGACCATCCCTCACTTCCTGTGAGCACTCAAGAACTTTCAGTCTTCCCTGTCTTTCCAGGGACCTCTACACCCCTGAGGGGCTTCCATTGGCCCTTCATTTCCAGGGATCTGGGAGTGACTGAGAGCCTGCAGCCTGCCCTTAATTTCAGAGAGGACTATCTCCCTGAGAGCCCCAGCCCACCCTTATCTCTGGGGAACTCTGCACACTTGAGAGCTCTCAGTTCACCTTTCATTTCTGGGGAGCTCTACATGCCCAAGAGTCTTGGGCCTGCCTGTTGTCTCTGGTGAGATGGACACACTTGAGAGCCTTAAGCCTGTTCATGGAGCTGGTAAAAAGTAAACAAGGAGAGTACTGTATTTTGTGTCTGGTGGTGTGCCGAACAGTAACTTAGCAGAAGAAAATGATGTTGTGATCCCCACAGTAACTTAGTCACTTTTAATCAGTGAAAGATCGCACTCTGAAACAATAAGGGTGAGTTTAAATAAATTAATTAAGTTTAAAAAAATAAACCAACCAATAACCCAGCTCCAGATGCATAAGTTGAAACGTAAGAGTACAAGTAACATGAAAATCCCATGGCAACATAACCCTCCAAAAATTAGTCCTTCAATAATGACCCCCACTGAGATCGAGGTCAAAGAAACCCCAGAAGCAGAATTCAGAAGAATGAGTATAAGTAAATATGTTTAAAGAAAGCAAAAATTAAAACAAAATAAACTCATGGATATAATAAGTAAACTCCTCCATGAAAACATAAAACAGTTGATTGATGGGCTGGAGAGAAGGCTTAGTGATTAAGGCGCTTGCCTGTGAAACCTAAGGACCCAGGTTCAATTCCCCAGTACCCACGTCAGCCAGATGCACAAGGTGTTGTATATTTCTGGAGTTCAATTGCACTGGCTAGAGGCCTTGGTGCACCCATTCTCTCCCTCTCTATCTGTCTCTTTCACTCTCTCTCAAATAAATAAAAAATTTTTAAGTTGATTAAAATAAATAAGATAAAAGATATTAAAGAGAATTAAATAAAGAGAAATACTGGAAAAAAACAAACAAACAAATGCTAGAAATAAAAAACATAAAAGATCAAGGGCTGGGAAAAAGGCTTAACAGTTAAGGCATTTACCTGCAAAGGCTAAGGACCCTGAATCAAACCCCAAGGACCCACATAATTCAGATGCACAAAAGGGTACATGCGTCTGGAGTTCATTTGCCATAGCTGGAGGCCCTGGCATGCCCATTCTCTCCCTCTCTCTCAAGTAAATAAATAAAATATTAAAAAAAAAATAAAAGATCAAATTAAAAGCTCCACAGAAAGCCATACTAATAAAACAAATCAAGAAGAGGACAGAATATCTGATCTAGAGGACAAGGTGGGAAAGCTGGACTATTATAATGTGGTCAAAAATAAATCTATAAGAAGTAATGAGCAGGTCTTTCCAGATGTTAAGGACACTATGAAATGACCAAATTTAAGAATCTTAGGTATAAAAAAAGGTGAAGAGTTACATTCTAAAGGCATAGAAAATTTTTTCAACAAAAGTCATGACACAAAATTTCCCTAAATTATGAAATATTTAGACTACTGAGCAGATGAGACCAGAACTTCCCCACACCATATCATAATTAAATCACTAAATATACAAAACAAAGAAAGTATATTGAAATCAACACAATCAACACAAACATATTACCTTTTAGTTTTGGAGTTTAGAAGTCTTAAGTGGGTCTCACTGAGCTAAAATTCAGATAATGGTAGGGCACATCTTCTCTGGAAGCTTCTGGGAAGATCAAGTTTCTTACCAATTCCAGCATCTAGAGGCCACTCATTCTTTAGCCCACAGTCCTGTCCTCTGTTTCAAAGCCAGTTGCATCAGGACAAGCCTTTCTTATGCTGTCTTCTCTCCTGACTCTTTCTACTCAATAGGACCCTGGGGTGTTATTGAGCCCTTCCAGAAAAAAACCTAGATTACCTTCCCATTGCAAGATCAACTAATTAACAACCTGGATTCCATCTACAACCCTTTTTCCTAGTAATCCCACCTGGTTACCTGTGCTGGGGATTCAGAAATGACTCTTTGGGAGATCATTACCTTACCTACCACTGGTCTATCTGCTCCTCACTGCATTCACAGTGGACATTTGAACCACAAAGAGCCTGAGACTTAGTACTGTTATTCTGGAGAGGCGGGAGAGTAGGAATGAGGATCTATGCTAAGCCATGCCACTGCCCTTTGCAATTTCCTAACAGGCTCAGTCCAGTGTAGCTCTTCATCCCATAGAACACCCATTGGCTCCGCCAGCTTCCTCACCTGAAAATGATCTATGGATACATACTTCTCTGGGTTACCATGAAGATTAAGTGAGCTAACATTTGCAGAGTAATTGGGGAGGCAGGATCATAGATGGAGAAGAACTTGCATTCTCACTCTCGAAGTCTGGGTTTAAATCTTGAATGCTTAATACTTCACACAAGTGTGTGACTCTAGTAGATTGTATAATCTTTAAATTCACTCAACCCCATCATTTTCTCAAATGTAAAGTAGGAGGAGGGCTAGCAGAAATACCCCTGTTAGAAGGTGACAGAGTGTGTGTGTGTGTGTGTGTGTACGTGCGCACATCATGCCACAGTGCACCTGTGAAGGTCAGTAGGCAACCACCTTCCACCTTGTTTGGGGCAGGGTCTCTTATCACTACTGTGTTTGCTAGGATAGCTGGCCTATAAGCTTCCAGGAGGTTCTCCTTTTTCTGCCACTCATCTTGCTATGGGTGGTCTAGGATTACACATGCCTGCCACAGTGTCTCCCCTTGTTTTTCACATGGTTTCTGAGAATTACACCTGTATGGTAAGTGCTCTATCCACTAGGCCATCTCCCCAGCCCAACCCAGGCACTTTTACACACCATGAACAACACACATATAGCTCCTCAAGGGCAACTTCCATGCTTGCTCCTTTTAGACTAGGTGCCAGGTTCCTGGCCGATGCAGTGTAATGTTTAAACAATGTCTGGCCAGGCATGGTGGCGCACGCCTTTAATCCCAGCACTTGGGAGGCAGAGGTAGAAGGCTCGCCGCAAGTTCAAGGCCACCCTGAGACCAGGTCAGCCTGGGCCAGAGCGAGACCCTACTTAAAAAAAAAAAAGCAAAAGCAAAGTCTGATGACTGAATAAACATAAATTCTCAATAAATATTGAATATCCAATAAATACTAAATATTTATTGATTGATTTGTGTAAACACACACAGGTCACTGTACTCTCAGCATTTCCTAGAAGTAGCATTGTTTGGGGTTCGAGAGGGAGTTGGCCCTGGGAGAGTGTCTGTCAGAAAGCAGGGTTTCACCGTGTCCATTATGGGAAGAGTCCTATATAGTGGTTTCCAGACATCAACCGCACACATCAGCTTAGGACTTTACCTTCCCTGGTTCAGCAGCTACGCCCCACAGAAAACCTCTACCCCAAGCAGAACAGGGCTGAAAATCATATTTTCATGGGATGTCAACCCTTCTCTCCTACCTTAAATGAAAGGTATTATTTCTGAGAGGAGAATGTCACACTCCACCACCAAAATTCTGCTTCCTCGGCAAAAACCCCAGCAGTTTCTCTGCACGGCTGGCAGCTCTCCACCCAAGGCCAGTGCTGGGAAACTCACCAGGCCCAGCGCAAATCAAGAGAACATGGGCTCTCTGTGATTAAGACAAGGGAAAGCCAATACCAGGAGTATATGCTGTGCAAAAATGGGGTACGGAAAGGAAATAGGACCCAAGCACTACAAGACCCACAACAGGTCCAAAGTCCTCCTGGGAAATTCACCCATCACGTGCCAAATAAATGAATTCTCCCCAGCTCAGCAACCTCCAAGCCTTTACTATAATGAATGATTTCCTTACACCTTCATCTTTGGTGGATATAAAAATATCTCTCTCTAAGCTGCCAGAAAGCCATCCATTCCTTGTCTCTGCCATTGTGTAGAGAGTGAGACCTCTTTCTTTTTCACCCACACGGCACCTGCCCTGGGATGAAAAGCTTTGCAGAGAGCTGGGCAGGGTGGAAATGGTGTCAGGCAGTCGCTACATTCAAATAAATGGGGAACTGTCTATACTTTTTAATGAGTGAGAGTGTGCCAGGGAGACCAGGTCAGAAAGTGGCTTTTTGTCCCTTGAGCTTTCTGTTGTGTCAACGTTTGTGTGTGTGGCCTGGGGGCTGATCTTGCTGTTAAGTTCCCCAGAGTCACGAGTTGCAGCACTGGTTGCTTAGCTAGCTGGCAGTTCTCAGTGAGGACACCTGTCCACTTGGGCTCTGTCTTCCCAGACCGGCAGCACTGGAGTCCTTCCTATTCTCCCCAGCCTCTCCCAGAGGCTCCTGCTTCCTGACAGAGATGTGACTGTGCTCTGGGCAGAACCAAGATGATTAGCTCAGGTGTTCTATGTCTTCCAGGTGCCCTGTGGCAGGGCTCAGGTGCCAACCTGTTACAGCCTACTGCCCCCAGCTACTCTGAGTCCAGGATGCCAGCAGCTTTGCCAAGATGATTCGGGCGTTGACCTAAGCGTAGCCTGCAACCTGTCTCGGCAATGCACCCCATCTCAATGCTCTCCTGCCCCTAACGCCCCAGCCAAGCAGATGCTGGGAACCATCATGGAATGCAGTTGGTTTTACTAGTGCACTCCCCTCCTCCAGAAAACACCCAGTGCCCATGCTGTGCCATGCTTCCCAAGGACTCTCCAAGCAGAAATCCCCAGCCTGCTCTTCCACCACCTCTCTACTGCATGCCCAGGGGCTGTATGCAAACATTTGCTTTGATTTGTAAAATGATCCATATAATTAGGGAAGAGTTAAATAAAGGGACTGATTTCAGAGAGCAGGCTCTTAATGACACTAATACCTGACAAAAGGGGTCATTATGATGGGCTAATGGGCCTTGCCTGGCGCTCAGCTCTCTCAGGACACAATCCAACACACTCAATTATCTGCTAATCAGGGCCATTTTGTCAGAGGTTATTGCCCTGAAGTATCAATTATAGGGACATTATTAATACTTGATGGAGAAACCACTTGCATGAAAGTGTTAAACTCGTGGGGTGTTCTCCTCCCCACTTAGACCTATAGCTACCTTCTTCTGTCTCCACTTAGCTCCCTACTTGGAGCTTGCCTTGACCCATTGGATCTACTGGGAAGGAGCCAGGACGGTGATGATGTTCCCAAATCTGTCACCTGTGACCGAGCTGGCAATCCCAACTCTTAATGCCACCAGCTGGCAATGGTGGCTTAGGCCAAAGCCAAGGCATTACAGCCTCAAGATATGGGAGGCACATGGAAGCCATGGGCTGAGGGAACAAGCTCTCTCTCTCTCTCTCTCTCTCTCTCTCTCTCTCTCTCTGTGTGTGTGTGTGTGTGTGTGTGTGTGTGTGTGTGTGTGTGTGTTCCTACCTACTTCTGTCTCTGACTCTCCCTTTCTGTCCTTCCCTTTCCCTCTGTTCCTCCTCTTTTCTCAATAATCTCTTCTCTCTCTCCTCTTTTCCTCTCCTCCTTTCATTATCCCCTCTCTCCTCTTTTCTCTCCTATCTCCTTCTTTCCATATTTCCCTATCTCTCTGCCATGGTCATTTCAAGGAGATGGGAAGGAGGCAGACAGATGACAGTGTGTACTGTAGTCTATAACCCACTTCTCCATGCAGGACACATGGATATTTCACAACTAAGGGGACATCATGAGACACAGAAACCTCTGAAAAGAGGAGTGCTAGAGGAGACAAATGCATACAAAGGATTTTTGCATCCAATCCACCCTGACTCCAATCTCTGCTCCACAATCACTGGCATCAGGATCTCAGGTAAGTCACTTAACCTCCCTGAAGTTGGTTTGCTGACTTCCAAAGGGGGCTGGGTATCACAGTGGGGAGGGAGGATAGACTTTAAAATGACAGCTGTACCACTTACTACTTGTATAAACTGGAGAAAGTTATTCATCTCTTTGGCTTCCACATGCAGGCTAGAGATAGCTGTATCTATCTCCTGGAGCTCTGGACAAGGTTACGCATGAACCTGCACATAGGCATTACCTCTATGTCTAGCTCTCTCCATTCCCAGGGAGCACGCTTACTTTCAGCTGGGGCTCGAAGGTCAGAACAGTTATTGCTAATTAATGAACCTAAATGTTCAACAAATGCAAGATCTCTTTGTTCCTTTATTCCCCAAATAACTAGAGAGTTGCCGGTGATGTGCTAGCTGATGTTTTCTGTGCAGAAAGAGTGTAGAGGGCCCTTGAGCCCCATCCAGCGTCTTGCATCATAGCAGGACACCAGTCGCAGGACACCTTGGGAGAATCTGCCTCTTGGGGAGAGATGGGACTCTACTGGCATGGTCTTGCTGGCCTGTGCATGCCTATTCCCATCAGAGCACCCAGTTCCATATGGGAATCTCACGTCTGTTTCTAGGCAGAGTTTGGTCTCATGAGGAACAAGGAAGAATAAAAGAAGAGGAGGAGTTCTCTCTGCCACTTACTGGTCTACTTTCTACAGAGTTGTTTAGGAAATAGAAATTTAAACACGGCTATGGGACTGAGGAGACGATTCAGTGGGAAAAGGTGTTTGCCAAGCAAGGGTAACAACCTGAATTCAAATCCCCAGAACCCACATTAAGTCAGATACAGCTGGGGGAGCAGCTGTAATCCTAGCACAATGAAGGTGCTAGGAAGTAAAGATGGGAGAGTCCCCTGGCAGTTCACAGGTTGACTAGCCTGATGAATGGAGCAGTGAACAGAGATCCTGCCTCAAACAAGAGAGAAGGCGAGGACACACGGAAGCGTGCCCAGTACTGTCCTCCAACCTCCACACCCATGCCATCACAGGCAAGGGAATGTGCTCATCCACATGAACAGACACACTGCAAGTACTGTAATGACTGATTTTTTTTTTTTTTGAGGTAGGGTCTCACTCTAGCCCAGGCTGACCTGGAATTCACTATGGAGTCTCAGGGTGGCCTCAAACTCACGGTAATCCGCCTACCTCTGCCTCCCGAGTGCTGGGATTAAAGGAGTGCGGCACCACTCCCAGCTTGTAATGACTGATATTGATGGTCAGCTTGACAGGCCTAAGAGTCACTGGTAAGGATTATGTCAATTATGTTCGACTCTGGGAAGGGCCACTGTAACTGGGGAATACCACTCCATGGGCTGAAGTCCTGAGCTATATAAAAAAGAGAACACTGGCTTAGCATCAGCATTCATCACTTTCTACTTCCTCACTGTGGACTGCATGTGACCAGTTGCCTCAAGTTCCTAATGCGATGCCTTCCTTGTCATGGCAGAACCTGGAACTATAAGCCAAAACAAACCCTTCCTCTCTAACATTGATCTTTGTCAGGTATTTTGTCCCAGCAAAGAGAACTGTACCACACACACACACACACACACACACACCACACAACACAACACACAGAGTAAACATGGCTGCACTCATGCATTCAATGGTCATTGAGCACTTCCACGGATTATATGTGCAAGGGGAAGGCCAACTCAAAGCAGATCACTTCTACTACTTTGACAATGTTAGTACCTATCTGTACATCTAGAGATCCCCAGGGTCCTTGCTCACCCTAAAGGAATGTGAGCTGCTCCACCTCCAACAACCCCAAGGACAGACAGCAGAAAAACATTCATGTCAGAATGGTGAGAAGTAAAAGTCAGTTCAGCTCAGCTGGGTCAGATGTCAAGGGAGTGCACTTCGGGCACAGCTGAAGTTTTAACCTAGAGCTCTACCCTAGAAGTAGCTTAAAATGTATCAATAGGGGGGCTGGAGAGATGGCTTAGTGGCTAAGGTACTAGCCTGTGAAACCAAGGGACCCAGGTTTGATTCCCCAGGACCCATGTAAGCCAGATGCACAAGGGGGCGCATGTGCCTAGAGTTCATTTGTAGCAGCTGGAGGTCCTGGCACACCCATTCTCTAGATAGATAGATAGATAGATAGATAGATAGATAGATAGATAGATAGATAGATGATACATATAGATGCAAACATAGATGCACACGCACACACACACACACACATACACACACACATATATGTCTCTCTCTCTTTCTCAAATAAATAAAATGTATCAACAGGGCAAAGGAGACAGGTCATGAGGTAAAGTGCTTGTTACACATGTGTGAGGGCCTGAGCTCAGATTCCTGGTAGCACAAACCTGTAATCCCAATACCCTGTACCAGTGGGGGGGGGGGGGGCAGGGAATCCCTGAGGCTCACCAGCCAGCTAACATGACCAATTTCAGGATCTCTCAAAGAATAAGGTGGAGAATGACTGCGGAAACCAGCGAGTCCTCTGGCTTCTACAGGCACACACATGCTTGTACACATACACATGCACACACACGTGTGCTCATACATATGAATACTTCTAAACACCCACATACTGTACACATACATGTGAAAAAAAATCCAGAAACAAGGACATCAGATTCTTCCTCGGGGACAAGATGGCATCAACTGGAGGCGCTTGGTCAACTTTAGGAGGATCCATCTCACTGATGAGCGGTCTACGCACACCCTGTGTCCACCTGCTGCGGTCAAAGCGGAGCTGTCACTGACAAGCAAAGCCTCCGCTCATCCTGCCTGGGGCAGGTTGGCACAGCCCTCAGTGGTCGGAAGTGCTGCTTGAAGGACGATGGCATTGACAGTCCAAACCCCAACCCTTGATCACGGCTTATAGATGCACTGTTTGGTGGGCCTGTGTAATTAGTGTTTGTGCTAAGCAGTTACGGGGTTAAGTGCTACCAGGGGTTGATCTGGGCTGACAGAGCCTGAGCTGCAGAGTGGGTGGTTGCCTAGCAACAACACCTGTCGCACATTAAGCAGCCAGTCAGCTCTGTCAGCTTCTAGCAGGGGCTTTGTAGAGCACAAGATGGGGGTGGAGGGAGGCTTATGGGTCAGAGGCAGAAAGCTGGACGGTGGGTCTCAGGACGGGAGGGGTGGTGTGCGATGGGAGAATCAAGTGTGGCAGGAGTCCTCCCAGAACAGCTTTGTGTCACTTGCCTCCAGCAACAGGCTGGGCAACAGATTCCAGGATGAGTCCAAGGAGGGTGCCCTCTGTATTACGCTCACCTCTTCCTAAAATCCTTACATCAGCTGACCAAGTACCGCTTCCTCGCCTCAAGCCCTCCCCCAAGCAGGGCGCCTCCGGGTTTGGTGAAGAGAGGGAAAAGGAACCCTTGTGTTCACAGATCCCAAAGGAACGAAGAGAACAAAAGCAGAGACCCTGAAAGAAGAAAATCCTGTCACACCTTCCCACACATTCCCTCTGGACATCAACCCACACACACCAGAGATGTGGCTGGACAAAAGAACAAAGTTGGGCAAGTGGAGAGCTTAACAACGTCGCTGCTACTCTGCCCTCATGGAATTCATGATCTCGCCAGCCCCTGACTTTTGACAGTCTTCCCAAAATGCCTCTGTGTGGGGTTGGTGGCTCTTCTAAGAAGAGGCTACTCAAAATCGTGCCTGATCAATCAGAAGTTTGGGCCACCTTCACTTCTGTCCTTTCTAAGCCCTGATGCCTTTGGCCAACAACTGACCCGAGATACTATTGTGGGGGCTAATTATAGCTGCCCCCTTTCCTGATGAAGGTCAAAGGAGATCAGTTAAGCAAAAGCATGGTATAAATTCCTTACGTCCTCCTGTATGTTAAAGGTGCCCGTATTACAAAGAATGTATCTGCTCTTTTGGAACAGTCTGAACCCCTCGCTGTTTGGCCCTGCATGCAACCGCACGCTGTGTTGCTGGAGAACTCAGTGGAGAATGGCACTGAAAGGGGGCCCATTCAATGCTTCCATTCTAGTTCACTGGTTCAAATCCAGCCCTAGGCCAACAATTACTATAATCAATGGGTTTGGAATTCAGAGTGGCTGACTTTCAGAAGACCTTTTGCTTATCTATGACCCACTGAGTTTGTACCATAAACTTATGCATGCATTTACAAGGGAAGCAGAGAGGCTGTGGAGCCTGGATCGGATCACAGTCCCCACTTCTGCCCATCCTCCCGAGCACAGGCCAAGGCTGCTCCTGCTAGATTATCTTTGAAAGCAATCTAGTGGCTGGGGGGCGGTGATGTGATTTGCCCTCTGGGCTGGGAAATAAGTGTCAGCATGAGTGGCCATATCTGTCCTACCTCAGACTCCCTTCACAGCTGAGAAATCAGGCAAGTCTCCCTCTCCACACCACAGCTAGGATAGTTTCTCCTCCCACCCTTGAAGTCAAACCACATCTGATTAGGACCAAAAGAAAAAAAGTATATATAGAAACCAGCAGGATTTGGGCCCAGCAAGTGGCAACTCACCAGCCCAGAATGCCCTAATCCTTCTATATGATTACGTGGGTTTACTGCCCATGTGGCTATGTGAGGCTCTGCCACACCCATGGTGGCACACACTTTTGTGCGTATGTGTGCATGAGTGTGCGAGTTACTCTCTCCATGGCTTCTCTGCTCTCTGTGGTGCGATGTTATTTTCATGCTCAGGGTTATATTTAACTCAAGTCATAATATTTGGTTGGGGAGGGGGGGGTGTTGGAAGCCTGCTGTTTCACCAAGAAAGGCATTTGAATATTCTCGGTTCCAGAGAATTCCAAGGGCTCAGGGAAGAGAGTGAGGCGCTTGCCCCAGATTTGTCTGACACATCGTGGTCACGTGGACTCCATTAGTGGATGACTGAGGCGTTGAGCAGGCAGCCTAAAGGAATGTTGTAGAAACGGTAAGAGGAGCCCCTGAGTGATGTCAGCGGGAGGCTGATGCCTCTGGGCGTCCCGAGGCGTGCGCCCCACACATCCCCACAGGGAGGGGAGCTCTAATTGGCAATATTGCCTGCCTTGTCGCCACCCCACCTCGTATACCTTGTACCAGTCTAAGGGGAACTGGGAACTAAAGGGGAGACACGCCTCAGCTTACCCTGCCTCAGTCACGCACATAAAGAAGGCAACTGGGACCCTATCCTAATACTTGGAATCACTGCCCAGGTTGTCCAAGCAAGCAGAAATGAGCATAACGTTACTTTATTCCTCATAGCGTAACGACCCCCTTGTTTCCAGATACTCTGTACTTTTAAGTTTCTTATCCCTCCATTTTCTGAAAGTTCTTTCTCTGCTGTTATGAATTCCAGTCCTCTGAATATTCCACCCTGTTTTATTCTGCCGCCCCCCAACCACAAGGGAGGGCAGTTTAGGAAAGTTCCAAAACACACCAAGATAGTTGGAGAGTGAAGACTGTCAGGATTACAACATATCCGTTTGCTTTGGTTTGTTTGTTTGTTTGTTTGTGATAGGGTCTCACTCGTAGCCCAAGCTAAGCCAGGAACTGAGGATCCTCCTGCCCCAGCCTCCTAAGTGTGGGATTCTAGGTGTGTACCACCATTCTTGGCTCAACAACATACCTTATGTTCCTGTGTATACACAAAGGCAGCTCTCCATGTGAGGAGAAAGGGAAAGTGTCATGCCCCAGACCACCAAGCATTATCTGATCGCTTCACCAGTAGGTTGAGACCTGCAAGCTACTCCCAGAGATGCCAGGAGGGGTCAGCCAGGTAGAGGGGTCCGAGAGCAGGAGGGGAGGGTCAGTCAAGTCCCAATCTCCTTGCTGGCCACTGACTCATCTCTAGACAAACTTAAGCACTAAAACCAGCATTTGCTCATTCACAGGAACTGACATATGGTATATTTTTTTTTTAAAAAAAATTCTTCCAAGTTCCCTAGGCAGCTTTGACGTGAATATTAATACTAACATAATTTCATGATGATTAGAGAACACAATTAGGGGCTATTAATAATGACACAAATAATGACATTTAAGGCCTCATTTTAATTTGAGTAATATTCTGTCTGGTGGTATTTAAACAGCTCTGTCTAGCACAATTAGTACAGGGCTAGGGTACATTCACTGCTCATAGAATCTACCAATCACCTCACCAACTCACCTCCATGACAAGGGAGAATGACGGGAGATAGTGCCCCCAACCTGAGCAGCACCTAGGGAGTACCTTCTGTCTAGATGCAGCCTGGACCTCAGGACCAGTTCCCCTGGACAGGAAGATCTGGGTATTGATTTCATGAGTCCAAGTTGGGAAAGACAGCTAATAGCAGGAGCCCAGTAAGGAAGAAATGGTTATATCTTCTGGCCACACCTTCCCAGTAAGGAGATGTGATGGTTCTCCTTGACTGTTCACTTGACTGGACAAAGATACCCTTAGGAGCTTACAAAAGCATGCTTCTGGGTATGTCTGTGAGGGGATTTCCAGAGATGATTGGCACAAGGAACATACCTGAATGGGAAGACCCACCTTAAATAAGTGTAAGGCTTCCAGAGGAACAAAAAGGGAGGAAACGTAGCCTCAGAGGGTCTCTCTGCTTCTGTCTTTGGTCCCCCATGAAGTGAGCAGCCTTCTCTGTCAAATGCTTCCCCCCATGGTGTTTCACCTCGCCACACATGGGCCTGCAAACAACGGAAGCCAGAGACTATGGAATCTGAAATCAGGAGTGAAAATAAATCTTTCCTCCTCCGAGTTGTTTTTCTCAGGTATTTGTCAAGAAAAACAGATGGAGGCTAAGGAGATGGCTCATGGATTAAAGGCACTTGCTGCAAAACGTGCTAGCCTGGGTTGGCCCACGTTCCATTCCCCAGTACCCTTGTAAGGCCCAATATACAAACTGGTACATGCATCTGGTGTTTGCAGCTGCAAGAGGCCTTGGTGTACAGGTTCATATTTCCTCTCTGTGTCTGTCTCCTCACAGATAATTAAATATGTTTACAAAGAAAGAAAAGAAAAACAGATGGAATGAAGGAGGGAAATTAGAGATTTCTGTGTGTCCGGTTCTCAGTAAAGTGCTACTGCAGAACCCAACTCCCCACAGATCCTAAAAGCATCCCTCTAAGTGTTATTTTGTGTCTATCGGAACATGTCATACTTCATCCTATGGAAACAATTGGTTTAACTCTCCACCTTCCTACCTGGTGGGGCATTCCTTGAGGGCTGAGCTGGGTCTTGTCTGTCTTTTACTCCTCAGCTCCCAGTACACAGCTAGCTCTCAGTAAGTGCTTACTGACCAACCTAATGGCTAGATGACTATAGGTTCTGCCCACAATCTCATGGTCATTGCTGACATTGTTGTCCCATTATAGGACTATACCTGCAGGACTCTGAACTGTGTCTTTCAGATGTTTACAGACAACAGCAAACATTTGGCAGATGACACAGCTCATTGAGGAAGTGCTCAGAGAGGAAACATCTGTGAAATATGAAACACTAGAGGCGAAGCAGAAGCAGGTGGCCCTTAGTGCTAAAAGAACCTACGGATTCCAACCTACTAATTAACACCTTGATCCCATTAGACTTATGAGTAGCTTTCTTTTTTTTTTTTTTAACAAACTCCAGACATATGCACCACCTTCTGCATCTAGCTTGCACGGGTCCTGGGGAATTGAACCTTGGTCCTTTGGCTTTGCCAGCAAACAACTTAAATGCTAAGCCATCTCTCTGGCCCATGAGTAACTTTCTTGTTACTAGGACAAAATGCCCCACCAGAAGCAAGTTAGGGGAAGAAAGAGTTGATTTTGTCTTACAGTTTCAGAAGGTAGCATTCATCATGGTGGGAAAAGCATAGCAGCAACAAGAAACTGGCATCACATCATCACATCAGCATGCTCAACCACCTCCTTTTTATACAGTCCATGACCACCAGCCCATGGAGCGGTGCCTCCACAGTTACAGTGGGTGTTCCCATCTCAATTAATCTAATTAAGAAAATCCCTAGTAGACATGCTAAGAGATTTGTTTCCATGGTGATTCTAAATCATGTCACGTTGACAACCAGAGGTTAACTATCACAGACGCTTTGTAATTCTAGAATATTATAAAAATCTGTAGATAATTCTGGACTTGAATCTAAGTTTTTATCTAATTCATGACTCTAAAGAGAAGAACCAAAACAACAATCTCATATGTGAGGATGGTCAGTAAAGGAAGGGTCTACAGGATGAAAAGGGAAAGAAAGTAAGTTTGTTGTATGTTTGTCATATGCAGGCACAAGAGTTACTTACGGCCCACTATCTTCTTTGATCTCTGCTATAGTCCTGTGAGTTCCCTACTATTATGACTCTCAGTTCACTAATGGTGAAGCTCACGTTTAAAGCAGCTGAAGTCATGTGCCTGATCACATAGTAGTTCTGCAGCTGGACCAGGCTTCAGACTCAAGTCTGTCCTATTATAAACACATACTGGATTAGGACAGGTGGCTTGGAAGGATTAGGGCCATGCAGGATATGAGAATAGAGGCCACCTGCCAATGGACATCTTCAAGGAAGAAGTCTGTTGATGTCCCTCCCATCTAAGGATCCTGCCAGGCCTGCATGGAAACAAATGGAAACCTACTGGCCAAGAGCCAGCACCAGAAGCCCTAGAGCTGATGAGGTCTAGAGGCTACCCCCCTGGAACGGGTGACACTGGACATGCCCAAAGACAGGGTTGGCAGGCAGCCAAATGCAGCACAGGCTGACAAGCTTTGGCAGAGGCCAGCACGGCTGTAGAGGCTGGGGCAGGGCCTATGAGCAGTGGGGAAAGTTAAGTGGAACCTTTTCTGGGTAATTGACTCTGTCTGTCTGTAGGACCCCTGCCAAGCCCAGGCGGGCCCCAGCCTGACGCGCTACAACCTGTCTGGAGTCTGCTCTGCAAAGGCAGAGCACCTGGTTGACAGCAAGCTGGTAATTTTGTTCTAAGTCTCACCCCTTCAGCTGCAAGCCTCCTTTTGTCTGGATCTCTGATGCGTAACTCAGGAAACCATCTGAATTCTTGCCAATAATGGGAGCAGCAACAATAGCAATGTGACCAGCACACTGGGTGGCATTCAAAGCATAGGGGGCAGGGAGCCCAAGCTGAGCTTCCCTGCACACTAGAGGCCACTCAGCACAGCATGCTGGTCCCCACCACACCCCATGTACACACTGACATAGGAACAGACTCCAACAGGCATTAGGTCCGACATGCACAGATCCTTGTAGCAACAGGAAGCCCTTGAGCTCATCAATATTCCCCTAACAAACATGATTTCTACAGCTCACCACTGTGCTTCAAGTCCCGCCCTCCCACAGTGTGCGGAGTCTACCTGACCTTCTACCTTTCCTGCCCCTGGGCAACAGCAGGAAGTATCCATTGTTTTGATGGGGACCCAAGGCTCCAAGGACATAACCATGTGGAAGGCAGATGTACAGGGCATGCAGAAGGTTCAAGTGGGCCATGTGGAGATGGGACTTCCCAGGACATACAAAAACCAGTTAGTGGAAGACTACGTGGTCTGCCCTGGTATCCTGGACCCTGAGGTTGCTTTTTTTTTTTTTCTTTTTTTTTTTATTTGAGAGTGACAGACAGAGAGAAAGACAGATAGAGGGAGAGAGAGAGAGAATGGGCGCGCCAGGGCTTCCAGCCACTGCAAACGAACTCCAGACGCGTGCGCCCCCTCGTGCATCTGGCTAACGTGGGACCTGGGGAACCAAGCCTCGAACCGGGGTCCTTAGGCTTCACAGGCAAGCGCTTCACCGCTAAGCCATCTCTCCAGCCCCTGAGGTTGCTTTTCATTCTTGGTCACCACAAACTTCAACTAAGCTTCTCAACTCCCTTTATTGCAACGTCTCCATGCTGTCTCTCTGTGACAGGAATTGCTGTTCACCCAGGCCAGAGTTCTCTTGGGCAATACGGAAATCCATCTCTACTACCAATCAGAAATGGGGTACACAGATTCCATCTCTGAGTGTTTCTCAACCACCCCCAAACCAGGACCTCACTGTCAAGCCCCTTGGCTCTTTCTTGCAGATTTTCCTTCCAGATTAGACATGACCATTGCCGTCTTGAAACAGATCACCAGTGAACACCTACATGAGACGCTCCTGAGATGAGGCCTACTGACATTTCTTCAACATGCTAGGTACAGTGCTCATGCCTGTAAAGATCAGCTGTTAGATGAGGCAGGAGAACTGCCTCAAGTTTCCTAGCCAGCCTTACTTGGCTTACAGATTGAGATCTGTAAGTAAATGAGTGAATGAACGAGTGAATGAATGTATAAATGAATAGATTTTTTTTGATCCCTTCAAAGAGGTAGAGAGGAGTCACAACATTTAGGAGGCTCCTAAGATCCTCTTGAATACCCTTCTCTCCTGAGGATTCCAGTCACCACTTGATAAAGGTAAACAATTGACTGAGGTGGGACTTTTCAGTGGTGCAGCTGTCCTGAAGTTGCCCAAGGGACTCCTCATCAGTGTAGTTGTTCAGACATGCTACATATGAGACTCTTCAATGGTGTAGTTACCTGTAAGCTTCCCAGAGGACTTCCTGGTGCATAGGAGCCTTTCACCCCCCCACTTCCTGTAAGTAGCCCCAATAAACTCACTGGTTCACCAAGCTGGATAAAATTGTTCCATTGATACATTGATATTCCCTCTCTCTCTCCCTCTCTCTCTCTCTCTCTCTCTCTCTCTCTCTCTGACATTTCTTTACACCTTTTTAGGAAAAGTCACAAAAATCCACTTGCCTAGACTATCACAATAGACTCCTAACTAACAGCTGGGCCTTCTATCTCTCCCCTCTTATCCCCTGCTGTATACACTACTATCAGAATTAACTTCCCAGTAGAGAACAGTTACACCCAACATTCATGAACTGCTTGCTGTATGCAAGGCTTTTTTCAAACACTCCATGTGTATTACTTATTTGGCCCTTACAACGCCATGCAGTAAGTATATATTTATTACTCCCATTTGACAATGAGGGGACTGAAGCACAGAGAATAAATCATACAGTGAGAAAATGATAAGAGACAAGATTCCAAATTTCCACTCTTACTCAGAAGTTAATAATAGCAATGATTAGGGTTACAGGGGTGGCTTAGCAGTTAAGGCACTTGCCTGCAAAATTAAAGGACCCAGGTTCAATTCCCCAAGACCCATGTAAGCCAGCTGCACAAGGTGGCCAATGTGTTTGCAGTGGCTGGAGGCCCTGACATACCCATTCTCTCTCTATCTGATTCTTTTTCTCTCTCAAATAAATAAAATAAAATAAAAAGAATACCAATGATTATATTGTACTGTTGACTCCTCTAAACATTGAGGGTTGGGACTGGGTAACAGGGCAGTTGGTAGGGGGCTGACCTACAGCATCCTCTCCTGTCCATTCCAATTCAGGGGGTCATATTTGTTTGCCAAATGCCACCAACATTTGTATCTTTGTCCTCCATGTTCCTTCGTCCAAGGACGCCCTTCTGCATTCATCACTACATGACCCAAATACCCCTTCTCATTTCCCACTAGCCAAAAGCCAGCCATGGGTGAACCTCCCCTACTCAGAGAAGCTATTTGTTCTGGTAGCCTAGGACATATTGGGTTACTACGCTTGTTCCTCCATTATAGGCTGTGTCACCTTGAGAGAGCAAATCCACTCCTCTGAGCACTGGTGTTCCTAAGTGACGGTGCTTATTTGCGAGAGTTGTGAGGATGAAAAGGTCACTGGGGAAGCTCCTGGCTGCTAATGGACTCTCAATCCAGTTTAATTTCTTCCCTCAGCTTCCTCCTACATAGCACTGGTCACTATCTCCTTGACAATTGGCTGTTGGGGTCCTCCAGAAAACCCTAAGTTACTCCAGGGCAGCTGTTATGTCCTAAACACCTTGCCATGTGCCAAACATTGTTGGCACTCAACAAACATATATCATGTGACTCCATTTAAGAACTTAGTCAACATCAGAATGTTATAGAGGGCCTTCGCCTCTACCAAAGGAAGTAGACCCAGATGACTTTCAGGTGTCCTTCAACCTGCTATCGATCCTCCTACCTCTACCTCCCAAGTACTGGGATTAAAGGCATGAGCCACCACACCCAACTGAGAATCTAGAATTTGAACCAACTACCTATATGCAAAACTCGCTGGGGGCTACAAAAATGACTGAGCAGTTAAGGTGTTTGCCTGCAAAGCCAAAGGACCTCGGTTCAATTCCCCAGGACCCATGTAAGCCAGATGCACAAAGTGGCACATGCACCTGGAGTTCATTTGCAGTGGCTAGAGGCCTTGGTGCGCCCATTCTTTCTCTCTCTCTCTCTCAAATAAATAAATAAAATATTTTACAAAAACTCTTTGGGACTCCTGTGTGCAAAACACAGCACTGTTTCTGGGTGTGGTAGCACATGCCTTTAATCCCAGCACTTGAGATGCTGAGGCAAGAGAATCTCAGTGAGTCAAGGCCAGTCTGGATTACAGAGTAAGTTCCACGTCAGTCTGGGCTAGAATAAGACCCTACCTCAAAAAAAAAGAAAAGAAAAAAAAAAAAAAATAGATAAACAACAACAAAAAAACCACAGCACTAAGCCTTTCTTGCACTCTTTGTTACTGACAGTATAAACTGGAGGTCACATTGACGCTTCAACTCCACTCCAAACCCCGTACATTTTCTTCTTCCCAATTATTGTTTTTCCACGGGTTTGGCATTTCTAGTCCACCACCAGGAAGCTGAGGTTCTCTGGCAGCCCCAGACCACTGCTGCCACTGGTGGGGAAGTCAAACTGGCAAATAGAAATGTCACTCAATCATTTCCCAGCACTTTCCTCTCGTTGCCCTTCCCCACCGCATATAATGAGAAATTCTTTTTGCCCAAATATTGTTTGAATTTCAAATACACAATTTCCCTGGGGGTGACCAGATGAAAAGAGAAATCTGGTTTGCAACATAAGACCTCGATGCAGAAGTTGCATTGCATGAACACCGAAACTAAATTTGTATTGAGCTCCTTGAAATGACAGGCACATCAAGGAAGCCGAGCTCCTTCCCCACTGTGGTCTGCTTAAATTATTTTAAGTGAACACCAAGGAAGCGCCCCTCAAGGGGTAAGAGAAGAAGAGAAGGATTTTAAACGCAGTGGGCAAAATGATAATTCCGCTCCTGGCATCTAACCTATTCCCAGCAACTACTCCAGCCCAAGCCTTCCTTTGCCAGCTTTGTCTGTCCACAGCCATGGTTCTGAACTTTGAGGAGGTTCCTAGGAGCCCCTCAGGGCAATGGCTTTCCGCCCTGGCTCCACTGGAACCACATAGAGTATTTTAGTTAAAAGATATGAATGCCCAATCCCACCCTGGACAAGTTTAGTCATTGTGTGTAAGGCTCAGGCCTCACGATTTTATTAAAAGCTTTCAAATATTTCAAATGTGCATATCCAAAGTGAGATATACAGGTAGGTTTGGAGTATGTAATGGTATCCTCTGAATTAGTAGGTGCCGGCTCCAATGCCTAAGAAGGTGTTTTGCTGGGATGTAGAACATAACTTCTGGGTAATTTTTTTTAAATACCTGAAACTTGACACAACTTTTTGTATGTGTATGGTATGTGTCCATTTGTGTATGCAAATTCCTAAGTGTGCGTTCACATGTGTGCGGGTGGGCAGGCGTGTGTGTGTGTGTGTGTGTGTGTGTGTGTGTGTGTGTGTGTAGGCCAGGGTGTCTTCTTCAATTGCTTTTTACTTTTTGTTTTTTCTTGAGACAGTCTCTCACTGAACCTGGAGCTCAGGAGCTAGCTAGCAAGCCCCAGGAAATCTCCTTCCTCTTCTGTCTCTGGCTGGTCAGTGCTGAGATCACAGGTTTGGGCCACACCCATCATTTTGACTTGGGTATTGGGAATCCAAACTCAAGTCCTTACTAACTGAGATACCTCCCTGGCTCCTAAAACAAGTTTTAAGAACAGGTCTATGGCTTGGTGTCTCAGGTTCTAGAAAATGATATGCTTTCAAGATTGTGGTATTGAGGATTCTTCCTTGTCGATGGGCAAACAAACAGCAGCTCTCTGGGTCCCAGACTCATGTTCCATGTGGACCTGGGTCCCAGTGGTAAGGGGTTGCCAATGGGTGGGAGAGCTACGGATGCTAGCAGAGAGTAAGACCCACTAAAAAACAGAATGAGGCATTTTCATCAGGGGGGAAACTGGGCACTCGGTGCAATTTGTTCTCTCAGCCTGTGACTCAGCTGACAGCTGTGCCCAGCTTGGCCCCTGAATCCGGACATGAGGAGAGAAGACAGCTCATGGAGAGGAGTGCCTGCCCATGAGGCTTACTCTGGGAGCTGCATTTTCATTGCTGTCCATTATCCTCCATGCATTGGCCTGAGAACCAACTTGCAAGTGTGTGTGTGGATGGAAGATGTTGGAGAGAAGCAGATAAGAGCTGATCAACAGAAGGGTCCAAGCCCCTAAACAGTGCCTCCTGGGAGCCTGTAACCCCATCAGCCCTTGATTCAATAACTCCACTGGGGGTCTTATGCCTTATGCGTGTATCTAAACTGAGCTGAAAGACAGGCAGGGTAGGGAAAGAAAGACTCATTCACCAGCTCCCACCAAGCACTGGAGGCCATTGTGTGAAGAGCTTCACCTAACCAATTGATGTACCCCTCCTGGCCCCATGAGCGTGGCTGGGTGGCGGAGTGTAGGCTCCGGCTGCACACAGCCAGTCTTGCCTGTAGCGCCACCCTTGCCAAAAGACAAGAGGGCCAGCCTCAGGCTTCCCAGCCCCACATCAGCTGCCTAAGTGCTCAGCCTTGTTCATGAAAGGGTCCCCTCTTCCTCTCTTTTCTGGCCTGCGCTCTAATTTATCCTCGCCTTTGATAACCAACTCCAAACACATTCAGCGGAGGCCCGGCCATCAGTGCACAAAGGCCCGCGCTCTCCCGGCTGAACGCAGCACTTCACTCTTGGGGGGATTTCTATAGAAGGCAGAATCCACCAAACAAGCTATTCCACTTAAATCAGACAATGCCCGAGGTGGCAGCGAGGCGACCAGCGTTAATGACTCAGCTAGCAGTGGGCTTCTGTATATTGAAAACTCTACCCAGCATGAGAGCAACCCGCTGCCCTTCCCAGCCTCCGCTAGATCCCTCTACTCTTGCTCCTGGACTAGAAAGGTGACTCTCTGTGTCTTCCCTTTCTCTGAATCCAAGCTCGACACCCCCAGACCCACGTCCCCTGGCTCCTGATTCCCTGGGGAAAGAAAAGGGAGGGGGGACAGAGTAGTTAAGTCCCATTGGCTCTCTGCTCTCACCTTCATCCTGAAGAAGAGAAACTATGTTAACTATTGAAAGTCAGAGTGAGCTGGTGTCAGAGCCAGGACCCCAACCTTGATTGCTTAAGCCACTCGGTTCATACAAGAACTAGTGTGAGATGATGTATGTAAAATTCTTGCATGGTGCCTGACGCATCAACCCCTCAGTCAACGGCACTGTTACCGCGGCAGTGACGCTTGCACAGAATTCACTCATCTGTTTGTGGTGTGTCTACTATGAAGCAGGCCATGTGCGGGTGCCTGGCACGAGTCAGTGAACATGAACTTGGCGCTGCCCTGCCTTCTGCAGCCTACACCGCAGTCGGCGATTCCAGGAGGCAGCTGCCGGCATGGTGGTTAAGCGATAGCAGAGGGGACATCATGGGTGCCTTGGGAGGTGGGACACATATTCCAGACTTTGGGGTTCAATGAAGAGGAACTGGTGTCTGAAGAAACAGCCGAAGTTAATCAAGTAAAGGAAAGTGGGAATCAGTGGACAGGATGGGCACATAGTTGTCTATGCAAAGCAAATTAGAAACCATGCAAATGCAAGTAAAGGTGAGATGCATCCTGAGAAAGGAAACGTGAGCATTCTGGGACACCTAAGATGAAGTAAGGATGGAGTGTTAACAAGATGTGGGGCAGGGTGAATAGGTACAAATCCTATCAGGAATGTCAGGCTGAACCAGGGAAAGGAGCTTCAACTTGATCCATGGACCTACTGGAGATCATAGGACCTGTCGTGAGCATGGGATGGAGGGAGAGTGGTGAGAGCAGTGGGCAGGCCAGGCCCTACTTAAAGCCCTGGGACCTGGGCTGGAGAGATGGCTTAGTGGTTAAGCGCTTTCCTGTGAAGCCTAAGGACCCTGATTCAAGGCCCAATTTCCCAGGACCCACGTTAGCCATATGTACAAGGGGTGCACATGCCTGGAATTCGTTTGCAGTGGCTGGAGGCCCTGGCAGGACCATTCTCCCTCTCTCTCCCTCCCTTCCTCCCTCCTTCCCTCCTTCCCTCCCTCCCTCCCTCTCTCTCTCTCTCTCTCTCTCTCTCTCTCATTCTGAAATAAATAAACAAAAAAGTCTTTTTAAAGCCCTTGGACCCGTCGTGAGCATGGGATGGAGGGAGAGTGGTGAGAGCAGTGGGCCGGCCAGGCCCTACTTAAAGCCCTTGTTTCCTTCCACCACATTCTTTGTTCTCATCTTGAGTCTCGAATAATAGAACTCATGAAGGGGAAAATAAGATGAAAGGAAAGGGCTATGACCACCAGAGCAAAGGAACTGAACAATGGTTTCCCTGGCCACTTGGGTCATTACCCAAAAAGCCCGCAGCACCACAGAGTAAGATGAAGGTCTTATCCACAGTCCAGATACGTGACCTTGGGCAACCTCCATTTCCCCATCTGTGCAACAGGACATTTACTAAGTAATGGGCAAACCGCCTCGCAGTCTTCACACTTTGGGCTTCCATTACTTGAAACATACATCCCATATTTTTATTCTAAGATGTTTTGTTTTTCCCTTTAACGTTTATTAAGCCATAAAATTGTTCTCGTCTCATGACAGAGCAAATACAGATCATCATAATCAGGTATCCTGGACAATGATCAAAGACACCTCCTCTTCCATGTTCTTGTCACTCAGTCCAAAAAAGTCCTGGTTCTGACACAGGAAGGGTTGTTCGGGAGGTGTTTTCTCCTGGAAGCCTGTAGATAGATCCCGCTCTTTCAGGAAACTTCCTGAGGCCCTTTGTCCTCTGGTCAGGGTTGCAGGTAGGAGATTCAGTGGAGAGCCACAGCACTCTCTCCTTATTCAACAGCTCTGGCTGCGAAGGTTCCAGGCATTTTGGGCAGGTGAACAAAACAAAACAAATTCAGGCTGGGGTGGGAAAAGAGCAAACCACCTCTGAGTTGTTTTTGGCTGGAAAATGTTCTCCCTTCATGGCTTTAGGAAGCAAGCTGCAAAACATCGAGGCACACAGCTGCATGGAACAATTCAAAAATTGCCTTGTTGGACTACAACGTGCCAATTTTTCAAATCTAGAGCCATTTTCACTATTATAGTGTGTGCAGCCTAAGCCTGGAGAATTTTCTTCTGGGAGGGAAAATTGATTCTGAGGTTACCATTAACCCCCATTATCACAGCACGCCCCATTCCAAAACTATTCTTGAGAACCAAGAGGCCTCAAGGAAGCTACAGAGGCCCATGTCGAGGTTGGTGCCCAACATCACAGGTGCTAACGGCCAAAGTCCATTAACCCCATGTCTCTGAAGGATGTGAGAGTGAGTGAAATGGATGGGGAGAAAGAGACAGCATCACAGGATCTGGGCATGTGCTATGCCAGGAGATTCCTAGATTCTGCAAGTTGGCCTGCACACCACACTTCACTGGATAACAGTGAGTGTTTGCATGAGCTGAAGAGCAGCAGCCAAGGTTAAGTTCTGCATAAATGCTCTCATTTTGATCTAAACTCTCCATTCATGCTGACTTGGCTAGCAGGGGCTACAGGATGATGGAGGAGCCTTCTCCAGGTCCAGGAGCCTGTCTAGAATCTATCCATCCCATTCTATTTCCTATAACCAACTTCTAGGGTATAGATCTTTCTCACCCAGAAGGATACAGGAACTAGCTCTGTCCAACCAGCAGACTCTATATGGAAAATCACTCCAACCCATGAACCCAGTCACCAGCCAGAATCATGGGGTGTGCTGTGAGCTCCATCTTCTCAAAACCACCAGCCCAGCCAAGGAGGTAATTAAAGATAGTGGTTTTTGCAAAATAAGGGAAAAAAAGACAACTATGTGGACAGAGTGGGCAGCAGGTCACTGAGGAGAGCTGCCCATCCCCTGATCTTCTGAGCTGGAATTTTTCTACTTTCTGATGACACAGTAGTAGGGCGCAGGTCTTGAATCCAGAAGGCCCAAGTCTGACCATCTGGCTCAGTCACTTTACAACTGCTTATGGGTCAGGTTCCTTTTCTCCAATGAATAAAGAATTAAAAGGCGGGGTGGGGGGGGGTACAAGATGCAAGCAAATGCAGAGTTTATTCAATGAGAAAGGAAGAGGTAGAAACACAGACTCCTCCTGAGAGGAGGGATGGGAATATGGAAGCTGCTGCCCCACGGGCTTTTATTGAGGGAGGGACTCCTCCCCATCCCTGTGTCCTGATTGGTCAGTTTAAGCAAGACTAAGGGCACTGATTGGCCCACAAAGTGTCTCATGTTACATGGGTCTGAACTACATCCTGGTAAGCTTGCCAAAGGAGCCCAAACTAGCCTGCCAACAAAGCCTACTGGCAGGAAAACACCTACAAAGAGGCAGGAAGTAAGCAGCCCCCCCCCCACCATCTTGGGGCACACCAATAAAAGAAAATCAGTACTTCCTGAGGGTGGGGCTCTTCTTCCTTGTCCATTTACCTAGCATAGGAAACTGCTAGGAACCTCAACTTGAACCTTAGATCAGTGACTATATGTGAGCCTTTCTTTCTCTATAGCCTGGACGCAAAGAAACCTAGCAGTTGTCGGCACTGTAAAATGAGGTAACATAGGGGAATGATCAACAGTGCTCAACAAATTTTACACACACACGTATGTATAGAGCATCGACCCTGTCGACAAAAATGTCACACCCAGCTATATCTTCCTATATAGAGATATTTAAGAAATCAGTTAATGAAAGCCACATATATGTGTGTGTGTGCGCGCATATATATGTATGTGTGTATATATATCCAGACCCAAACATATTCTAAAGTATCTAGTGTTCACAGAATGACTCAGGCTCATTCCCTTCAGCACAAGAGTTTGATTCAGAGTTTGACTACTGTTGACTACATGGTTGGTCAGCTCTGTACTCTTACATTTTTGAGATAAGGTTTCATGTAGCCCAAATTGACCTTGAACTCCTAATTCCTCCTGCATCCACTTTGCAGGAGCTGGAATCGCCTCCATCCCCACCCCCATTCCGCTGCCAGCTCTGAAGCCTCACGCAGGAGCACCACCAAGCCATTGCCCTAGCTGCAGTGATGTCATCTCCTGGCACGGCTGTCCCCTTGATGGTGGAGTGCCTCCATGAAGAGCACAAGGTCTCAGGGCCCTGAAGCACTGGAGAGAGGAAAGCATGCAGTTCAGCAACGTCAACTGATTAATTTATCTATCTATTTATTTATTTTTGCTTCTGTACTAGGCCCTGGGGCACTAGGCGAGCAAGACCCCTCTCAGGATCGCCCTCTAGGGGTTTCCATGAGAGCGGAGGTAAAAGACTCAGCTCCCTGGAACCCAAGCTCTGAAGACAGGACAGCCATCCCTGGATGGAGCCGGACAGATGGGGGTCACGCGAAGGAGGCCCAAGGATCGCGTCCCCAGCAGCCACGCGGTGGGTGCTCCCGTGACCGCACACACTGGGAACTCGACCTCTCTCAGTCACCGGGTGATTAGCGCGGGAAGGGAGGGGAGGGGAGCACAGAGCTAAGTGCTGACGGGACGTCCCTGTCAACACAATGTTCCGCCTGGCCGGGCCTTCATATATAAAGATATTTAATGAATTAGTTAATTAATGAGAGGAGTTTGATTGATAGATCATATGGCGCTCGCAGCAGGGTGAGTCTGACCCCGATATCGCCGCCTCGGCTGCAATCCGTCCCCCTCATTGGTCGGTAGAGTGCGGTCGCTCCGGCAATTTGCATGCATTTAATGTAGCTCTTTAATAGGATGTAATGTTAGCGAAAGCCAAAAGCGCAGCAGCTGTAACTTAAAAGACAGCCCCATTACTGCAAGCCTTATAATTAGGGTAAGAGGGAGACTCGGTCTGCCATATGTTAAACTCTTTTGAGGTTAATAGCTCTGTAAGATTTTTGCAATTTAAAAAAATTACACTTGAAGGATGATGACAAGGCTCATCAATGAGGCTACGCTACACCGGAGGGAACGGACAGGAGTATCCCATGGCCTCTGAGGTCCCCTTCCCTCGGGCAGGGCAAGGTGGCCTCTCCTGGCACAAACGGCCCAGTCTCCCCTCCCCTGTCCTCTCCGCACCAGCTCACCCCACTCCAGCCCCATTATTAGCTCAGGCTGCTCTTTGGCTTCCGGGGGTCGGGTCCCGCCCCGCCGGCGGGAGGAGGGGTGCGCTGCAAAGCTCTGCGCGCGCACCCAGGCCCCGGCGAAACCGCGCGCGCCGGCCGGGCGAGCTTACCTTGCAAAGTCCCAGGCAACTCCAGGGCAATTAAGGGTCCCCGCTGGTGACCTGGTGCTGATTGCACAGCCGGGCCCGAATCAGGGAACACGCAGCAGGCACTGCCCGCGCGATGGGGGTGGGGATCGCCAGGAATTTGTTTGCCCCCTTGGTGTCACAGCCCCGGAGGCGAGAGGACTAGAGTGTGATGTGGGGCCTGATCCTGAGCCCCGGGAACTGAGCCCAGAAGGTAGATCTGGGCGCGCAGGCCACCCCTCTCCCTGCCCCCCACTCAGACACCAGCTGCGACAAGAAACTGGAAGGCCTAGCTCCCGCTCAGTGCCCAGGAGGAGCTGCCCCCGCCCAGCCTCTGGGTCTAGCCCAGGAGTCTCTGAGGCAGAGCCCGTCTTGGGAGACTGGAGCAGCCTCCTCCCGCGCAGTCCCCGCCTGCAGCCTGTGCGCTGCAGTGGAACGCTGAGGAGCTGCGCGCTCGGCACGGTCTCTCCCCTGAGTTCTGTCTCCGGCATCCTGCCCCTCCTCCGCCTCTGCGCCCCCCGCCAAGCGCGTGGGTGTCCGACCAAATTTCTGACGACACTCCAGACAAAACAACAACAGGGGAAAAGAAATCCCTCTTATTTTTTTTAAGGGGGTCTTGTGAGAAGGCAATTACAGGAGGGATAAAATTACTGCTAATTGCACAATTATCTAATTATCTCTGGTACCAAAAATACATGAGTTCCTTTCCTCCTTCCCAGACACTTAGAAAAAGTCCCAGGGACACTTCTTCGAGAAGAGACAGAGCTCTCTTGTCAGAACTTGAAGTTAGCCAAGATAAGGCACAGAGCTGGGGGGCGGGAGGGGGGGAATCTCTGGGCAGGACCAAAGATTCCAAAGCGCATGCCCAAAGAAGAAAAAGTTTAGGGCGGGATGAGAAAAACAAGGGCAAGGATAGGACGAGGGAAGCTGGGGAAAGATAAATCTGGGAAATTCCGTAATTTGGAATTCAGCAGCCTTAAACATTTAATTCAAGCATTCTCATTTTACAACTGAGACCCATGAAGGTTAGGTTCCTCATAGAAAGGCTTAGCTGAAAGGACTAATGGGAGGAGGGGCCTGCTCAAAAGTGCACTTCCTTCTAAGCCTCCCATCCCATGGGGGGGGGGGGGGACGGCAGAGATGATGATCAGCTTCTGTGACTAAATCTAAAAAAAAGTCTGCATGGGACATCTTGATCTGAAATTCTTCTGACTTGGTTGATAAAACTCTTATCCAACCCATCAGCTAACTTTTGTAAGTGCCTTAGCATTTAAAACACATCCCTCCTGTGTCCTGTCCTATCCTCAGTCTCTTATTTATCCCCGTTCTATCTCTATCTCTATCTCTGTCTTCACGTGACTCCACCCAAGATTTAGAAATGTAAAGAATTGGTTGTCACCAGAACTACTGTAGTTCAAGACTAGTACCACAGTGATATAGCTCACAGCTTTAGGGGGAAAGAGGAGTTAGGCACTGAGAGGTTTCATGTCCTTTCTTAACACTCATTCAGCCTTTCTGTCTGGATGTGGCTCAGTGATCTAGAGTTATTTTCCCACGGGAAGGCACATCAATTGGTGCCCAAACTTGATGCGTCACTTGAGGGTCATCAAGGACACCTCCGTTCCTTCAAGCAAGAGGCCCAGGAAGGCCCTGGACTGCAGAATCAAAAGACTTCCTGTTGTGCCTCCTCCCACCTCATCAACCCATGGGGCTGGGGGTGAGCCTCCTCCAGGCCTTGTTCCTCATCTTCAGGTTTCCACAGCTCAGGAATGGAGGCTCAGAGGCTCCATCTCCACAAATCCTGGGAATGCCCTGCAGGGCTGAGGATTTCAGCAGCTTCCCAGAGACTCCTTGGCAATCTAAGCCACTTCTCCACTTTCCCCATGTTCCCATCCTGTGGCCTCCTGCAGAGCAATGATAGTTGCTTCAGAATCACCATCTACAGATCAATAGCTGAGCCATTACTGGCCTTGCGCAACCAGCGGTGCTCACTCTGGAGACCTGCAGAGGCACATGCCGGGACGTAGGTTCCCTTCATTAGGGCAGCAGGGCCCTGTTGACAGCAGCCCAGGGCTGGAGATTCCCAGGGTTTGGAACTGAATGTGTTTGTGGACCCATGACTATGAACTGCAGATGTGTGAGGAAAGCAGAGGGAAATTGCCCAAGAGGAAGAGCGGCCGTCTGGTGTTCTTCACTCATCTAACAAGCTCCCAGCAGCAGCTTTCCCCCGACACACAGCCCACTGGACACAAGTTAACAAAAAATAAACAAAGTGATTTTTCCCATCAGCTACTCCTTCATGGGAGATCCCTAGAGCCAAAGAGGTCAAGGCTTAGTCAAGCAGGATATGTGAGACCAGAGCCAGCAAAGAGAGAGAGTTTAGAACTATCTTTTGACAAAACCTTCCACAATGAAGGCCTGGGCTGCAGGAAAACCACTCTTAGGCAGTTCCCCTTGTCTTCCTAAGTTACAAGCCCTCCATTTACTCATCAAACACTATCCCTTTACTGTAGACACAAAGACAACAATAAATCAGACTTGTCCTTCAAGGAGCCTGCAGTCTGCAAAAGACAGACAAGTAAGTGCCCATGCGACTCAGAGAATATCAGACATCTCGAAGTTCAACATCCTCAGATTAAAGAACAGAGGAAACTGCAGGCCACTTTCTGGTGGCAGAACGATCATGTAGGGAAGGTGTCTTAATAACTCTCTATCCCACCACAATATTAAGTCAGTACATGCCACTCTCTGTTACTTGGTCTGGTCAGAGAAGCTTGTGGTACTGTCCTTTGGCAGCCCTGGCCATGTTCTTCTTCTATTCTTTCTTACATTTTTAAGTTATTAAAATTAGTAGCTAGCGCTTATCCTGCAAAACCTAATGACTTCGGTTCAATTCGCCAGTACCCACATAAAACCCCATGCACAAAGTGGCACCTATTGAATCTGGAGTTCATTTGCAGTAGCTAGAGGCCCTGGTGCACTCTTTTTCTTACTCTCCCTCTCTCTCTTTCCTTGCAAATAAATAAAAATACTTTTAAAAAAAGATTGGTAGCTACACTTTCATCTTTCTGGCTCAGCCAAAAGTTTGAAGGCTCATTTCTTCCCAGAAGAAGAATTGATAGCATTTAAGATATTGAAGGATCTACTTTTTTCTCAGCACTATCTGTTGTCAGGAGAAAAGAGCTGTAGACAGGATGGATGGAGGGAACTGGGGCAGAAAGAGAACGAGGCACAGATCTGGAAATATGATAAGCCCACTGAGTCTGTCCCTGGTCAACAGAAAGGAACTCATTTCTCATTGACCTTGTTCTCAGCAAAGATGGCTCTGGCGTTTCTGTGTTCTCCTAACATGTCAGACAAGCTTCTGCACTGGGGCCTTCACACTGCTCCCAGAGGCTCATGGTTGAAGGCTTGTTCCCCAGTAGGGCTCTGTTGGGAGGTGGTGCAACGTTATCTTCAGGTCACTGAAGGTGTGCCCTTGAAAGGGGTTGCTGGATACAAGACCCTTCCTCTTTCTTTTACTTGCGGGCCATTGGGTGTGCTTTTGTGCCCCCGTCATGTGCTGGCTCTCCACAGACCTACAGCAATGGGGCCAATGGACTGAAACCTCCAAAACTGTGAGCCCAAATAAACCGTTTCTCTTTTTAGCTCATCACTGGTCCCGTTATAGTGGCAGAATCTCACTAGTGCCTCCCTTTACCTAGACCTCTCAGTTATGAGTGTGATTTGCTCCTCCCCTCCCCCCCATCAGTGCAGATCTCCCCTGACCTCCCTACTTGAGCATCACAGTACCCTCCTGGCACTCACTGGCCCCCTTGCTCTGCTTGCTCATCCTCCACAGCACATAATCACCATGGTATGTGAGTGTGTGCCACCAGAAAGCAAGCACATGAAGCAAGGGTTTTATGTGTGGTGATCACAGTACCCGGAAGAGTGGTACCACATGGTAGATACTTGATAAATATGGGATAGACAAAGGGATGAATTAAGTAACAAGACAAGTCCAGAGAGACCATAAGAATAAACTAACTTCAAATCCTCAATTTGCGGTGAAGAAAATGAAGGTGAAAAGGGAAAAGAGAGGGTTTCATGGAAATGACATTGGGGCTAGGGGTTTGGGTTTTTTGGTTTTTTTGTTTTGTTTTGTTTTGTTTTGTCTATGCTTCTCTCTACTTTTCTTTAATACATTGAGTTTACGCATTTGTTCATCCATTCATTTATTCTTTCAGAAACTATATATTGAGGAGATGGTTAAGAGCACTTGTGGCTTAGCGTGAGGACCTGACCAGAGAGGTTGAGAGGCTGGGTGAGGGCACACAGCTGTAACTGCAGTTTGCTGGGGGTAAGAACAAGAGACAGCCAATCACCGGGGATCGCTGACAGCAAGAGCAGAAAAGCAGCCACTCCAGGTAGAGGGAGAGACACCATCTCAAGGAAGTATGTGGATGAGCACTAGAGAAGGACTCCTAAAGTTCTCCTCTGGCCTCTGTGATCATATGCATGGCACACATGCATGCATGCATACACCACATATGATATGACCATCACTCATAACACAAACACTCACACACACACACAAAGAAAATACATATTGAGCATTCACAACTATAATCATTGTGCAAAAAAAATTACTTTTAAATCATTAGCAAAAGAATCATTATCATTTTGGTTTTTATGGTGCTTTGTTTTGCATGTTGAGACAAAGTCTTGCACAAACTGGCCTCGAACTCGCGATCCTCCTGCTTGGGCCTCCCAAGTACCAGAATTAAAGCCATGTGCCACCAAGCCCATCATTTTAAAAAAATATTTTATTTTATAATAAATATTTTGATTTATTATGATAGTATTGCCCACTCTGTTCCAGTCATGTTGCTAAAGCACTTTACTTCTTTTGTCTCTGTCTATGAATAAATAACCACTTTTCAGTTTTGTTTTTGTTTTTTTTTTAATTTTTTTGGTCACTTTTATTTATTTATTTGAGAGGGACAGAGAGAGAGAGAAAAGGGAAGATAGAAAGAGAGAGGGAATGGGCGCGCCAGGGCTTCCAGCCACTGCAAACGAACTCCAGACGCATGCGCCCCTTGTGCATCTGGCTAACGTGGGTCCTGGGGAATCGAGCCTCGAACCAGGGTCCTTAGGCTTCACAGGCAAGCGCTTAACCGCTAAGCCATCTCTCCAGCCCTTGTTTTTCTTTTTAACAGATGATAAAATTAAGGCTCAAAGACATTGAGTGACTTGCCTTAGTTACACATCAGAGGACAGCGGTAGCAATACCCACCCTGAGCTGTTTGGCTCTTGACTCTTGTATTACAATCCTCTATCTTAATTTTTCCCTCTTCTTTTCTTGTTCATTCATCTTGCTGGGACTGAACTAAATGACCCAACCAAAGTGGCAGGGGAGTCAGCCAAGGTAACCTGGAGGTGAGTCCTTTTGAGGCTGCACACCCCTGCTGCTCAGCGGACCCCCTCACCACCACATCTCCTCACCCCATCTGCTCATCTGCTCCAGGCCCCAAGCTCTGAGTGCTCCTAACAGTGCATACAGGTGCTGGTTGATTCACTGCACCGAGATAGAAAAAGAAAAAAAGGGAAAGAGAGCTCATAAAACCTTATGGCAGTTTTATAACGTATTCTTAGCTTTTACAGGCGTGATGGGCAGCTGAGACTGCAAAGAGCCAAGTGCCTTGGGTGGGTAGGTGGCTGGGTGGTCCCCAGACCTAGAGTTGGTGGTAACAGCTGTAGGAATGGCACCATTGCTTAGCCGCCTGTGTGCGGAAGGATAAAACAGGGCGTGAGGGCTTCGTCAGTTGTTTACAGATGAAAAAGCCCCTTACCCTTAAGACATACCAGGGTCATGAGGAGACTCCATAAACCATGAGGGTAGAGCCAGCTCCTTCCTTCGGGACACTACCCTGAAGCAACCTGCTGGGCACCAACTCCCAGTGACCTCAGCCACATCTGCCACGGAGACAGCTGCCAGGATCCATGCCCTCAGGTATGAGGCCTCATCCTGTGAAAGCATTCCCGTCATTACCTGTGGGGTCTTCATCCACATTCTGCCAACCACCAGCAACCCACAGCAGTTCATGAACACCCAAGCACCGGAGGTTCTTCTTTTTTTAATTTTTTTTAAAAATTATTTATTTATTTGAGAGCGACAGACACAGAGAGAAAGACAGATAGAGGGAGAGAGAATGGGCACGCCAGGGCTTCCAGCCTCTGCAAACGAACTCCAGACGCGTGCGCCCCCTTGTGCATCTGGCTAACGTGGGACCTGGGGAACCGAGCCTCGAACCGGGGCCCTTAGGCTTCACAGGCAAGCGCTTATCCGCTAAGCCATCTCTCCAGCCCCGGAGGTTCTTATTCAAGCTTATGCCCAGAGCCGTAGCACCATTCCTCCTTCTCCCTCCAGGCCCTTACCCACCCCCCACTCCCATTCTACACACTACTTCCACATGTCAGTATCAGACATGTTGGCAATGCCTTCCAACTATTAACATGGATACTATTGTTCATTTCAGTCATTCCCCAAATCCTAATCTAAGATAAGCAAAATGGGTCTTGTCATTTATATTTTACAGATGAAGAAGAGAGCTCAGAGAACTCAGGCAATTTTCTGCATGCCACATGGCTAGAGGCTGACAAGACAGAATCCGAGTCAAGCCTCCTCTTATGTAAGGCTCAGATCGTCCCAGCTTGCTCCTTACTGTCCACCTTGACAACGTGTCAGTGAGTTTCCTGCTTCTTCCCTTGCTGGAAGCTAGAACTGACTTTCTTAGCCACAGCGCTGGATTTTTCAAGCATGTTGCCGAGGGCTCTCCTTAGTTACCCAATGCCTTACCAGTGGCATGTACCCCCCAACTGAGAACAAGGTAGGAAATAAGTGCTGACGCCCCAAGGTTGTCCTCTGACTTCCACGTGTGCACTGTGACATGTGCATGGTCATGCATACATACAAATGCACACATACATGCCAGGAGCTGGAGAGATGGCTTAGCTGTTAGGGTGCTTCCATAAGAAGCCTAAGGACTCAAGTTCCGATGCCCCAGGACCCACATTAGCCAGATGCACAAGGTGGCCCATGCATCCAGAGTCCATTTGCAATAGATGGAGGCCCTGAAGTTCCCATTCTCTCTCTCTCTCTCTCCAATAAATAAATAAAATATTTTTTAAAAAAATAGAATATGGGCTACAATATGGATGAACCAAGAGATCATTATGCTGTGAAATAAGCTGGACACACAAGAATAAATACATGCATAAGATATTAAATAACTGAATCCACAGACTCAGACATAAGGTGGTCTCCAGGGGCTGGGGGTAGAGGGAGTAGAAAGTCCAAGTCTAATGGACACACAGGTTCCGTTTGGAAGGACGACCGAGGTCTGGAGACGGGTGGCAGCATGGACGCCCAGCAGACAAGTGCTACTGCCACTGAGCTGAGCACCTCAAGTGGGCAGGATGGCACTTTTATGCTATGCGTATTCAGCCACAACAGCAACACCACAGCATGCATTCATGCCCACATGGGGTGAGGTCTTAGGAAGTTGTGAGAGCCGGGTTAAGCACTCCTTGGTCTTTGGGCCTGTTTGGTGTGATGGGCAGAGGAAGTTCTGAGAATAAGGCAAAGGGCATAAAGGGAAATGTCATTTGGAGCAGAGCATGACCAGTGAAGACTCAGACTTTTCTGGAATCTTGGACCTCTATCAAATCAAGCTAGTCAAACTTGCTTCAAGCAAGTGCTAGGGACCTGGTGATGGTGATGTCCGTAGAAATCAGGGGCAGGGTCTCTCGGGTAAAATGCACTCCCTGCTTCCAGCTCCTCCTCTTCCTCTAACAGAAAGTAAGCAACGACTTGGAAAGGACTCACATTTCAGCTTGTCATACTCAGCTTCCCCATATGGACCCAAAAGGAAGGAACTGCTCTGACCTTATAGGTAAAGCAGCCCAAATCTGGAGGGGTCCATGAAGTCACCCAAGTTCATAATGGCTGTGACAAAGCCTGGACTGGAATCAGGCCTAAGTCCTTTGCCCACAGTGGTCTCCGGGGCTCTCCTGTGTGACAGGCACCTGGGCCTTCTCTGTTGGGGACATGGCCCCAGAGACTATTTATAACGATGCAGACAGTTGGTTGGTGTCCTGGGTATACTGGGGCACAGAGGAAGTTTTGCTAATTAGCCTAGGAGGGATTCAGAAAGATTCTCTGAAGGGGAGACCCAAAGTGGGTGTCCCAAAAGCCATCTAGGAGAGCAAAGCAGCCTGCTCCTGCCACAGAGCCACAGCATGGGAACTGACCCAGCCAACCCTGCCCTTCCCCAGTAGAGTCGATGACAAGTCACATCTGGCCTCTGCCTCACAGAACAGAGACATGAAAGTACACACATTTTTATTCCTTAACTTGCACAAAAGCACAGCTGTGTGTCAACTTGCAGGCTTTGCATTTCTGCCCTTTCACCCATGAGACTGCAGAAAACCAACATGTTGTCTTGCTTGAAACCTTACCAGGCCCTCCTTGCACAAGCTCAGCAACTCTGCAGTGGACGGCCAAGGGGAGCGGACAAGCCTCCAGTGCAAACTGCCTGGAAGAGGACTGGAAGGACACCAGTCTCCCCCTCTGGGACAAGCCACAGGGAGAAAAGACATTGAGAGCTCATTGTGAAGACTACTCCATACACAGATCTAGCTGTAAAAGTCCAATGCAGTCCTGGAGGACTCATTTAGGGAGCTCTTATTATTTGCACTCTCACGGCTGCAGGGGCAGGATTCTACATCCTAAGGGGACAGCAGAAAACTAATGGGAGCACAGGGGGCATGGGATATCAAGGAATGCATTCCCAGTGTTCTAAGAGTTGAAGAACAGGTAGTGAGGTGCTCAAACCCCAGCACCGTCTGCACCCAGCAAGCCAATAAGCGCAAATAGCCTGGGAACTGCTCTTTCAGGAACATTTGGAGTAGATTGAATCTGTGACAGGAACCATTATTCTTCTGAACTAGTGCAGGCTGTAGTCATAGACCAACCACCTCTGCCCAGGCAGGCAGATGAGGCTGTGCCAGCCTAGCCCTGGGAAGAAAGGAAGACACTCATATCCCAGCCAGTCTGGACACAGGCTGGGCAGAAACTGTCAGGCCTGGATCCAGTCTTGGCTCTTCTACTTCAGAGCTATGTAAGCTTGGAAGAAATATTCAAGCTCTCAGAACCGTGGCTTCTCTGCTGTAATAGTAAGATGACAACCCTTCCATCAAAATGTTACTATAAGGATGAAATTGAGCTGTGTGTAAGTTGAGTGTGATGGCATGTGCTTGTCATCCCGGCACTGGGGAAGCTGAGGCAAGAGAAGTGTGAACTTGCAGCCAGCCTGAGAGCCTGAGGTGCCTAATGAGATCATATGTAAATGAAGGAAGAAGGGAGGGAAAGGGAAGAACAAAGAGAAGGAAAGGAAAGGGAGGGGAAGGAAGGGAAGAGAAAGGAAGAGAGGGGAGAAAAGGGAAGGGAAGGGAGTAAAGGGGTGGGAATGGAAGAAAAAGGAAGGAAAGGGAAGAGAAGGGAAAGGGAGGGGAGAGAAGGGAAAGGAAGAGAAGGGAAGGAAGGAAGAGAAATGGAGGGAAGGGAAAGGAAGAGAAGAAAAAGGAGGGAAGGAAGGAAGGGAAATGAAGGGAAGGGAAGGAAAGGAATGAAAGGAAAGGAAAGGAAAGGGAAAGGGCAGATTTCTGGTGTAGTAAGCACTTAGGAACAGCTGGTAGCATTAGCGCTTTTATCACATTATCATTAAAACTCACTTGAGTGTTCCTTTTGAGCCACCAATTAATTTATTCAATAAACAGGTAGGTCATGTTCCCTAAAATTCTCCTAATGGCTCTGGAAGATGCCACATTTTTGAGCTTAGGACATTGGTGAGGATACTGGATGATCAGTGATGATACTGGTACTTGATCCAAGGTTGGTGTGAGGATTAAGGGAACTAATATGTAAAGAGCATCTGGAAGAGCCTGGCATGAAGGAATGGGAATGAGGCATATAACTAGAGAATGAAGATCCTGCAGGCAAACTCAGGATGGAACCCGATGGAACCAATTGCTCCTAGCATCATGGCCCTGAGTCAGTTGTCAAAGCTCTTTGTGCCTTGTTTTTCCACTTGTAATGGGGAGCAGCTGGAAGCAGAGTCTATCTGATAGAGTTGTGGTAGAGGTTCAGGGAGAGAGTAAACACAGAACACAGAGGGAAGCCCTGGCACTCGGCAAGTGCTATGTGAATGCTCACCATCCTCTGGTCTACAGTCCTGGGTCAGTAAGCTTTGTGGTTGGTCCTGGACTTGAGTTCAGACTCTAGCAACATCCATTAACATAGCCATGTGCAAAGGAGTGCAGCTGAGAGCTCCCTAGGCCAGAAACTAAGGGTGGTAGTATCCATTCACTTACGTGGTTAACGTGAGAATTAAAGCATCTTCAAGAAGGCAGGGGATAACATGCAAGTGAATCGTAGTGCAATATAATAGCCAACTTTCGTTTTTGTTTTCGAGGTAGGGTCTCGCTGTAGCCCAGGCTGACCTGGTATTCAATATGTAGTCTCAGGCTGGCCTTATAGTCATAATGATCCTTCCACCTCTGCCTTCCAAGTGCTGGGATTAAAGGCATGAGCCACCATGCCCTGCAATAGTCAATTTTTAATTTGAGGAAAAATTGAAAAATAAACAGGCATGCCTGTACACACATGAGGAATTACTGGTGGGACCTAGCCGATGAAATGAAAGGTTCAGGGCCGTTATTTTTCCATGTTCAACTCCTTGGTACTACTTGAATAATTGTTTTGCAAACAAATATATTTTCCTCTCATAACTGAAAGCCAAAGCAGTATTTTTCTAAACTTAATGGACTATGAGCAAATTAACTAGGGTTTCAAATACTATGTTTATTTTTTTATTTGTCTGGATCTTAAAGTCAAAATAAGAAGCACTTCAACGCTTTTGGCCTTTGTTTTTCCAACTCAAAATAGGAAGGCCAGGGCTGGAGACATTCCCCAGGGGTTAAGGTGCTTGCTTGCAAAGCCTAATGCCCTTGGTTGGATTCCTCAGTACTCATGTAAAGCCAAATGCACAAAGTGGCGCATGCATCTGGAGCTTGTTTGCAGTGACTAGAGGTCCTGTCCATAATCTCTCTCTCTCTCCCTCTCTCTCTTTGCACATAGATAAATAAATAAATAATATTTATAAAACAGGAAGGTCATTCTCCCAGCTTTATAAGAATATGGGGAATATAAGTAAGTGAAACCAGTAGAAATAAAAATGAAAGCCAGGTATGGTGGTGCATGTCTTTAATCCCAGCACTTGGAAGTCAGAGGTAGGAAGATCGCTGTGAATTCAATGCCAGCCAGAGACTACAGAGTGATATCCATGTCAGCCTGGTCTACAGCGAGACCCTACCTCAAGAAAACCTTAAAATTATATTAAATTAAATTAAATTAAAGCAAATTTATTACCTCACACATGAAGCCAAGGAGCTTCTGCGCCTCTCTCAGGTCCTCATGGGCTCCACAGCCTGAGAGAAAGGAACCGTGACTACATCCCATGCCCTACCTACCACTCCAGAGCCTAACCAGGCTGAGGCTACTCCTCTGCCATCCAGACTTCCCAGACCCATGACATGATAGACCTGTGTCCAAGGACCCCCAGCCCGAACCGCCACAGGAGCCACACCTCAGAAGTCCAGCTGTGTGACATCTCTCATCAGCCAGCCAACCCTGCTGCTCCAAACAGAAGGATGAGGTGACTCAGGCTGGAAAAGCTCCCGGAGCCCCAAACCTCAGCCCTAGTCATGTGACTCCACTGTCACATGTCGCAGCCTGGCTGCCCAGCAGTTGCTTGGTATGCATGCCATGTCTGTACTGCCTGCTTCCATTTGGAAAAGTCTCTTTTTGACCTCTCTCTGTGTCTCTGTTGCTTTTCTTGGGGGCGGGGCAGTGCAGGGGAAGGGAGAGAGGTATGGCGGCATTTGGCTAATTAGCAGTAATTAGAAGACAGGGTCCTGGTGCTCCCCTCACAGCTGCTCTGAAGGACAGAGCCAGTGCTGCTGCGCTGAGAGTGCCTGGTCCCGCCTCTCGCTCTCCATGTCCTAGTGTTAGTTCAGGGACCAAGGAGAGCTGCATTTGATTCTCAGACCTCAAAAGAGCAGCTTTGCATTGAGTCAACTGGGCCTCACTGTAGCCAGATACCTGATAGGGTCTGATTCCTACAGCATCCTGGCTGTACCCACAAGAGAGTGCACTTCTCTGTAATGGGAATACTGTCCTCACAGGATCCCAGGTTTTGGTTACCCCAGCCATAGGGTCGGTGGGTGGAGAGATCTGAGCAAAACCATGCAGCTAGTCCTGATGCCACACTTTGTGGTTGGGTCACAGTTTTTGTGCAGTTCACTTGAGCCAAGACCAGTCGGTCTAGAGGCACAGGAGAAGCTCAAATCCAGTGACACCTCAGAATCTCAAAGGGTCAGCACATCTCTGCCTCCTGAGCCTCTCACCTTGGCAGGTGGAGCAGAATCGAGAGGTCATTTTCATTGGAAGCATGGCCTGCCCTGACCCCGACATTAGGTACCAGCTGTTTGGTACTGTCCATCCCGCCCATGCTTATTAGTGATTCTGATTAACCTCTATGGAAATCCATTATCTCTAAGCCAGAGAAGATACTATTAATTCCCATCTGTGCCAGATTACTTACAGTCCGTGGTTGGTACTTTTCCATGGTCTCACAACACATCTTAATCAGATGGTGAGTGGGTTTAATTAGCCGAAGTATAGGTTTTATTTTTTTTATTCATATAACTACTTAATCTAATGGAAGCCTATTATCTGTGGCTTTTTTCCCCATGCATAATTATTGCTGTTTTTAATTGATGGTGCATCAGGGGTTGCAGCTACAATATGGCAGCTGGAACACAAAGTCGCCTTTCCGCAGAACGAAGGTTGGAGAAAATGAGTTGTCAGGGAAGCATCAGACTCCTTGTTTTCATGAGATGTGAGCTCCCATGTGGAAGCTGCCGGGCTCCTGCCAAAAGAAAGAAAACATGGTTCTCAGCTGGGTGACCCCTGGGCCTCACTGCTGCAAAATGCCCTTCAGGAGCCCTGGAGCCGGAGCCAAATCAGGAACAGCTGGGAAAGATGGCAATTTGTCAATCCAACCAGATCATAAGCAACCCTAGGGCAGGGACCAGCATCTTTCTCTTGTTCTTCTTGCTCCATCCCACAGGCCCTGCCTGGGAGTGGGGCACACACCCTGGTGCACTTGGCACACGCGCGGTGGATTAAACTAGGTCCTTCATCCTGGACTCTCCCAGAGAAAGTCATTTGTTTCCGATGTGGGATGAATCTGAAATTCTCCCTGCACAGAGGAATCCATTTTCAAATTTAGGCAGCGGCTTTCATACAACCTACAGAAGATCCCAGCTGTTCCCTCCTACAATGAAGATCCTGATCTTCAATGGGATTAGTTGCCAAATTTTCAGTGGCTGTTTGAGAAAGAGTGTGATCTCTAAGAACAGGGAAGGGTCCATTCACTCAGATTTACAGGAGCAATGAGCAGAAGTATGGAATGGCATCTGGTCAAAAGCATGAAGCATCAATTTTCTGATAACTTTGAAGACCTTGAACTTCCTACAGATCAGCAACTTCTAGGGGCTGCTGAGCAAAGACTCCCAGCTGGTCCAGAATGGAAGGATTCAAGAGCTTTTGATAAATTTTCTGAGTACCTTGGGCAAAGCAAGACAGGGATCTCTCTTTAGTCCTAAGGAAGCTGAGGGGTCGTGGGACACAAGGTGCCCTTCTGATCTTTCTCCCTCATTCTCCCACTTGCCCCCAGACCCTGAGCACAGGTCATAGGAGATCTGCATTGCTAGGTTCAAACACTTTCTTCCTGTCCTGCTCATCTCCTCCTGTTAAATAGCATGGTGTGGGGAAGGAGGCTGTGGAAAAGAAGGTGCAAGAGCTTTCTGGTTGAGCTGCCTTTTCCAGGACAACCTGAGTTCCTGTGGCAGACAGCAAAGACATTCCTCCTCTGCCTACAACCATGGTGGGTTATTGTTGTCTGTGGCATTTGGGTCTATTCCTTCCTTCCCATTTTGCAAAAATATTTGTACAGAGACTTCTGTGTCTGACCCACAGTCAGCAGCAGACAGGAGCCACAGATTCCCCTTGCAGCATTTTACAGGGTGACGGATCAGATAATGTACACTTAGCGAGTGCACAAATAATGTGAATCAGGGTTGGCATAGTGCAGTGAGGTGTAAAAAAAGCAATTTGAATTGTTCTAGGGAAACGCCAGAGCAGCTCTGACATGCTTGCTCGCCAGCAGGCTGCCCTGTGCCCCTCCAGAGGGTTAAGCTCCAGGCTCTGGCCGGAATGGCAACCAGACTGCCCAGTGCTACTGGCTCCAGAAACTTCCCTGGGCATAGGGAGATGCAGCACCACACAGAGAAGAGAGCAGCAGATGCATGTTCCTGTAACACGGAGCTTCACTTCCTACTGGAAGGGATGATGTGACCCACTGATCTGTTGAGACTCTTCCTGGAAAGACTGAGAGAAATGAAGTCTTGTGCCTTTGACTGGGACCACACATAGCCACACATGAGCAGCTGGTTTGGCACTGTATGTATCTCTACTTGGGAAGTGCTCGCCAGTCTCTTGGGACTACCAAATCCTCTAATCTAGTCCCTGCCTCTAGATAGCACTGTGTCTCCTCTCCCACACAAGTGGGTTTCAGATTGTACAAGGGAAGGAAATATTTAGCATCCTCTCTTAGTCACCTGTTCTAGTATCACACAACACCCACCACCTTCCAGAAGTTCTTCCCATCCAGCCAAAATCCAATCCTTCAGGCAGCTTTCAGCTCACACATTGTCAGTGGGGTCTGGCCACATGTGACAAACTGATGGTGTGCTGACATATGCCTAAGCTTGGACCTAGACACAGCTCCATGCCTTGATGCTCCAATGAGGAAGAGCAGAATGAACCCATTCCTTAAGCTGCCTTTCTCCCCTTCCTCAGTGTCCCTCTCCACCCTGAATGAGCCTTGAGCTTGCTATGTTTCAGCTCCTGCTGCCTAATGGCATTCTGCAAGGGACATAGTTGCTCCCTTCCTTCTGCGGGATCCTTCAGCCTCTGCCTCTTCAGCCCCTCCTCCCACAATGCGGCTTCTGTGAGGTTTCCTGTCCAGCTCGGGAGACAGGCTGTTTATCACTGTGACACCTGCTGAGCAGGCCTGCCTTGCAGAGCCAGGAGTTTCTGCAATCCTCCCAGCCCTGGCTCCCCACAGACCTGTTTCCCAGCTCTGGTGGTGGGGGGGGAGCCAAGGCCACACTCACTGAAGATGGCCATTAAAATAGTCTGGATTTATTTTTATTTTTCAATAACCACAAGCAGAAAAGGCCACCCTCCTCCATTGAGTCCCTTCTTCAAGTCCAGCTCCAAACTTGAAGCTCAGCATCTGGGTGTTTTCTGAGACCTGATCAGAGGGAAAGTGATAGGATATCTTGTGATTGTTTCAAATCAAAGCCGATTATGGGGGACGAGGGAATTTGCCGGTGGCTAGGGAAGCTGAGAGGTTTTGGGATAATGGATGGCCAGTGTGCTGCCTACCCACCTGTGAGGCTGACCTCAAAGTGGTCATACTGGGATCCCAGTGCAGATTAAGAACACAAATAAAAGAGAAGACAGGGAAGGCCTGGGGGACAGGCAGGATGCTAAAGGACTGGCTCAGAACTCCAGATTTTTGTTTCCCAGAAAATCTGGGGATACATTTCCATGTTGTCTTTACATAAATTTGTGATCTTATTTGCATGCATTTGCATTTTTGCCTTCAAAGTACCCAAATTCCCAGAATATAAAATAAAATGCAATTGATTAATTAATTGGAATGATGGATGTCAAATGTAGCCATACTAAAAAATAATAATAATACAAGATCTGTCAAGGGACAGATTTTCTAGATTGTCCCCCTGAGCCAGGATGGATCTGGGAACATGGCACAACCTGTTCTGAAGTTGTCTGTCTCCCGTATTATATAGTGAGCCCTTGAGAGTAGAAACAGAACAACTCTTTGATCTATATATCCCTGGGCTCCAGCACTGGCTTGTCACATGTGAGACTGTTAATCACCATTTGAAGAATAAGCAAGTTAGTGACTAATCAAGAGAATGACCAGTCCTATAAATTTATGGTCCCAACATAGATCAGACCCCCTGGGATCCAGCTAGACAAGATTGACTAGACAAGGTTCAAACAATCCCATAGAAAATAAAAGAAAATTCAGAGCTGGAGAAATGGCTCAGCAGTTAAAGGCACTTGCTTGCAAAGCTCGATGGCCCAGGTTCAATTCCCCAGCGTGTACATCTTTGTGGAGTGGTGCATCTTTGTGGAGTTTGTTTGCAGTGGCCTAAGACCCTGGCACATGCATTTTCTATCTCCCTCCCTCCACCCTCTCCTTCTATCTCTCTCTCTCCTTATAAATGTAAAAGAAAAATTGCCAAAAAAAAAAAAAAGAGAGAGAGAGAAAATTTCTCTCATAGGGCTGTGAACTAGGGACACTTGTCTACTTATATGCAATGGGCAAGAGATCTGGAAAACAGTGGTAGGAGTGTCCCAGCCCAAGAGTTTATGGGGTTTATGAATTGGGATCTGGACCACAGTATTGTAGAAGCAAGAAGGAAAAGTATGTTCTCTCTCATATGTGGATCCTAGCTACAGATGATTGGGCTTCTGCGTGAGAATGAAAATACTTAGTAGCAGAGGCCAGTAAGTTAAAAAGGAGACATAAAGGGTAGAGAAAGGAAGGGAGGAGGATACTTAATAGGTTGATATTGTACATATGTAATTACAATGAATGTAATGGGGAGGTAATATGATGGAGAATGGAATTTCAAATGGGAAAGTGTGGGGGTGGGGAGGGAGGGAATTACCATGGGATATATTTTATAATCATGGAAAATGTTAATAAAAATTAAAAAAAATAAAACTTAAAAAAAAATAAATTAAAAAAAAAAAAAAAGAAAAGTAGAAACTGTGGAGGTGGCCTCTGAGCCCAGAAAGGACCAAGGAAATGATCCCTATGTTCTTTTGTATCTTGGACAGGGCCTTACACAGAAAGATAATTCATCAAAGTCTTATGAAAGTACTATGTGTATATATATATATCACAAAATATTATTTGATTGACTAATACTCTGTTCATCTTCCAAAAGTATCTCGGCTCCAATTCCTAACTCCAACACCACTCTCCTCCATGAAGAGCAATATATGTTTTTTTTTCAGACCTCAGGAAAGCCACCATTTGGTACCTGGTATCTCTTCCATACAAATGACAGTCCACATCACAAACATTGCTGTTCACTCTTTGAAGCAGGAAGTTCCACCTGAGAGCTCATGAATTATACTTCCTGCATCATGTCTACCCTCACTTATCCTAACCTTGGAAAGCATCAAAGTAATTACTCTTGGGCTGCAGAGATGGTTTAGTGGTTAAGGAGCTTGCCTGAAAAGCCTAGGGACCCAGGTTCGATTCCCAGCATCCACATAAGCCAGATGCACAAGGTGGTGCACGCATCTGGAGCACATTTGCAGTGGCTGGAGGTTCTGGCGTGCCCATTCTCCCTCTGTCTTTCTGCCTTTCTCTCTCTCCCAATAAGTAAATTAATAAAATATTTTTTAAAAAACATAATTATTCTTTGTCCTGCACACACATCCGCTATAAGAACTATGAGGGCCTACTGCGACAAGGAGCTCGGCAAATGGCTTTTGGAGCTGGCTGTTCAGGTCAGCTGCTCAGCAGCACTTGTCTTCACTGGGAGAATGTAGATAGGTAACTTCTCTATCTCATCTGTATCATGGGGTGGTAATGTCTACCCCATAGGGGTGGTATGTGAATAAAATGAAATCATAGACAACAGAGCGCTGTGCATGGCAAAGGCCACCAGAGTATTAGCTAGTATCTCTTTGTAATGCAACCCTTCACCCTTACTTCAGAGGAAAAGCAGATGAAAGCGATGTAGAGATTGAAGGAGAGCAGCACAAAAGTTATGCCTCAGGATTCAATGCGGGAGCTTTGCAACCACCACGTATAGACTCAAAGCTAGCACCTAGAGAAAAGTTCAACTGCAAGAAGTATAGAGGCAGAGGTAGGAGGATCGCCATAGTTCGAGGCCACCCTGGGACTCCATAGTGAATTCCAGGTCAGCCTGGGCCAGAGTGAGACCCTACCTCGATAAACCAATAAATAAATAAACAAAAATAAAGAAGAAGAATTAGTAAAGGAGCGAGAGGTCCTTGGCAACGAGCCAGGCATCTTCACCAGGCTGGTGCACATCACCTGATCCAGAACACCAGCACCAGGACAGCCAGGGTGACGTGCCCCGGGCTTGAGAAATCATGCTGACGTGAGGCCAGAGAGTCAAGGAAGAGGAAGCAGGCGTGCCCCAGCATTGATGAAGACCGAGGCTCTGCTCAGGTCATAAATGCTGGAGAAGAGGAAAGCGACTTAAGGAGCCTAGAAGATGGCCGAGAGGAGCATTGCTGCTGACTGCGGCCCTGCCCCTCCTCGGGTGCTAAGGGCAGCCCGGATGTGAGACGGAGAAAGAGACGGTCAGCAGAGGCAGTGCCTTAGCCAAAGAAAACACCAGCAATCATTTCTCAGCCTTTGGGCTAATGTCAAGTGTCGAAAACACCAGCCAGAAGCTCAGATGTGGAAGGTATTAAGAGATAACCTGGAAAGCCAGGCATGGTGGCGCAAGCCTGTAATCTCAGCACCGGGGAGGCAGAGGTGGGAGGATCATCTTGAGTCCAAGGCCACCCTGAGACTACAGAGTAAACTCCAGGTCTGCCTGGCCAGAGTGAGACCCTACCTCGAAAAAAGAATCCTGGACCACACAAGCATGGCTGAGTTCCTACTGTGGTCAAGGGACATCAGGGAACTGGAACTTATTCTTTGAAAAAACTCTGACACATAGTCACTGTTATTCCTATTTCATAGGTCCAGTAAGAAAGGTGACAGATTTGCAAAGATGGACAAATAGGAGGCCCGATGAGAGTGTGGGGCTGTCTTGGATCAAGGCATGGGCTCTCTGTGTATCTCTGGAAGAAGAAAAGCTCACCCTGGGGAGGAGAAGCCCAGAGGGATGGGGGAAAGGTAACAAGAAAGGGAGGAAAGAAGAAGCTTGCTGGGGACTGGGGAGAAGCAGAAGCTAGAAAGTTGTGAGCATCTGACATTAAGTGAATAGTATGTAGATGATATGCAAAACCATATGCAAATGAGTAAGTAGTTTTTTTTATAGTCAACCTCACTTGAGTGCGTTTGGCACAACTGTAACACAAGGCATTCCTGCCCAAGCCAACAGTACCCATGCTTCAAGCAGATGTGGTCTAGGTGAGAGGCTCCTTTCTCACTCCTTCCAGGACCTTCTGTGTCCTTCCTGCTGCTCTAGGCCTTTGCCTCTGTCAGCCCTCATCCTGCAACTGAGCCTGGGTACACCATCACCCTCCTTCCACACCACCCCAGAGGAGAAGTGGCCTGGTCAGCTCCTTAGATATACACCTCCCCACTATCTATCTTCACTGCTAAACTGGAATGCTCTCTGGCCATCTGGGGTCAACAATGTCCAGACTTCATTTGTTACATGATATCTCAGCCTAGTGCCACCTTTACCCAGTGGCAACAGAAATAGCACCCGCCCTCTTTAAACATATTTTATTTTATTTTATTTTATTTACTAGAGACAGAGATAAAGAGGGAGGGAAGGAAAGAGAATGGGCATGCCAGGGCCTCCAGCCACTGCAAATGAACTCCAGATGCATGTGCCTCCTTGTGCATCTGGCTTACGTGGGTTCTGGGGAGTCAAACTTGGGTCCCTAGGCTTTGCAGGCAAACATCTTAACCAGGAAGTCATCTCTCCAGCTGTAGAACCCACCCTTTTAAGGGTCCATCCAACCCCACTACAACTCAATGTCATCTTAGGTCAGGCATGACAATGGTTCCCAGCCTGGTCTCTGGCTCATCTTGGATTACCTAATATCTGTACTAGGTAAATGCTATGGTTAACCTCTCCCGTTCTTGAAGATAACTGGTGGTGAATCTGGCTAGCCTTCACTAGCCATTCACCATTCTATCTGGGGGGAGGGTTTCAAGGTAGGGTCTCACTCTAGCCCCAGCTGACCTCACTGACTTCACTATTCAGGCTGGTTTTGAACTCACAGCAATCCTCCTACCTCAGACTCTCAAGTGCTGGGGTTAAAGGCATGTGCCACCACATGTGGCACAGAGAGAGAATGGGCACATCAGGACCTCTAGCCACTGAAAATGAATTCCAAAGGTATGTACCCTTTGTGCATCTGGCTTTATGTGGGTACTGGGAAATGGAACTTGGGTCATTAGGCTTTATGGGGAAGTGCCTTAACCACTGAGCCATCTCTCCAGCCCACCATTCCAATTTTAATCTCTTTCTTTCCATCTGGAACTCTTTGCCATTATCAACTTGAACCTCTCAGCAGGCCAGCCTGTTCTCTATGGTTTTGTCCTCAACAGAGGTGAAGAGTCCCTTCACCTCTTAACTTTTATAGAAAAGGAATGGGAGGAGTGAGGGGGACTACACAGACTTAAGTACTTATTGACAAAATACCAGGCTTTTTACCTTCTCCCCCATGCTCGGGAAGAGCAGCTCTTATCTGTTCAGGACTCAGGGTCAATGGCCCTGGAGACCTCCTGGCTTTCAGCATGGGAAAGTCATAGAATCTGAGAAGAAACAATTATATCTTTGAACCTTGCTTTTTATGTTTCCAAAAGGAGTTCGGATAATCATTTTGTTTTTAAAGTCAGTATCAGCAGAGCTGTTTGCAAGATGGACTGTCCATAAGAGGACCATGGAATAGTAGTATCCTATTGGCCAGTGTATTCTTAGCAGCTTATATGGTCTGGCTCAGAGGCTGTATTCTTTACCGTGTGTGTGTGTGTGTGTGTGTGTGTGTGTGTGTGTGTGTGTGTGTGTTGTGTGTGTGTGTTGTGTGCGTGTGTGTATTTTCAAACAGGGAGAGATAGAGAGAAGAAAGATAAAGAAAAGAAGCATGCCAGGGCCTCTGGCACTGCAAAGGAACTCCAGATGCATGTGCCACTGTGTGCATGGGTACTAGGGAATTGAACCCAGGTTTTGCAAACAGTCACCTTAACCACTGAGAAATCCTTCCAGCCCCAAGAGGCTGTATTCTTTTTTTTTTTTTTTTTAAGAGAGAGAGAATATTGGTATGCCAGGGCCTTAGCCACAACAAACGAACTCCGGACGTGTGCCCCGCCTTGTGTGAATGCACCCCCTTGTGTGAATGCACCCCCTTGTGTGAATGCACCACCTTGTGTGAATGCCCTGCCTTGTGTGAATGTGCCACCTGTGCACATGCGTCACCTTGTGCATCTGGCTTATGTGGGTTCTGGGGAGTCAAACCTGGGTTCTTAGGCTTTACAGGCAAGTGCCTTAACCACTAAGCCAACTCTCTAGCCCGAGGCTATGTTCTTTAAAAATCTTTGTTATCCTCTCTTGATACCAGGTTCAGATTTAAGCAAGCATATGACATAATATATGCCAAATACTATATACACTATTCCTTTAAATCCCATCTTCATTGCTGCTTTCAAGATAGGAGGTCTTATTCCCAATTGACAGATTAAAAACTCAAAGGTCATGGCTAATCTGACACTTTTTAGCCTCTTTTGGGAACTTAATAGTCAGAAAGTCCTACGAGATGCCCACTTAATCTCTTTATTACTACTTTGCTCTCTTTGTCTTTTATTCCAGTTATGGAAATCATCTGCTTGGTAAGCTTGAACTGCCTTGTGTGGTCCAGAGTTAGAGATGACTGCAACATCCCATCCTTCACCTCCACCCCAGTGCGAGGAAGACACGTCCTCAGAAAAGGTGAGTAGTAACAGGGAAGAGCCAACGGGAGGGGCAGGTCATGGATGGGCCTAATAATGGTACCAAACTGACTGTATTTGCTGAATACAAAACTAATAAAAAAATAAAAATTAAAAAAAAAGAAAAGATAAGTAGTGAAAGGAAGACCCTCTGGCATGAACCCAGGCAACAGAACAGCTCCTGCCCCGCTGCCTGGCATCACTCTAGAGTGAGTCACAATGCCAGCTCCGGGCACTTTCGCTTTCTTTTGATGTCACTGTTCAGGCATCTTTAGCCAGGAGGCTGGGGAAGTAGGCTGGAGTATTAAAGGGGCATTTGGAGGCTGGTGGCTGCGTTAAATGCTGTAATTCTGGCATCTGACTAGGCTGCTGTTTGGATAAATAAGCCATTTCAATATCCAAGTCCTTCAGTTGCTGAATTTCGACTGATCAAGGTCTGGGTTGGCTGCTGGGGTAGTCAGTGGTACAGTGGAGTTCTTCTGCCCGGGGGCTGAATCTCATGCCTCCTCAAGGTGTGATAGCCACAATAGACACTCCAAAGTGCTGTGTACTTAGAAAGTGACTAAGAAATCACATACTTAATCCAGGCACATTCACACCCCCCTGTAATCCTAGTATTTGGGAAGTGGAAATAGGAGGATCACAAATTCAAGGTTAGCCACCAGGATAGGAAATGAAACCCTGTCAGAGAGATATAGAGACAGAGGCAGAGAGAATAGAAGAGGGGGAGAATTTTTTAATAAATTGGGCAGGATAAAATAATTGCAAGGTTTGTTTCAAACTATTAGAAAAAAATTACCTATTTAGGGGCTGGGGATTCAGCTCCCTTAGTAGAGTACTTGCCTAACATGCACAAAGTTCAACCCCTAGCACACATAAGTTGTACATGCCATGCTTAGCTACATAGGGAGCTCCAGGCTAGCCTGGATATACAGTAACCTATTTCAGAAGGAAGAGGAGAAGAAGGGGGGGGGGGGGGAAGAAGAGGAAGTAGAGCAGGAGAAAGAAAGATTTATCTGTTTCTCCTTAGAATAATTTTCCTACAGAGCTTCTTCTCTGTGCATGAGAGTCTCAGAACCCAGAACAAAAGAGGTACAGGATGTTAGATGAATAGGTAAATAAAATCAGATCGAGAAACAGTATAGAGAAAGACTTCTCTGATTCCCTGACACTCATCCACCCTAAGGGAAATTGACCTTGCCTCACTGTCTAATCCCCAACGACACGTGCCAGCGCCAGCCCCTGGGAGCTTAGATGCATCTGCTCCTGCCTCTGCAGAAAGTTCAAATGCCTCTTCTGCTGGGGAGCACTTTGCTGGGAACCCAGGGACAGCTGGGATAATGCTTAGCCCACAGTTCCTTCTGAGGAGCCTTAGACCATGGGGCCCAGCTCCTCTGAAGCCAAGAAGTTTTATTCAAAAGACAGCGAGTTAGGGAGTGAGCAGTATTTTTAAACGCGTGAGTGTGCTGAAGAATTAAGCAAAAAACAAAAAACAGAACAACAAAAAAAAAACCCTTCTGTTTTCATGGAAAAAAAGAATCCTCCAAAAGCTGTATCAAGCAATGTACTGAATTTGCCACAGGCGTTTGTTGGCATGATCATTGTAAAACTGTGTTTCTTCCAGTTCAGAGAAAGAGAATCCAGATCAGACCTAGTCTATGGCCCTAAGTTTAACAACCCATGCTCTCTCATGCGTAACAGTCACCCTGGGTCTGTCACACAAGGTCACTCAGTCTTTCTCCTTTCTCCATGCCAAATCATTCCACTAGATTTTCATTGAAACATAAAATATGGGAGTAACTAACCCAACTCCCATTTTACATATGAAAATATTGAGACTGGCGAGGTCATCAGATTTGACAAAATTCATGTACTAGTAGATAGTTGAGCCAATACTCTAAAATATCCATCCAGTCCTTATCCTCTTCCCTTCTCTGCCAAATGAAATACAATTGCCCTTTAATAGTCTGCTGAAGTCTCCCCTTGTTCAATTTTTTTTTTTTGAGTGCTTTATTTGTTGTTTATTTGTATTGTTGATGGTTTTGTTTTAGTTTTGAACCCAGGATCTCATGTATGTTCCTTACTATAGAGCTATATCTCCAAGCTGTAATTCTTGTTTTGTTATTGCTGTTTTATTTTTTGTAATATTTATATATTTGAGAGAGAGAGAGAACTGGCACAAAGGCCTCCTGTACTGCAAAGAAACTCTAAACACATGTGCTACTTGGTGTGTCTGGCTTTATGTGGGTACTGAAGAATAGAATTCAGGCTGTCTAGCTTTTCAAGCAAGAGACTTGAACCACTGAGCTATCTTTGCAGGCTTCTTTTTAATTTATTTTTAAATCCAACAGTCTATAAAGATCTCTTTCCTGTTTTTTTTTTGTTTTTGTTTTGAGATTTATTTTTAATTTGGGGGAGTATTTTTAGACAGGGTATCACAATGTAGCTCAGAATAGCTTTAAACTCACTATGTGTCCCATTTTGGCTTTGAACTAGAGCTCTTCCTGCCTTCCAAGTGTTGGAATTACAGGCCTATTCCATTGAATTCTTGCAAAAAATGATTTCTTTAAATATTTACCACCTGTACCATTAACTGTGATCGCTCCTGATAAGTTGTATTCTTATTTAAATAATGGTAATGTATTTTCAATTAAAAAGGAAAGATTATAAGGAGGTTAGAAAGATGGCACAGTGGGTAAAGTATGAGGACCTGAGTTCAGAGCCCCAGAACTCATGAGAGCCAGATGCAATAGTGTGTCTGCGATCCAGTGCTTCTTTGGTGAGAAGTGGGGTGGAGACTGGAGAATTCCCAGAGGCTCCTAGGCCAGTTAGCCTGGCACATGCAGAGATGAACAAGAGACCGTGTCACTGTGTGTGTGTGTGTGTGTGTCTGCAGACACATGTACCATAGCGTATGTATGGAGGCCAGAGAACAACTTCAGATCCACCCATCCCACCCCATCTGAGGCAGGGTTTCTCTGTGTTTCACTCTGCTTTTTTTTGTGCTGAGCTGATTGACAGCTTCCTGGAAATTCTCCTATCACCACCTCCTAGCTCCTCATGAGGATGGTGGGGTTACAGAAGCCCTTCATGGATTCCTGCTTTTTACATAGTGTCTCAGGATTGATCTTGAGAGCTCCGGCTTGAGCAGCAAATGCTGTAAGCATGAAAGTATCTCCAAGGTCCCAGTGAGCCCATCTCCCCAGCCTGAGAGCCTGTCTTAGATAAGGTGATAGTAGAGGACTGACAGACACCCGAACTTGTTCTCTGACCTCGACATACGCACTTTGGTGTGTGCACACCTGCACTCACATGAACACGTGTATGCACATGCACACACACACACATACACACACACTCACGAAGATGAAAAAGGATTATAAGGTCTTGAAGGAAGGAATACTCCTAAATCTTTTTGTATCTTTTTCTTTTATTTATTTTTTTTCTCAATTTTTATTAACATTTTCCATGATTTTTGTATATTTTTCAATGTCTAGAACATAATTGATTCTTGATGCATACTTATTAAAACTGCTACTCCATAGATGGGTGCATAGATTGAGTGATTGCATGATGTGCTTAATAGGCACTTCATAAATGAGAATAAATAAAACAATCAATTAATTTAATTATTTCAAGAAGTTTAGTGTCAGTGTTTTCTTAAAGATATAGCAGCAGCTCACATGTAAACACTTATGCACATGACATACTCAGTGCTCAAGCATGACAGTCACTTTCCCTTGCATTCACGTACAGATAATAAAACCAAACCACAGATAGAAGAGAGGAAATCGCCATTCTCAAAGAAAAGAGGAAGAAGTGAGTCCCAGGCAAGACTCTTGCATAAGCCACCATTTGTGTTGATGGCAGTTTTGTTCCTTTAGGTGAAGGATGAATGAGAAGCAAATCCTCTCGGAAAACATGGAATACCTTCATGGGTACTTGTCAGGCCTAGGGGACACTGGAAGAAAATAATTTCACTCTTCAAAAAAGGAAAATATTATTAATGTTTTTTCTTCACACTCAAAATTCAAGGTGTGACTAGTGGGATATTAATTACAAAATGGCCTCATTAATCTCAAATGGAAACATTGGGTTTTTTTTTTAATTGTTTAAGTACCTGTAGCATATTTTTGGCTTACAAATCACTGGAGTCAAAACATAAAATAAATAAATAAAAGGGTTAGAGAGATGGCTTAGCAGTTAAGGCACTTACCTGCGATGTCTAAGGACTCATATTTGACTCTCCAGATCCCACGTAAGCCAGATGCATGACACAAATTCACAAGGTCACACATGTACACAAGAGGGAGCACATGTCTGGAGTTCAATTGCAGAGGCTGGAGGCCCTGGCATACCAATTCTCTCTCTCCCTCTCCCTCTCCCTCTCCCTCTCCCTCTCCCTCTCCCTCTCCCTCTCCCTCTCCCTCTCCCTCTCCCTCTCCCTCTCCCTCTCCCTCTCCCTCTCCCTCTCCCTCTCCCTCTCCCTCTCCCTCTCTCTCTCTCTCTCTCTCTCTCTCTCTCTCTCTCTCTCAGTCTCTCTGTCACACACACATACACACGTTCTCTCACTCTCTCATGAAAAAAAAAAGGCAGTCTGTTGGGCTTGCCTCAAAAAAAAAAAAAAAACCTGGAGTCAAAATTATTTACCAATGTGGTAATTCTTTCCATGACAACGCTAGAACTCATTTTCCTTATGAGCACCACCGATAGATAGGGTAATTGGCTGCAATTAGTGACGACTTTGTCATTCCTCTCAGAGCCTTGGCATCCATGAAACATGCATATCTTTTTCTCTTTCTCAGCAGGGATTTAGCTTCTGCAAGCTTTACCCTCCATTTAGAAAGGAAGGAAGGAATTCCCTGAGGAATCCCTCACTGCAGAGATGGAGGGGCCTGCAATCAATTGGCCAGGGTTCCTTAAAAAAATGATACAAGGGCTGGAGAGATGGCTTAGTGGTTAAGACATTTGCCAAAGCTTAAGGACCCTGGTTCGATTCTCCAGGAACCACGTAAGCCAGAGGCACAAGGGGGCCTCTGGAGTTTGTCTGCAATCGCTAAAGGCCCTAATGTGCCCATTCTTTCTCACTCTCTCTCTCCCTCTTTCTCTCAAATAAATAAACAAAATACATTTTTTAAAAATGCGATACAAAAGATAACAAAGTAGCACGCAGATGAGCTTAACGAAAATGAATGGTTATGAAGTTCATCCCAGTGCACATTAGAGGAATAATTACTTCCACACCAAACTCGTGTTTTGTGGATAGTATTATTAGAGTGTGTGAACAAATTTTAAATGTAAGCAACTGAAAAGAAAGATATTAGGAGATCTGACAAAATTCACAATCAGTCAATCAACTGAAGATTGAAAAGGATTGGTTGTCACGCCCTTTCATTTTCTGGAAGCTCTGGGTGGCTAGATTCACTTTTGTTAACTCACAGGCCATTTTTGCTTTTAGGAGTTAGGAAAAATGGCGGGAAGTGGAATGAGCTCAATGGCAGAGGCAGGCTGGATTCGGCAGGGAAACCTGAGAAGGGCTCCGACGAGCAGGTCAGGAGCCTTACAGACTAGGGCAGTGGGTCACTGGAATTCGTTGGTTGGTTGCAGGGCGTTTATCACAGTCAGCATCATGTTGCTGGGATGAACCTCCAAACCAGGCACAGTTTATGGGAAGAATGGGATTTATTTGAAGCTCACAGATCTGGGGAAGTTCCATAATGGAGGAAGAAGCTGGCCCCCTTTACCAAATCCACGCAGACAGAAAACCCACCAGCAGCACCTACAAAAGCAAGCACAAAACCACAGGGACCCAGGCAGCGCTCAGACCCTCCGCACACCTTAGGCCGGAATTCAGATCCGCCCCCAGTAACACCTTAGGGCTGGACCCCAGGTTCCGTCCACCATGTTACCTCCTCCAGCCAGGAGGCTGGAGATCTAAGTTACAGGCTTCAATAAAACATTTGAATTTATTGGGGGACATAAATTCAAGCTGTCACAGCAATCCACATGGCCTGTGGCTTGGGCCACTTCGGGAAAGTGATAACAGGACAGGTGGTTTGGGCCATGCCAGCAAAATGACAATTAGGAGGGGTGGTTGGGTCACTCTTGGGAAACAGAGAGTTACAATGAAATTGCAGTCAGAGTCCAAAAATGGAGACCTTCTGGTTCTGACATTCCCAAATCTGTTATTATATAGAAATCCAGGGTAGGAATGTTCCAAGAGTGAGTTCCTGTCCAACAGTTCTGGTCATGGGAATCGAGGTGAATGTATATGACTCAGTGGGACTGTACCAGGAGTATGGATTTGATCTCATCCCAAGAGGTGGCTCTGGAAGTAAAAAACAAACACTGGGAGGCAACCTCAAAATTTCAAACAGCAACAGGTACTTCTGAAACCATTTGGAATTAGAGTTGGTGAAACAAATTGTATAAATAGGCAAATAGAAAATTGACTCATGACAATGAAAAGCAGAAAACCGAGGAGTGTAAGAGAGGTCTGGAAAACAAGAGAATAAATTTTACCTTGGAGTAAATAAGCAAGGGTTCATGTACATCTCTAGCTTAATCAGAATATATCTATAAAGAGTATATAACCCAGTATGAGGTCCCAGACCCCACTCAGAGGGATCTGGTCCCAGTCACCTAATTCACCAGAGAATGAGACTTTATTGACTGTTGGAAAAGCCCCAGCCAAAGGCCCTGGGGAGGTGAGGAAGGGAAGGAGTGGAATCTAAGGAGGTAGTTAAATTTAGAGGGCCCCCATCCCGGGCTTCACAATGGAGGGCTAAAGCAGACAGCCTCTTGAAAGTAAGACTTAAGATTGGCCAGAAGTCGGTCCAGCAGAAAGGCCAGTGGAGTTTTGGAAATTTGGGAGCCCGTGAAGAGTGAGAAGTCCTGGGGCTTCTGTCTGAGGATCAGGCATCCTTGATCTCAAGACAGAGGCTGGCAACCTTCTCCTGGGGGACAGAGACTTCAGAAGGAAAGCAGCCATCCCTGGGCAATTGCTCCCAGGGCAGACCTCTGAGGACAAGACAAGAGAGCTGGGTCCATCTCTCTCAGGTACCACAGGAAGATGGGTGGAAGCTGACTCACCACCTCCCTGGGCTAAAGATGATCTGGTGTTGGGTGATCCAGTGGATACGTGAATGACCTCTCTATGGACGGAGCTGAGAAGATAGGGGAAGGAAAAGTGTTCAGGTAGGCCAATTACCCTACCAGGCTGTCAGAGATTTGCTCCAGCCATCTGAGAGTTTTGAGAGCCCACCAAAGAATAGCCTCGGCCTTGGCCCCCCAACCCTGCCCAGGGAAGTTGCAATTTTCACTCTCAATTCACAATGATGAAAAACAGGAACAGAGAGGACAGGGTGGAGGTTAAGGATACCCCAGGATCCTGGGGTTAGCCCAGGATGAGCTGCCGCTGCCTCTGCTCCCTGGCTTGCAAAGGAGTTCCCACTCCAAGCACCTGTGCCAGGTTCTAAATGTTAGAAAAAGTAGGGGGCGGGGGGAAATGAGACAGAAAACTCTGCTCAACAGCAGAGACAGGTTTTATAACTGAAGAGGGCTCTGGCCAGGCAGGTCCATAGCCACTCCCCTTACAGACTAGGGAATACTTAGAGGTGGTGGGGTCACGAGTAGTGTTTGGTTGCAGGGTAGTCCACCTTGTCTCAGGGCTTGGGCCACTTCAGGGAAGTGATTATCAGACAGGTGGTTTGGGCCATTCCAGGAAAGTGATCATTGGGAGGGGGTGGTCTGGGTCATTCTAGTTCTAACACTACAGACCATCACCCGTCACCATGAAAAGCTTTCAGGAAGAATACGATGCTGGCAAGGTTTCTTTGGTGTCTAGGAAGATACAGTGCGGGCTTGCTCTTTGCCTTGCCAAACCCTGTCCATCTAAGGTCCTGAGTCCTCACTAAAGTATCTCATGCCCATGTCACTTCAGAATCACCATCTGCCCCATTGCTAACAGCGTACCCACCTACCAAACCACCCTTGTCTTGGAGCCCTTTCCTGCCTGCAGAGCTCCGTATGAAACCAACTGTGGTGTTTATGCTAGTCTTTGCTAGTTACATATGCCCATTAGAGGCTTTTCCTAGGGTCTAATAGTACCTCACAAGGCAGCAAAGGACAGGAAGGCCCCTTACTGCCTTGTAGACATCAACTAGAGATGGCTCAACTGGCTAAGCTTTTGATTCGAGCGCTCTCTGTTCTGTTCTGTGAAACATGTTCGCTTTACATTGTTTTGCAAATGATATCCAGCTAGGTTTCCTTCCTCGCTGCTCACATCATCCTTCCCACCCTCTGCATGAAGGATTGTACATGTCACTGAGACCCAGTTATACAGGAGATCAAGGTCACACTGGTCCCTTAGGTGAAGATTTTCCAGGATGCCTTAAGAACCCATCCATTGACCAAAAATGAACACCTCTCTTAGGTTTGGGACCCCAGGGACACCTACCTTTGTTTGAGACTACAGAAGTGTGAGTCCCATGGCTGCTCAGTTACTATGTAACTTCTGATCATCCAGCCTTCATCTTTGGGGTGCTGGGAATAAAAGCATGTGCCATCATGCCTGGTATATGCAATGCTGGGGATCGAACCCAGGGCCTTGTGCATGCTAGACAAGTACTCTACCAGGTGAGGTATATCCTCAGCCCCCTAAGCCCTGTCTGTTCCTCCACTCATCTTGCTGTGGGAAGTGCCAATTTCCCAGGCTCCCCAGACAGATGTCCCCAAGTTGCTTCCACATAGCCCTCCAGGAGGTGAATCCGAATGTCGCAGGGACTGTGGCCAGGTCAGTGAGGCTTAGCTGCTCAGCTAACTGAAGACAGGGGCCTGCCTCCTCCTAGGCCTCAGCTTCCTGGGCTCTCCTTTGAAAGGATTTAATGGAAAGGCGTGTCCAGTTCCCCATGTACCAGCTTTGACCTGTCCTTACCATCATGCTTTCAAAGTTTTCTTCCTGCGTGATGTTTTCCCTCTTAACTTCATAAACCGCATTCCCCACCACTGATGAAAGAGGTCACCCTTATCTAGCTCCACAAAGGAGCTCTGCAGCAAACCTTCCCGGCCTGGGCAATGCAACATAAAGAGTGTCAGATGTCCTGGCTCCCAGAGATCTGGGTGCTGAAGAAGGAGGAACCTACAGTGAGACCAAGTTCAAGATCAAGTAGCATCTTTGTTGGTCAAGTACTGAGAGCAAAGTCCCCAGTCTCTTGGAACCGCAGTTTCCCCGCTCACACAAGGGCACCCAGACCACAAGATTCTCCTGAGAAGCAAATGAAATCATTTACGTGGCAGATCATTTCAGTGGCAGCAGTTGTATTTGAGCACTTGTTTGCTGAGAATGGAACTGGCCCCTAAAACTCAGCCTGCTTCCTTTAGTGACTCTGTACAAACCACGGGCTTAAACTGTGTGTCGCTTTGTCCCCGAATCAAAGAGAGGTGGGTGGAAAAGTCTGGAGTGGATGCCAAACTGCCCAAATCCACAGTGTTGCCTTGCCTTAGGTGGCAAGGATCAGAGAGGGTCCCAAAGCCCGCGTCCCTGTCTTCAAAGCTGTTAGTTAAACCTGGAATCCTCACTCCCAGCCCCTCCCCTATCTTTTCCATCCCCTCCTTTCAATCAAACACTTCAAAGAGATGCCGGGAGAGTGGCTGTGAATGCTCTGCTAGCGCGTTTTCATGAGAGGAAACCAAAGAATGTTTCTTTTTGAGCCAGCGTCTGCTTCTCTAAACCAATTTTACTGGCGGTGGAGGTGGGGAGGGGACCTTGCACTTAAAGGCAGGCTGGGGACTGATGAAATTCAAATGTGAGGCTGCAGTGCCAACAAGCAGAGCAGAGGGCCACCGGGCATTGCAGGGTAAGGCCTGGGCAGCAGGAGGGGCCAGAGAGAGGAAGAGTCCGGGAGAAAAGCAGATAAGGAGTGAGGAAGACAGTGGGCGAAAAGGGAAAAGGAGAGCGGGCAAGACCCAAGAGAGCATCTTATTTTCCCTCTTGAATGAAAATAAATAAATAAATAAAACACCAAACAAACACTCAAGCTGCTTCCACTGACGGGAAATGTCCGTCTGCCGAAGGCGTTATTAGCACAAGAGATAAGGAATCCCAGAGATAGGAAATAATTATTTTGTATCTGTCTTTATAAATGAAAATGAAGGGCATTAACTCAAATAGGATTTAGATATTCAGGGACAGAAGGGAATGAATTAGGAAGTAATTCTGATAACATAGGAAATGTTTTTTAAAGGGTTGAGGGGGGGGCTCTTGAAACTGACAAGACCTCCTGGGCCAGATTAAAATCCACTAAATTGCAAAAAAAAAAAAGTCAGGGAGGGGTAGAGTGAGGGGTCAGGGGCCTGCCCCTTGTGCAGAGGCTCCATGGTAATGGTGACTGACCCCAGGCCTAGGTCTCGGGCCCAACTCAGCGGGGGGCAGTCAGATGGTAGCTGCAGATGGGGCAGAGGAGCTGGATCCCACCATGAGTCCCATCATCTTCCTTCCCTTGGGCGGGGAGGAGTATGGGAAGGAAAGGTAAGAAACAACTTCAGTCCTGGCCCGGGATCTAAATGCTAGCTCCATTCTCTACTCACAGCTGACTGTGGGGATGTTGGTTCAGTGATCTCAGCCTTTTTCACCTGTAACACAAAATTTTAACAACCTACCCCTTTCATGGGGTCTTTGGAAGGATTAAGTGAAACAACATATGGAAGTTCTCAGCACAATAAATAAATAGTGACATTTAAGGATGACATCACAATGCCTGGAGGCATCCTGGCTTCCTTGCAAAACCATGTGAGCTCTACTTTGCCTAAGCTTAGTCTGCCCCGATGCCACCTGAGCCTGTCCTGGCTGGAAAGAAGAGCCCTCTTGTCTTCCTGCCGTGGACCCTGAGCTCTGACCCAGAAATACTCTTCCATGTGCCTTCCGTCCTGACTCTCTATCCCATCACCCCACCAAGGCTGAAGGGAAGAGCATTTCACAGCCGAAACCCACCGCCTTCCTTTGAGGGTGTGGAAGCTTAGGGTCTCCCCAAGGAGACGGGGCTGGCTCTTTGGACTCTCGGAAAGCTCCATGCTGACAGGATTCCATAATCAGCTAATACCCGACCCTGCTGTGTCCTGAGCCCTGGGACAGATACATAACAATGTCATCAGACTGCCTTCTAAGAGCCTTAGCCAGCTTATGTCCTCTGAGTGCTTCTGCCCTGGGTAATTATTCCAGACTCATGCCAGTGAGGAGGGCTGAGCAGCCGAGTGTCATGTCACTGTGGTTCTCTGGAAAGATCCCCCACTGGCTTCTTCAAAGGGGCACACAGGCCCTGGGTCCCCCTTTCCATTTAACCCTCCGGAAGTTCTGAGCTGACTCTTAGAGACAGTAGCTTCCTGTTGCTAAGGGAATGCTTCCTTCGGTAAGGTCCAGAGAAAATGAATCAAAACAAAACACTGGCCTGGGAGCCGGGCGTGGTGGCGCACGCCTTTAATCCCAGCACTTGGGAGGCAGGGGTAGGAGGATTGCCATGAGTTAGAGGCCACCCTGAGACTCCATAGTGAATTCCAGGTCAGCCTGGGCTAGAGTGAGACCCTACCTTGAAAAACCAAAAAAAAAAAAAAAAAAAAAAACATTGGCCTGGGATCTTCAAAAGGCCAGGGCTAGGATAAGGGTGGGTCTAGGGAGGCTCCCAAGGCTCCAGTCTAGGAACCCCCAGCTGAGAGTCAGTCCCTCCAGGCTAGCCTTGCAAGGAAGCCATCACAGACCTACTCCTATGCGCCAATGCAAAACTAATGTAAACGGGGTGGCAGAGGCCTGGGACCTCTAACAACCTCCAGTCCAGGCGCGTCTCCAGAGGGGAAGATGTGTGTTGTGTGTGAAGCCCATAGAGCTGTTACTTGGACTGGTACGTGTGGAGTGGGAGGAAAGACCCCAGCATGTATGGAATCTCAACTCTGCACCTCTTCACCTCTCTGAGCCTCTTGACTTTCTTTGTATATTAAGAGAGAACTTCTAGGGGCTGGAGAGCCAGCTCAGTCTGTAAAGTACTTACCACACATGCCTGACGACCAGAGTTCAGATCCCCAGCACCCACCTAAATGCTAGAAGTGCCTATAATCCTAGCACAGGGGATCCTTAGTGCGATCCAGGTTCAGTGACAGACCCTGTCTCAAAAACGAAGGTGGAAGCTTGGGGAGATGGTTCAGTGGATAAAGTGTTTGCCAAGCCAGCCTGAATTCCTCAGTTCACATCCCAGAACCCATGTGAAGTTGGACGCTGTAGCAGGCCTCTGTAATGCCAGTACGCCTATGGCAAGATGGGAGGCAGAGACAGGAGAATGCTCCAGAAGCTCACAGGTCAGCTAGACTGGTAAAGGCAGTGAGTAACATAGACCCTTCCTCAAACAACACAGAAGTTCTACTGACACCTGGGATCGTTCTCTGACCACACACATATACAAATTAACAGAACTAAATAAGATGGAGAGTAATTGAGAAAGACACCTCATATTGATTTCTGACCTCCACATGCACATACAGACACCTACACACACACACACACACACACCACAGATAAACATACTCAAAGAGAAAGATAGGGACTTGCTTACACAATAATACTGACCTCATGGGCATTTCTGTGAATGTGTACAATGCATTGTGAATGCCTGTCCCTTCATATGCGTTTTAAATGCTTTTTATGTAGAACTTACAGGTTTCAAAGTACTTTCACGCATGTTAACAAGTTCGGTCATGGCAGTACCCAAGGGACAGGCAAGATGAACTCTGAGATGTAGGGATGCTACTGCGACTCTCAGACAAACCTAATGACTTGCCCAAGGTCAACAATTCATTACTAAAACAGAGAGGCCAGTTGCTTGCTTGAGAGCTTGAACATTTGCTTTAGATATCCCGAACCACAAACCTCACGAGGAACATTCCCTGCTGCTCACAGCAGCGTCTAGCTGGAGAAGTGCAGGTCAGGTTTCTTGCTCACCTGGCCTGCAGTGTCCCTGAGTCAGGCTACAACACGGCCCCGTCTGGCCACGTGTAGGGTTGAGGATCGATCTGTGTCGTAGTGCAAAGTGTTTCAAAGCCACTTGCATTCTGGGCTCTGTTGTAGCTCAGTGGAGGGAGTAGAGAAGGGGTGACAATGTCACCCATGAATAATGCATAGAGGGTGCCCAGCTTCGGCTCCAGCAAGATCCGAATGCTCATTTCATCTTTGATTTCTCCATCTGCCTGAGCCATTCCGTACAGCCACTGATCCCAGGGACTTCTGCTGGGCGCATGGCCGCCTGCTAAATTGGCTGTTCTGGATAGTGAATATAAGAGGAGGGGCTAGGGGCAGAGAGGGGGAAAAAGATAAGTCGAGGGGAAGGGATTCAGGAAGATGAAAGTGGAAGATGAGAGAAGGAAGCTCTTTCATAGAACTGCTCTCCTCAGACTGCCACAGCCTCCAAACTCGGAGAGCATTTGTCCAGGGGAACTTCCTGGTCTTGTCACTGCATGGTTGTCACACACTGAACTCAATTCTCCCCCCAAGAAGAGAAATGAGTACCGGGTGAGCCTGCCAGAGGAGGGAGCATAGAGAAAGCCTGGTGGTCTTCAGGGGAATGAAGGAGAAACACACTACCTTCCGGGAGGGCCAAAGGCAGCCACTGATGATGGGCCCCAAAACAACAACAACAAGATTCCCCCAAGTCCGGTTTGTTGAACCAGTAGTTTATTGAGGTTACTTATAGAAGCACGGATGAGGGGTTATTTGCATTAACATGCATGACTTAGGCAGCCATACCACCAAAATGGCTCATAAGAGTTGCATCACTGCAGTTTTCCTAGACAATTTGTAGGCAGCTCCATCGAAGAGTCTCCTCCCACTATCAATTGTTTACTACTTATACAGTTGGGGGGCTAGTGAGTCTTTCTATTTCTTATAATACTGTAACTTTTTTGTGAGTTTCGTGAACCTTCCATTCCCCCAAAAGGGAATTTTTTTTTTTAATTTATTTATTTGAGAGTGACAGACACAGAGAGAAAGACAGATAGAGGAAGAGAGAGAGAATGGGCGCGCCAGGGCTTCCAGCCTCTGCAAACGAACTCCAGACGCGTGCGCCCCCTTGTGCATCTGGCTAATGTGGGACCTGGGGAACCGAGCCTCGAACCGGGGTCCTTAGGCTTCACAGGCAAGCGCTTAACCGCTAAGCCATCTCTCCAGCCCAAAAGGGAATGTTTTAATGCATGAAATGGTAATACAATGCCTGGCAGGTTACAACCCAAAGGCCCACCCAGGTTGCTGAGCAAAACTACAATAGGGGAGCACAGATTCTGAAAATGCTATGTAGGCAGTTCCGCCTGGCTGAGGACCTGGAAACCAAAGAGAGATATAAAAGCCACTTGTTAGGTGTAGCCAAAGGGCAACTGCCCAAACCACAGATGTTGCTCTTACACCGCACCTAGACGGTGGGATCCCCACCAGGCTGGGAATGGGATGGGGCCTTGGGTCACAGGCTGCAGCAGGCCTCAGAGGTGAGGGACAGACTCCGATTTGTGAAGGCCACTCCTGGAGGCAGGAGGATTGCTTCCAGGGATGCTCTAAGTTGAGAGCAAATGAAGATGGGCATTGACAATCAAAGCTGAAGGTATTTCCAGTTGTATCCTTTCAAATCAGCTAGGTAGACTGACTGGAGAAACCCGCAAAGCTTTGTTTCCTGTGGGGCAGCCAGCCAAAGCAGCTGCTGCTGATTTTAATGAGACGTAATAATATTCTATCACTTCTGTGAGCTAAGACTGAGCCCACCAAGGGAGCCTGCTCACCGCCCCCCTCCCCCAATGATCAGACTTGTCAAAATAGGATCATTTTGTTCCTTATTATAAAAGAAAAGAAGATATGATTTAAGTGTCATCCTCTGGGTATGTGAGCTAGATTCCTATAAATCAATCATCCCAAATAAACTCTTTGGAGTGATTTCACTACAAATACGCTGCAAACAATTTCTTTAAACAAAGCATAGAAGTACTACTGTGTCTCTCCAACATCAAAATGGCTTTAGACATACAGTATTGGTTTGCTGGAGTGTTCTTTGCTTAAAATATGTTATTTATGGTTTTGCACCTGACAGGAGAAGTTAGTGCTGACTGCTGGCTAGAAACCTCCAACTTGTCCAAATGTCAGACCCCCATCATGAGCATGGTGAAAGAGGGTGGGTAAGGGCCAGGTGAGGGCCCTGGCTATTGCAAATGTGAGGTTCTATGAGTCTCACTGTATTGCAAGATGTTAAGCACGTGCTTGCCATCCAGATGCCCTGCTTGGACAGGATTCCAAAGTGACTCTTACCCAGCTGATACCTCTTTTCCTCTGTCTTCTCTCTTAAAAATGGGTATACAGCCCTGTAAGCCCAGCATTCAGAAGGTTAAGGCAAAATCTCAAGTTCAGGGTCAGTCCACGCTACATTGTGAATTGAGACCAGCGCGAGCTGCATAATGGGATGCTATTTCACAAGTGTGCAGGGGCTAGGGGGATGGCTCAGTGAGTGAAGTGGCACAGCCCAAGCATGTGGACCTGAGTTTGGGTCCTCAGCATCCATGTAAAATGCTGAGTAGGCATGGTGCCACATGTTGATAATTCTAGTGCTGGGAGGGCAGAGACAGAGGAATCCCGAGGGCTTGCTAGCTAACTAGCCTACCAAATAGGTGAGCTTTAGGTTCAGCCAAAAAAAAAAAAAAAAAAACTTGCCTCAAAGAATAAAGTGAAAAGTCATTAAGAAACGCATATGGGCTGGAGAGATGCCTTAGCGATTAAGGCGCTTGCCTGCAAAGCCTAAGAACTCATGTTCAAATCTCTAGGTCCCACATAGCCAAACAGTGACACAAGCAGGCAATGTCACACATCCACCACAAGGGGGCGCACATGTTTGGCATTTGTTTTCAGCAGGCTGAAGGTCCTGGCATGTTCATTTTCTCTCTCTCTGCCTCTTTCTTTCTCTTTCTCTCTCTCTCAAAAAAAATAAATAAATAAATAAAAGATATGTGAGGGTGACCTCTGGCCTCCACATGTATATACATGCATGTGCACCCACACACATATGAACGTGTATACACAAATGCATGCACACCACACACACATATACCTGCAAAAACATGGAAAGGATGGTGGCCAGAATAAGTTCTAACTCATTGGTTGCTGGAGGGAACACAAGGGTGAATATGGGAAAACACTTCAAATGATTCAGCCATGTGGTGAGGGGTAGCTGTAACTGGTTTGTTATCTTTGGCAGCCCAGAGAGTTTCCTGCTTCTAAGGAAGTACTCTGAAGCAAAGTTGCACTTGGTTTCTACCGTAGGCTCTGTAATCTGCTTTAACCTTGACATTCCCACTTTATTCTGACAGAGAACCAGACTTACAGAGAATGAGGAGCATGCCCACACCCTGTGGCTTTGGAGTCCCATGAGCCCCCAGCAACAGCGGTCGCAGAAAGGCCAACCCCAGAAAAGGGCTGGCTGGGATGCCCACGTCACAGCCTTTCTGTCTCTCTCCACCCAGTCCTCCCTCACCACCTTTCTGTAATGTTCCGATCTGTCCACATTTTAACAACCTTATACCACTGTCGAGATAGAGTCTGAAAAGTTTAATATCATGGCAAATGAGGGAGCCAATAAAACTTGACATTATTAATATGATGTCAAGGTTCCCCCCTGCACCAACTGCTTAGGGAAAAAAGCATTGTGTCCTGTTAAGTATAGCACCTTGCACTGAGAAATATTAAGTGACTTTTCAATGACTACCACCTGGAACTATGAGGTTTTCTTCGTAAGTGCTGAAGCTGTCAATGACGAGAGGCCAGTTGTGAACCTTTTATGACGATGCTGCATGAGGCTGTGCAACCAGAAAGCTTTCAGGTTTCTCTGAGATCTCTCCCTAAGTGGGGCTGTGTATGAAAGCAGGCAGATGAATTATTAAAAGGCTTCAATCTTTGTGGCCTAATGCGCAAGAGCTTTAGTGCCCCCTCTGTCCATTTGCCCCCAAAGGACTGGGTGGCCTCTTGGGACAATCAGGTGTGGATGAAACTCAAGATGGAACCCCAGAAAGAAAGAAAAAAGAGCGATGCCTCCTCTCCCTGCTTATTGACCCCTTCCTCGGCCCTAGGCCTTCAGCAGCGCTGTGATGGACACAAGAGCTGTTGATGCCACACATCCCATCTTCCTACTGCGGGTCAGAGGGTGTGAAGGGCCTGCAGCTGTTCCCATCTCGGTTAAGAGGTTGAAGGAGGTGGTGGGTGAGCTGTGGTGGCCTCTGGTGCCCTTGGCCCAGCTCCTGTTTGTTTCACTGCCTGTGGCTTTCCACGTCAGATTCCCTTCCAAGGACGAGGTCAGAACTTTAAAGAAAGCTGGCGTGACTCATGTCTGAGTTGGGGGAGGCCTCGCACCAGTACTGGCTTTTCAGCAATGTGTAGCTGGGGAAGCTGAAAGAAAGTTCCAGAAGCTCAGATCTGGGCTTCTGGAGAGTCAGGAGGTTAACAACGATCAAAGATTGCTTCATGTGATCCCGTCTTTGCTGTAGCTCAGGAGCTAGAATTTCCTATAAACTTCCACATTCCCAGGGAAGCTGGTTCAGGAACACATACCCGCCTTTCCCACCTGACCTCTACTTGGTTGCTCACCCCAGTGTCTCGTCACCTTCACTGTGATGGGGTGTGTGTGTGTGTGTGTGTGTGTGGTTCACATATGTGTTCATATGTATATGAGAGCACATATGTATGCATGTGCCTGTGGAGGTCAGAGATCAACACTGGGTGTCTTTCTATTGCTCTCCACGTTATTTATGGAGAGAAGGTCTCTCACTGATTAATCTCATTAATTTGGCTAGTCTGGCTACCTAAAGAGCCCCAGAATTTCCCATCTCTGTTTCCAGAGGCCCAGGGTTATAGGTGTGCACCACCACACACCTAACATTTACACAGGTTCTCTGGATCTAAACTCAGGTCTTCATACTTGCACAGCAAGTCCTTTTACCCACTGAACCATCTCCCCAGCCCTCATGGACGATCTTTGTCTCTTCTACCCATGACCCCTGGAATGTACCTATGTTTTCCACATCAGGAATCCAGGGCAGACGAGCCCCAGTGAAGTCCTGGGCTTATTTATGTAAAGCTGAGGATTTATGAGAGAGTTGTGTTCTTTTTGGAAGATCAAAAGGAAGACAGACTTGCACAGCAAACACAACAGTCCTCATTTAACTCTTCTGATGTTCCAGTTGCCAGCTTTCCCCTTTGCCCTCATCCACCCTGCACCATCTGCGAGCTCGTGACCCCCAGAGCCAGCAGATGGAAGACAGCTTGTCTTCTTAAGTTTCACTGAGCACTTATGGTCCCCTGAGGGACAGGCCTATGGCTAGTCCCTTGAGACACCTCAAGCACTCACAAGGCCCCTGTCCCTAGGTCCTCTCTCATTCACAGAAGCTCAAGATTAGGATTCGGGCAAAAGCAAAGGAGGGCCAGGGAGAAATGTGTCTTCTTCAGATGCCACTTAGTTGACATCAGCACGTCCTCTATGTTCCTGCTGACCTGGGGACAAAAGGGAGGACATTTTGATACTCTGGGTTATGGAACAAACTGGTTCAGATGCCAGAGGGTCTCCTGATTCCCAAGGTGGTGGCCTTGACAAAGCTGTGATATCTTTTCTAATGTGCCCAGTTATGTTCTCAGAGCTTGGCTCCACCTCAGCTCATATCTGCCAGCGCCTAACCAGCACTTTTCCTTTCCTGGAATATGACCTAGTTTAAATAACTGACTTGGAGATCAAGGTCATAACTCCCAAAAAGGTTAAGTGAACGTTGGCTAAGGAATGGAATTGAGGCAGGTCTGTATCCAGGCTTTTGCATGGGATAGGGCAGTCATAGAGAAAGGGCAGGAAACTGGAATTAAGAGATAGCACATTTGGGCAGGAATTACCTCAGTCTACCTTCTAGGCTTTGGATGACTCCCAGTAAAGCAGAGAAAATGAGACCTGCCTGCAGCTATGTTAGAATTATTATTATTATTATTATTTTGGTTTTTCAAGGTAGGGTCTCATTCTAGCTGAGGCTGACCTGGAATTCACTATGTCATCTAAGGGTGGCCTTCAACTCATGGCAATCTTCCTACCTCTGCCTCCCGAGTGCTGGGGTTAAAGGCGTGTGCCACCATGTCCGGCATTAGAATTATCATTGGGATCAAATGAAATAATACACACAAACACCCCATAAAATATATGTAAGCTGCCTTTAACTACAGAAGATCACTGCTCTCACAAACCCCCTTCGTACTCAGGAGCAGTTGTGAAGGTGTCCTCTAAGGCTGGGTGGTAGAATCAGATGATAGTTAATATCCTTTCCACTCTCAGAGTCTCTGCGTATGTTCTCATATTTCCTCTATAGATTTCACTCAGCCTGTTCTGTGTAAGGCAGGGCAGGGAAGCAGAGCGTGTGAGCTGACGATTTTCAATATACTTAGAATAAAAACTACCGCCAAAGAAACACGCTATGACATGAACCTTAAAGGCATATTAACTGAAAGAAACCAGTTACAAACAAGACAAATACTAAAGCCAGGCACCGTGGCATACACCTGTGGCACTTGGAAGTTGGAGGGAGCATGGGAAGGTCAAGGTCATCTTTGGGTTACACAAGATCTCGTCTCAACAGAGAGAGAGAGAGAGAGAGGAGTATGAGTAGTTAAGTTCATAAATACAGAAACTAGAGTGGTGGTTACCAGTGGAGCTGAATACTTGACTCAATGGATAAAGTTTCAATTTCGGAAGATGAAAAATGTTCTAGAGGTGGATGGAGATGATGTGGCACAACAAGGTGAATGAATGTACTTAATGACATTGAACTGAGTACCTAAAAATGATTTCATCATAATTTTATGTTTTATATATATATATGTTCACTGACAATATGAAAACATTGATATCAAGTCGCATTGCTATCAAGTAATAAATTTCAGTTCAAACAGAGAACTAAGGTCTATCTACTATAATGTCTTGCATAATGAACTGACCTGGCAAAGTCCCCCTATGAATTGGGAAAGCTTCCTATTTACTGTACTACAGGAAAGAGCTTGCACCTTGGTGAGGGCATGTGATCAATACCCCTGATACCCAGGTGGCACAATCTACAAAATCTGGAATTCTAAGAAGGCACTAAATTTAATCCCCTGCCACCCAGGATAGCGCAAGACCATCCTTGGGTTCAGGAATCAGAGCTGTGCTCCAAAGCGCGTGGAGAGGAATTGCCTCTCACTGCCCCTTGCTGCAGCGCAACCTTCCTTCACCTTCCAGCTTTAATGTCTTAATCAAGTGGCAGATGAGAGGAACTGATCCGTGCAAAGGACAGAAGTTTCTACGAGATGTGGGGAACCCACTGCTGCTCTCTCATCCCCCCGCCCCAGAGTCATCGCCCCACCAAAGAGAAAGATAGGCAGACAGAAAAAGAAAGGCGCGAGAGATTTTGTACCCTTAAGCCTCCACTGCCGCAGTTCAAAAGACCAATCTTTACTGAAAATAAATTTAAAGGAGAATTTTTGATGTATATTACGGTCTCTGGTGGTAGACAAGAGCGCTGCCGGCAGTATATGGAGTTATGCAAAGCCAAAGTGGGATTACTTAAAAGTGTCTGTAGTGCTTTGATTAACTGGTGTGTATTTTATTTTTTATATGACACAATCACAGGCCTACATTGATAATATCTTGCTATTATTGTTCGACACTTGAATCTCCCTTTTTGCTATCACTTGGAAGTAGATTGTGTTCAGATTGTGTTTAGTCTGGGGCAAAGGGCAAAGGATCAAGATGATCCCACAAGGGATGAAGATGAAGACGTGGTCCCTCCCAGATTAGAGAGAGAGGGAGAGAGAGAAGGAGAGAGAGAGAGAGAGAGAGCAGCGTATAGAAGCCCTTGAACCTGACATACTAAGTTAAGAACGGGCAGATCAGACATGAGAACTCAAGGAACTAGGGAACTGCATGGGCTATAATCGTGCAAGCTGCCTTCCAGGGTTTCTTCTGTCTGTCTGGAAACTTTTCCCCTACGAATAAATACATCCTCCGGGAATGAGGCTCAGTGGCACTTATTAGACTCCACACCCACCTTTCTCATTCTGCCTTGTCATGCCAATGCTAAGATGCTACATATGGCATCTCTCTTTGCCAGCTGGAACCCGTTTGGTCCTGCAAATAGGGGGAGCTACAGGGAGTCTGGAAAGACAGAGTTGGGGAGACAGGATTTGCTCTTCCTGATTCATGTTTCTGCCCCTACAGTGCCTCTGTGCCCCAGCAGCAGCAATGGCCTCTAATCTCCAGCTTCACTTAGTTTTGGGGAATCAGTCTCTCTGCACCCTCTCAAAGGCCTTAGCAACAGCTGGGCAACACTCCCTTCTTTGCGGCCTAGGTCCCAACTCTGCACAGTGTCCCCTTGAAGTCCGTTGCTTCTGATAATCACCAATTCTCCCCTTTATTTACTCATACCTAAATAATAATCGCTTCCTTCTGTTTAAGCGATCCCCTGTATAAAATCATTCTTGGTGAAAGGCCTGGAATGGACCCTAATTACCTGAGCATCCTGCAAGCAGTAAGAGCTCTTTGAAGCAAAGCTGTCAAAGCCCTGAGGACCAAGCAGGGAGGTGTCAGTCCCCGTGAGGTGACACGGACCAGGGCGTGAGCTCCTGAGGCTCACAAAGCCCTGGCAAGGCTGCCTCACCACCTGGCAGACAGGGAGAGTTCTCCTAGAAGTTAAGGGCACACTCTTAGAGGTTGCCACTCCTCTAGCATCCTATCTGCCACACTGGGAAGAAAACAAAAGGTGACATGAGGAAGTCCACGCAGTTCTTGGCTTTGGAAGGCCTTTCTGCTGTGCATTGCTCACTGAGAGCCATCCTCTTGGCTCATAGAAGGAGCATAGCTGCAGTTCTCCTTGCTGGCTTTCCCCAGCCACGTCTGCTGCTCCCCTGTGAAGCAACATGGACAAGCTCAGAGGTGCCTCTTACTGTCTAAGTACCAGTGGGACTCTCCCTGGGCCCTAGCTCCTTATATCCTCTTTTCTTTTTTAAAATATTTTTTATTTTTATTTATTTATTTGAGAGCGACAAACAGAGAGAGAAAGAGCCAGAGAAAGAGTGCCAGGGCCTCCAGCCACTGCAAACAGACTCCAGACGCATGTGCCCCCTTGTGCATCTGGCTAACGTGGGTCCTGGGGAATTGAGCCTCAAACTGGGGTCCTTAGGCTTCCCCAGCAAGCGCTTAACCGCTAAGCCATCTCTCCAGCCCCTCTTTTCTTTTTTAAATATTTTACATTTATTTATATATTCATTTTTATTTATATTTGAGAGAGAAAGAAACAGATAGAGAGACAGAAAGAGAATGGGTGGGCCAGGGCCTCCCGCCACTACAAACAAATTCCAGACTCATGTGCCCACCTTGTGCCTCTGGCTTACGTGGGTCCTGGGGAAAGGCCCTTTAGCTTTGCAGGCAAGCACCTTAACTGCTAAGCCATCATTCCAGCCCTATCATCCCCTTTTCTTGACCCCACATGCTGCACCACCAGGGGCCTTGTCTGAAGCCTGGATGATCAGGGAATTCCATGGCCAACCTCTCTCTCCTCCGCTGGCCTCTAAAGACAGAAGCAAAGTCTCCTGCGCTGTGCTGCTGAGTCACATGTTGGTGACATAAGCATACACTCTGGGGTTCATGGCCATGGCCCTTCTCCTTTCCTGCTGCCCTGCTACTAACCCAGGGGCTTCCAAGGTCATCTCATTTCTCCCACAGCCACACTTTGTCAGAACTTCCTCCATACATGGTGAGGAGTCCACTATTCTTAAGCCTTAACTCAATTCCTTTGTCCTTCAGGCATATGTGCTCTTCCTCATTCATTCGTTCATTCATTCATCCACTCATCCATTCAGCTACATTGCCTTTTGTCATAGTGAAGTCAGAATGCCTGGCTTCTTGTGACTTTCACTAAGTCAGTTAATCTCTCTGACTTCCAATTGTCTCCCTTGAAAACCTAGGCAAAGACTGTATTTTCACAGAGTTGTTGTTAAGGGTCAAATATGATAATATATGTGAAAGTGTCTTGTGCACAGTCAAGTCCTATGCAAATAGGAGGTAATATTATTGCAACAGTTGCTGCCCAAGCCACTCACTACATTATTATTATCTAAGTCTGCTTTCTGGTGCTTTCAACTCATTTCTTTTTGCTCTGTCTGGTTAGGTAATGGGCTGTAGATTTCTCCCCAGGGACCCAGCTGCACAGGCAAGAGAAGGCTGAGGCAGCCATGAGTCTCCAGTCCAAATTCTAAGAACTGCCCCCCACTCCCAGAACTCTGCCCTACCAGAGTCCCCAGAGCATGGTCCAAGCTGTCCCTGGGGGACTATGTTTTTAGGCCTGCCCAGTTCCCAGTGTGGCGCCTCCTCCCTCCGTCTCAGCCGGCAGCAGCCCAGCCGGCATCTGCATGAATCATAGCTGCCTGTAGCCCATTATGCAGGTCAAGGGCACTGCTAGAGAAGGCCAGGACCTGACCTCAGAGGTCTCTGGAAAATTTATTGCCTTTGGCTTCATGGGCTAATTTGGGCTGGGCCTTTGCCCAGCCCTCTGGAAATGGCTTCATTCCCTTTCTTCCCCAAGGGCTAGGTAAATTCAACACCCTTCATTTTCTACTTCAGAGGAATATATGATGAGAGCCAGAGGGGGAAATGTAAGAATCCCCAAGTACAATGTCCTGTAGTGTGTGTATACATACATACATATACATATATACATATATTCATATATTCATATATACATATATATATATTCACCACCCTCCTGGCCAGCTCTGAGGGTACATTTCTAGAATTTTGCATGAAGGACCATTACATGGCTCAAAAAGCACAAATCATTACTACTGTGTGTGTGTGTGTGTGTGTGTGTGTGTGTGTGTGTCCTATGGATACAGTGCCAGCCCCTTACAGTCAGTCCAGTAGTTTACACGCTAAAACAGCACGAGGAAGTGGGACCATCAGATATAGAGAAGACAAAGGCAAGAGTTAGGAAGTATTTCTCAGAGAACAACCGTTTTTCTTTCTTTTTAAAGAAGTACTTTGTTTAAAATTAGAAAATGAATAAATAAAAGGAAGGAAATAAAAATCACCCACAATTCCTAACTTAAGCTCACCACTATCTACAGGTTGATGTATGCTCTTCTAGACATATTTTGATACATATATTTATATTCATACAGTTTTAATAAAAATCAAATTATTCTGCATGTACTATTATATAACCTACTTATTTCACTTAATTTTTATGTCAATAGATATATATCTTCATTATTTTTTACAACTACCAAATTTCCTATTGTGTGACTATAAAAGGGAATGCGTATTTATAGAGATTCTGGGTTTTCCAGTTGTGTACAGAGAGGACATCCTGGTACTTACATCTTTGTGCACATGCAGGATTATTGAGGATAAATTTATAGAACTCAAAATACTGAGTGAAAGGATAACACATTTCTAGGATTTTTAATATGTCCTGTCAAGTTCTCCCCTAAATTTTGCTGCAAGGTATTCTCATAACCCACAGAGAAGGGCCAATGTGGATCAGGCCTGGCAAGTCTGGAAAGAGATGGACCGAGGATCGGTCATGAAGACAAGTTTGAGGAAAGTAGGTTCGAGGCCTTCAGTTGGGATCTATACAAGCCAGTTCTTCAATTCAGCATTAATTAAGCCTGGCTGTAGCCGGGCTCTGAGGGGAGACCTAGGCAGGCCTCTTCCAACTGCACTGTGTTCTTTTCTTCTGCGGACTGGGAGCAGTACTTTTAAACTCTGCCCCGAGCCCCTTGTGGCCCCTGAGTGGGCTCCTATGTGCAGAGGGTACAACTTCAAATTGTACCTGGTACACAGGAAGTGTTCCAGAGATGTTAACTCTCAGTAACAAGGACAAAAATGAAAATGGGTATTAGAGGGAACATGGGATGAATCTCAGGGCTGAAGAAGGGCTCTGAGCTAGCATCGCAACCCTGATTCAACCACTGTTGATGTGGAGCTAGGCACCTGAGGACACAGTTCCATCTTTCCAGACTCATGTTTTCACCTACGACACGACGCGGGGATTAGAATCACTGTCCCATGAAACACATTGTCTGTATTTATAGAAGGGGTCAACTAAAAAGCTGTGGACAAAGCCCTACCCCATCCTACAGCAGTGAGGGTGAAGTCCCAGGGCGTGAAAACAGCTTTCCATGCAGAGCACTTTACGGGGCCTCGTAACCATCAAAACTCACTACTATGCTGATGGGACACAGAGGCAGCGCAGGCCTGATCTAATGTCGTGGCGCTCACGCCCTTGGCACAGTGGCAGCTTGGCTTTCAGCCAGCCCCTCTGTACAACTTTAGGGCTCCTTTTATGAGAACTCCAGTGTTCGATGCGGACTGGTGTAGTTGGCTCTGTGAGAAAACAAAAAAACAGAAGGGAACAAGAGAAACTAGGTAACACCAGCTCCCATCCTGGTGGCCAGGAGGTCCTAAGGCAGGGCCACCATCTCGTCCCCACACAGTCCCACGCACACCTGTTGCAGGGGGCCTACTAACCAAGCCTGCGAAAGCCTCTGAGCAGTTCTCCCACGACAGGTGCCATCCATTGTCGCTGTGAGCCCATGATCTGTCTGTTCGTCCAGTGACTGCCTGTCAATCTCCTTCAGTGTCAC